>NC_046157.1:82959885-83274885 GCF_011064425.1 Rattus rattus | reverse complement strand
ATACTCTGGAACTGGAATCACAGACAGTGTGGGCAGCCATGTAGGTGCTCAGAACCAAATGCAGGTGGCTCTGCAAGAGCAGTAGAGTGGTCTTAGTAACTGACCTGCCTGTCCGGCTGGCCTGTACTTCTCTATGTAAAATAGGCTGGCTTAGAAGTCATGAAATCCCCTGCCTCTGCCTCCTGAACTCTGGGATAAAGGGGACGCACTATCACCTTCCGCAGCCTCCTTCCTTCCCTTCTCCTTTTTCTTTTGGTTTTTCAAGACAGGGTTTCTCTGTGTCACCCTGGCTGTTCTGGAACTCACTCTGTAGACCAGGCTGGCCTTGAACTCAGAGATCTGCCTGCCTCCCGAGTACTGGGATTACAGCTGTGCACCACCACAGCCTGGCTCTTTTTTTAATGTGCACCAGTATTTTGCTTATGTGGCCCATATTCATGCCTGATTCTTGGAGGCCAGAAGAGGGCATCAGATCCCTAGAAACTGGAGTTACAGGTCGCTGTGGGCGGAAAATCAAACCCAGTTCCCCTGGAGGAACAGCCAGTGTTCTTAACCACTAGGCTATCTCTCCAGGATGGCCTCAATTTGTGTCTGTGGCGTGCGTGTTGTGATGTGGGTACATGTGAGAGTATGGCATGGTGTGTGTGTGTGTGTGTTCACCCATGTGCACACATGTGCATGTAGGTCAAAGGTTAATGTCAGGTGTCTCACCACTTCACCCTACAGGGTCTCTCACTGTACCTGAGGCTTATCATTTCAGCTCGACTGGCTGGCAAGCCCCGAGATCCCAGTCTCTGACCCTCAGCACCGGGTTACAGTCGTGTATTGCCACACCTAGCGTTCTTACACAGACCCTGGGGATCTGAACACAGGTCTCCATGCTCACGGTTTTGGCCCTCATGAACTCATGTTTGTGAATGTTTGCTCCATGAATAATGGCACTGTAAGGAGGCGTGGCCTTGTTGGAGGCAGCGTACACTGTGGGGCGAGACTCTGAGGTCTCCTATGCCCAAGCTCTGCCCAGGGTGGCACACAGTCTCCGTCTGTTGCTGGTGAAACAAGATGTCGAACTCTCGTCTCCTTCAGCACCATGTCCGGCTGCACGCCGCTACCACACCTCTGCAACTGTAAGCCAGCCCCGATTAAATATTTTTCTCTATAAGAGTTGTCTCTTCACAGCAATAAAACCCAAAACTGAGACACCCAGCGATCACTTTACCCACTAAGACCCTGGCCTCAAATTTCACATCTTCCTGCCTCATCTTCTTGAATGCTGGGATTATGGGCATGAGTCGTCACGCTCAGTTTGTAGGCGTCTTTTCCAACTGCAAGAAACTCAGTCTTGGGGAAGGAGGGTGAGGCAACGTGCAGTGTGAGTGAGAGAAAGGAAGATGTACGACGCAGGGAATTGGGACCACCCTTCCGTAGGATCCCCAGCCCCATGAGATGGCCTGACAATGTTCTTAGGACCAAAGCCCCTGACCTAGGGAACCACACCCCCAGGGACCACAGCCAAGTGTCTTTCCTCTCCTAGAGTCTGGGCAAGCACACCTTTAATCCCAAACAATGAAGGAAAAGTTAGTTTGTAGAAGGAAGCACCCATGTTAGAGTGGCAGACAAAGTGATGAAACCAGAGAAAGATCTGACAGAATAGGATCTGCCTAGCGCTCGTGAGAGAAGGGGAAGCCTCTGAAGAGAGCAGTGAGGAGAGCCAAGACAAGGGAAGGAGGCAGGTTTACCTGGAGAGTTTTACAGGCACAAGATGAAGAGAAAACAAGATAGAGACGGAGCTAACCAGAGAATGAGAAGGAGCAGAACAGATTGCCAGAGTTTGTCTGAGGCCACGCAGAGCAATCAGGAGAAGCCCAGAGAAGCCAGATTGAATCAGTCAGCTTGAACAGGAGCTGAAAACATCCTAGGCCTAGATTATGTTGTACGGAGACCAGAAGCTCCCAAGACCAGGCCTAGGTTTGCCGACTAAGGCGAGGAGCCTTGGACAATTACATCAGGCAAATGAACTGGTGCACGCGTGCCTGCACTGTCTTGTATCTGTATCTATGTAGACTGTGACCGCACAGCCCCCAGCCCCCGCCTGCCTTCTCTCTGGTGTTCTGAGCTTCCTTAGCCTTTTATACAATTCTGCTCCTCACTTTATTTCCAATTTCCTCTAAAACATCCTGCTGGATGAGTCCATACATGGATTTAGCCTGTCAATATTCTCCAACAAATCACTGAACACCACAGGGTGCCAGGCAGGGGCCGTGAGGAATGGGGGAGCTGGCCCAGTATACACGGCAGGCTGTGCTGACTCCGCCTCTCTGGCAACCCTTGGGCAGCACCCAGGCCTGGGTCTCTGCTCTCCCATCCCAGATGACCCATGCAGGCAGGAAGAGAAGGGAATCAAAGTGCAACCATGGAGCGTCCGTATGGGAATCACGGAAGGCGTTTCCCAGAGTCTGTCTTCCCTTCGTGAGGACTCTTTCAGTGCCACTAGGACATCTTGCTGCCATCTGCTGAAAACTTGAAGAAATACAAGTTCCCGACCATTTGTGAAGTACCCACAGACGCCTTACCGGCTTCGGTTCGTGATGGGAGTCTCATCCTCAAAGACCCACTGCAGGCTCGGGGGCGGCTGAGCTGAAAACTGGCAATGGAACATGGCCTCCTCATTCCTTGCCACAACGACGTCCCGAGGTGCCAGCAGCACCCTGGCAAAGCTCTCATCTGTGGCAAGGGGAAGGGTGGAGGAGGTGAGCAGGCAGGGCAGTGAGCTCCTCCTCGCTCTGCCTCCCCTCCTCGGTCCCCCCACAGGCCCACCTGCAATACTCAAGGTGAAGTTTTGGCTGCTGCAGGCCTGGCCAAAGGCATTGTGGGCACAGCAGGAGTAGAGGCCACTATGTTCAGGACTGGCAGGTCGTAGGGTCAGGTTCCTCTCCTTGCTGCTGACTGTGTGGGTGCTCTGATCATCAGAGAGGGGGGTCCCGTCTCGGAACCACTGGTAGGTAGGCCTGTAGGGAATGGGGGTCATAAACAGGGAAAAGGGGTACCGAATCAGACATCTAACTGGGTACTCCAGTTTACAAGTGGAGGAGCGGGGCCTGGGAAGGGAAAACAGTCTGAATAAGGACAAATATTAGTTCAGGGTTAAAGCAAGCAGATCCAGATCGCTCGGTTCCAAGAGTCTGGGGTCATCCCATGCAGCGTTCCCCCTTCTCCAGCTACTAGAGGCTGGAGGAAGTGGTTCCAGCATGAAGCAGAGTCCATCTGCACAGACTCCACAGACTCTAGGACTTGGGGGTGACATCCCTACCCATCCCACCCTCCACGGCTCCTTACCGAGGGTGCCCATCAATGTGACATCGGAGTGTGACCTGGGTCTGCGGCTGGATCTCAGCTGCTGAGGCTGGATGCTTCAGAACCACAGGACCCGCCTCGATCCCTGGAGCAGAGGCCACAGTTGTAGTGAGCAGAGCAAAGGTGGGAATGTGGAGGGGAAGGAGGGCACCGCAGAGGCCCCAGGCGTGTGCCTGCCTTACACACGGCGTGAGCGCCGTGAAGCTGCAGCCGAGGCCGTGGGCACAGACACAGAGCACGTGCCCTGTCCCCGGCAGGTCAAACTGAACGCACGCCAAGCAAGGACGTCAATGAAAGCGTCCAGCAGATAATGGAACAGAGACTTGAGGTGGTGGGGGAGGCTGGGGGAAAACGAACGATACATTTTGTCTGTGGTAATGGTACGCGCTCAGCATGGGAGGGACCCTAGGTCCGATCCACAGCAAAGAAAAGGGAAGGGGAAACCGAGGCAGAAGGTTTCCTGGCCTCGGTTGCTGAGGCTGACGGATGCACCAGGCACAGTACCCTCCCTCCTCAGGCGCTCACATTTGATGTTGAAGGAGGCATTGGCACTGCGGGCTTCCTCTCCAGTGACATTGTCCCGAGCCACACACTGGAAGGCACCAGAATCCTGAAGCCGGTCCACAGCCGCAAAGCTCAGGCTGCTACCTTGGGCGAAGCGTCGCTCGGTGTCCTGGACAGGCACGCCATTGAGCAACCAGTACACGTGCACGGGGTCCGGAGCCTGGACCTCACAGCGGAGCAGCGCCCGGCGCCCTTGAAGTGCATCCTGGGAAGACGGCTCCTTGATAAAGACGATGGCAGAATGGGCACCTGCGGATGCAGATGTGGGAGGAGCAGGGTCAGGAGGGGCTGAAGCCTCTGTCCTAACACAGAGGGGAGCCAAGAACACAGCGGGACAATAAACACAGGTCCGGGTGCTGGAGAGATGGCTCAGGGGTTAAGAGCACCAACTGCTCTTCCAGAGGTCCTGAGTTCAATTCCCAGCCACCACATGGTGGCTCACAACCATCTGTAACGGTATCTGATGCCCTCTTCTGGTGTGTCTGACGACAGCGACTTATATATAATAAATAAATAAATCTTAAAAAACAAAAACACAGGCACAAAGAACAAGGCTAAAAGTTGAAAACACACACACACACACACGCACGCACACACACACACACACACACACACACACACACCCCGGTCAAGGAGCCTTCTTGAGTTCCAAGATGTGTCTGTGGCCACATAAACGCCAAGTGGATGGAGTGAGTGCATGTAGAATGGATATGAGGAAGGGTGCCCTGAGAGCTGGGTGGAGGCTGATGGCATCCGACAGAGAAGGCCCCAGACCTACAGGACCAGATCCTAGTCTTGATGCTAGGCTGGGGACTAGGGGAGGAGAAAAGCAACAGAACCCTCCCCTGCCTACCCTGGAGTGAAGGCACAGAACAGAGTTCAATCTTGACCTGAAGAACATCACAGGAAAATGGCAACTTAGCCAGAAAACCCTAGAGAACCAGCAACGACGGCAGGCACGGCGTTGAGGGCCATCCACAGACGCTCTGCAGCCCCGAGACGTTCCCCTTTCGCTGGAGAAGCCAAAATTCTCTAGACACAAAAGCTACGGCCAAGACATCTGAAGGTCACCCCCATGGCTGGTCTATCTCTCTGAGAATCCAACTGCAGTCAAAGTCACAGATTTGTACGCAAAGCTGTTGACCTTCCTGCACACGGTCACTCAGCTTTAGTCACGACTAGGGGAACCACTACAAACAAGGAGCCTCCACCCTCGCAACCAGGGCCAGGGGCAACAAGGGAAAATCAAACACCTGTGCAGAGCAGATGGCTGGGCAGGCGGAGGGCAGGGCTGGACACGCGGGAGGCATGGTTACAGCAGTGTCAGAAGTAACACACTGGGCATTGTTCCTGCCATGTGGGTGCCTGCCAGAGTCCCGGAACCACTGGGCTTGAACATGGAAGAGGTGTTCCCAGTCACCAGGGAGAAGCAGGCTCAGGGGAGGAGCAGGCTCAGGGGAGAAGCAGGCTCAGGGGAGACACAGGCTCAGGGCTCGGAGGAGGGGGACACTAACAAGAGCTTCTTCCCCCATTACTTTCCAGATCACTAGGGAGGAACCACAGCCCAGCCAGCACTGTCTAAGGACACTAGAGATGCGGTCTGGTTCTTCAGACATGAGACTGTCTTGTCTTCTCAGAGTCAATGTCAATACGGGTCCTAGGATCTAACAGGGCTGGGTACAGATGAGGGGCCATTCTGGAACCTGTTCATCTCCCAACCTTCCCCAAGGCCCCCAACCCCCAACACAAAACATTCTGGGAGCTGGAAGGGTCCCAAAACACCCTTGTTCCTTCCCAATGGGGTCCTGTTGGTTCTCTGTGCAAGACAACTCTCAACCAGGCAGGGTGATCCCACCCACTGTGCCAGTTAGCAAACATGCCTTCAGGCACCCCCGTTACTGTGCCAACCCAGACACTCCCTACCATTTCTAAATACCCCACAGGGGTGTGGCCCTGTCCCTGCTAGGCATCATGGTACAAAGCCTTTGTGGTACAGAACTGTAAACTCCGGCCCCGAAATATGAAGGATTTACTAAAGCTCGGACAACTCACATGTGACAACACCATGCCCCTTACCTACAGAGGCCAGCGCCCACCTCACGCTCTCTCCACCTCACGCTCTCCTAGCCCTGCCCTGGCAGCGTCTGATCTACAAGGGCGAGTCGGTTTCCTCACAGCCAGGGAGTGTGGCTAACATTGCCTCCCACGGACAATACCAGGCTCACAAAGACGCTCAGAGAACACTGGTTGCCCTGAAGAAAATTCATGTCTAGGGCAGGCCTGGCATCAGGAACACTGGCCAACCTCCTCCTGTGGTAGGCGGTCATCTGTAAATGCAGTTCACCAAAGTCTTGGGACCCTCAACCCGTAACTCCAGAGTGTTCACTGAAGAGCAGAGGCAACACCTATCTGCCTTGGGTAGTAGCCAGGGTATCCAACTTGTTGCTCAGAATGGTATGAACATAGTCGAACACAAGACGGTAAACTTGCTTAAAATACATGAGTGTGCGTGTATGCATACACATGTGCACATGTATGAAGGAGCCAGAGGTCGACCTCAGGTACCACCCCTCGGCAGCTTTCCCCTTGGTTTTCTGAGCAGGGTCTCTCGCCAATGTGGAATTCATCAAGTAGGCCAGGATGTCTGAGCCCCACGGGAACCTTCTGTCTTATGCCCCTCTGGTGCTAGGTTCTAAGCACACACCGCCACACATGGATTCCTCTGTGGGCTCTGGGGATTGAGCTCAGGTCTCCATGCTTGTGTGACAAGTGCTCCACTCCACTAATTGGGCCATAGGTTCCAAGGTGAATGGGTGTGTGTGTGTTGGGGTGTGTGTGTGTGTGTATATGTGTGTGTCTGTGTGTGTGTGGTGTGTGTGTGTATGGTGTGTGTATGTGTGTGTGTCTGTGTGTGTGTGGGTATGTGTGTGTATGTGTGTGTGTATGGGTGTGTGTATGTATGGGTATGTGTGTATGTGTATATGTGTGTATGTCTGTGTATGTGTATGTCTGTGTATGTGTGTGTGTGTGTGTGTGTGTGTGTGTGTGTGTGTGGTGTGTGTGTGTGTGTGTGTGTGTGTGTGTGTGTGTGTGTGTGTGTGTGTGTGTGTGTGTGTGTGTGTGTGTGTGGGCAGATTGCTTATCTGTTAGAGCTGCTTCTCTCCTTCCATCACATGGGTTCCACCAGGCTGGATGGCAAGGGCCACCTGTTTAACCATCTTACTGGTTAAACCCCATGAGATTTTTTTGGAGGGGTGGCAACTTGATTGCATGTATGTGGTTCCCCCTCCCTCTTAAAGGTTTATTTTGGACTGGAGAGATGGCTCAGTGGTTAGAGCACTGACTGCTCCTCCAGAGGTCCTGAGTTCAAATCCCAGCAACCACATGGTGGCTCACAAGCATCTGTAATGAGATCCGATGCCCTCTTCTGGTGTGTCTGAAGACAGCTATAGTGTACTTGTATATAATAATAAATCTTTAATTTAATTCGAAAAAAAAAAAAGAACCAAAAAAAAAAAAAAAAAAAAAAAAAAAAAAGGTTTATTTTGTTTTGAATGATGTATTCCAGTGTGCTCGGCCTCAGACAGATCCAAGTCTGATGCTGCCATGCTCCACGCTCTTCCCACAGGAGGACCTTGTGAGCCACGACACGGCTATGTGTGTGAAATGCCTTGGCCAGAGTTCACCTTTGGTAAAAAGGCAACTACGGTTAAGCCCATGAACTCTCTTCCTTGTGCAAGGATTCAAACTCTCAGAACATTCGACAACTCTCCTCATGCCAAGGCTCAGGGATGTGCCCAAAGTTTAGACAGAAGAGAAATCACTACCACAGCTCAGAGAACAGCAGACGGTGGGTGGGACAAAGGAATAGCTCTGGGGGTACAGGGCCCATGGACTACCTGCTACAGAGGTCTGAGAAGAGCCTGTGTAACTCCCAGGGTCACCAGCTCAGCCTCCCCTCCCTCAGCTTTCCACATCCCCTCCTGGGGCCAGGGCTACGCTTCTCTAGAGCTGTGGCCAGAGATGCAGCATTCCCAGACGGCCACTCAGAGCCCCCGCCATCCCGCACTCCTATGACATGGCCTGGGAAATATCAAAGCCGGGCCTCCCAGGGGCCTCTGTCCTGACGTCAGCTCACAGCAGGTCCTGGTTAGTGCCTGGCTGGGGTAGACTTAGATGTTTCCAACGCCGGCAGAAAGGAGCCTCCAGGCTTCTCAGAGCCCCTGCTCAGTGGCCCCCACGTTTGCTCAGAAGGCAGTGGGAATGTGCCCAGGCCGTAAACCTACATGGCTTGCTGTAAACATTGCTCCATCAATGTTTTGGGGAACCAGAATCTCTGGCAGCGATGTCAGACCCCAGCAGCTCTTAGCTTTGTACAAAGGCTGCTTTTGGGGACTAAGGTGGTACCTAGGTCAAGGTCGTTCACTTCCTGTCCTTATCTCTGACTAGAGGGATGACCTCAGGTCTGTGGTTTGAGAAAGGCCTTCTCCGGACTCACTCATTGGTTCTGGGTCTCCCAAAACAGCACTGCCTCTCTTCACTGGGCCTTGAGGAAGGAGCTGCGGCACAGTGACCCACTCAGTAAATGGCAGCTTGCTTGCTACCATGTAACCCTGCCCAGGTATAATCTGGGGGTGGCGGCTTGGTGTATCCCCCTGCACCCTCCTCCTCGCTAGACAATGAAGACGCCAGGCTACCATCCGGGCTGTTCAGGGGCTATAAGGATTTATATGTGAAGTCCACATCCACCATGGAGCATCAGAAAGGGATCAGGTAGGGAGGAGCTTTGCCTGAGGGCACGAACAGCCCAAGAAGCTCCTTGGTATCCAGATGCAGGCAGAGCCATCTCTCCCTGCCAGATAGAGACCCCAGTGTAGCCGGAGCTCCGAATACCTCATAAGGGCACTCTCTGAGCCCTTAACAGTCAACTACACAGACACTTAACCGTGACTGTACCCTCTAGTCCCAGCCTCTTAAAAAAAAGCTCTAAGCCCAACACCCAACTGCCCCTGATACACAGCCCTGATTTAACACCCAACCTCCTGTTTGCTCTCTGGGCTCCAGTCCGTGTGCATGGGCGTCTGCGTATGCGTGTCAGCACAGCCGCTATATGGAGGGCACAGCAGAAAATTTGGTTTTGGGGGGGGGGATTTTGTTTTGTGGTACTGGGGTTCAAACGCAAGGCCTTGCACATGCCGAAGCCAAGTGCTCTACCATGGAATCACTCCCCAACCCTTGGCATGTGCACAAGGGTACACTTTCAGAAGGGGTCTCACTGTATAGCCTTGGCTAGCCTGGAGCTTGCTATGTAGATCAGGCTGACCTTGAGCTGATGGAGATCCGTCTGCCTGAGCCTCCTGGGTGTGCGAGTAAATGAGTGCTCCAGAGGACTTTAGTCTTTGCTTTTTACGAACCGGGTCTTACAAGGTAGCTCAAGGCTACCTTGAGTGTGAGGTCCTCCTGCCTCTGCCTTCCGAGTGCTGAGATTACACTATCCGTGCCCGCATGCGCCAAGCAACAGGAAGTTCTCACTGCACACTCCGGTTCTAAGTGATTCTGGCTAATTCACTGCAAGCATCTACTTCTGCTGCCCATCTCTCAAGGGCTAACCCCCTGACCTATGGGGGGAACCCCCCTGACATTATGTAGGAACCTACATAATGTAACTAATCTAATTCCTTCTTCTCCCTCTTGTAAAATCCCACTCTTCAGACCAAGCCCCCGGAACCCTAAGGGTTGCAGCAACCGACTGAGCTGTATCTTGCCCGCCCAAGCCTTCCAGGTACAACAGGCTCTGCGGTACCACGAGGGCATCTTTACGGTAGTGTATGCTCACGAGAGGAGATGTACTACCTTCCCTCACACCCTAGGGCCACCAGTCACTCACACCTGGCTACCTCTTGCACACCAGAGCTCAAGACTAAACTGCCAGCTCCAGGGTCCAGGTCCCTACGAGGAAAATCTTCAACTTCAGGTGGCCCCTGGAACCTAGACCAGAGTGGATCTTGTCAGAGCAGGAGCAACAGAAGTGAGTGACAGTGTGCCAGGTTTCCATGCCATCTCTGGAGCAACACTAAGGCACAAGCCAGGACAAGTGGCCTTCACCTCATGAAGCACAAATGCTCCAGGTAAGAGAGCAGCCGGGCTCCTGTCCCATAGAAAGACGGCACAAGGCTCTCCATGTGGGAACGTCTACTTCTTTTCTCTTTAAACTTTATTTATGTGTCTGTGTCTGTTTATGTCATGCCATGTGTGTGTAAGTGACCTTGGGGACCAGAAGAGGGCATCAGATCCCCTGGACTTTGAGTTATACATGGCCATGAGGCTTGTGGGTCCTGGGAACTGAACCTGGGTCTTCTGGAAGAGCAGTGAGCAGTTTAAACCGCTACCTCTCCAGGCCTCTTTGTCATTCTCTCTTGAGGCTGGGTTTCATGCAGCCTACGCTGGCCTGCTATACGGCAGACGACGACCTTGAACTTCCAATTCTCTTGCCTGCCAGGACTACAGGCGAGTTGGTCAGGGTGCTGGGATCTATCCGGGTCCTTTGAAACACCAGCCAGTGGTTTTAACTGCTGAGCCACCTTTCCAGGCCTACCAAGGAATGTTTGAGGAATACATCGTTACCACTGTGGGAATAAACTGCAGGGATGAACAGCGAGCCCGGTCACCTCCCAGCGAGCCCAGGTTCTTATCTGTGCCTTCGAGGTGAGCTCTCCTTTCCCACCTGCTCTAAGGACACCACACTTAAGTTTCAGCACCGACAAGTCTGAGGATAACCGAGTTGTGTCCAGCACCACATGGATCCAAGGAGAGTTGAGGCTTACGTGCTCCACAGCCGCTGGCTACACCACGGGTGTGACACCTCCCTGTCTTCTCTGGGCAGGGTAGAGGCAGACAGATGTGCTCCGCCTGTAGAGACCCTCACACATCTGTGCATGGCTCCAAGGAAGCAGCAGTGGCTGTCAACTCAGAGTGAAGTGGTGGTCATGAAGAAACATGGGACAGGGAGATCTGGGTTCGAGTCCTACTAGAACATAACCCTAGCTGACTGCCACTGCCCAGGCTCCAGGACATAACTCTGAATGACTTAGCTCCAAGGATGCTGGGAAGCACTGGGAACTCGGAGGCCGCGCTCTCCGAGCTGTCCCCACCCCCGCCTGCAGCTGCACAGGCTCTCGCTGGGGAAATGTGAGGCCCGGTCTTGGAGGGATTACTTGTGAGTCTCCACACACGGCAGGTGCCCTGGGCCTGAGGCAGCTGGGAGCACAGTGGAGAGGGGTCTGTCATCTTCGCTGTGACCCTCCCTGTCCTAGGCTCAGCGTCCTAAGTGAGATTCTCTACTGCGTTCCTATGCCACCCAGGCCGAGTGCCACACCTACATGGAGGTCTGCAAGATGATGCTTCTGAGCCCCTCCTGGTGACCAGGACACTAGGGAAAGTACCCCATGAGCATGTGTGGCAGTGATCCTCAACCTCCCCAATGCTACGACCCTAAACTACAGTTCCTCACATGGTGGTGACCTCCAACTATGAAATTGTCTTTGTTGCTCTTTCATAGCTGGAATTTTGCTGTTATGAAGCGAATGTTTTCCAGTAGTTTTAGGAGATCCCTGTGGAAGGGTCCTTTGACCTCCTGGTTGGGCTGAGAACTGTCGTGTGAATGTCCCTCTCACCTGAAATAGGGTTCTACATTTGCTCTCATTAACACAGCCAATTTGATTTTCCTCTAAGGGCCTGACTTTCCCGTTTGGAAGATGGAGCCTTGGAGAGATTTCTGCACCGCCTCCAGCTTACATGGGGTTATTTAAATATAACTTAATGTGAGATGATATCCAAGTGAGTTGGAGAGACAGCTCAACGGTTAAGGAGGCAGCACCCACATGAGGAAGCTCACAGCCATCTCTAGTGGGATCTGGAGCTCTTGGAACCCTTTGGGCACCAATATGATATACATACACACACGCACCACACCACACCACACCATACCGCCACATCAATTTTTAAAATAATAAAATGAACAAGAAACAGTTAAAAAAATTCTCTTCCCTAGACTCTGTCTACTCGCCACATTCCAAACACACAGGAGTCACATGTAGCTGTCAGTCACCATAGTGAACGGAACAGAGAAAACAGCTCCTCCCTGGAAGAGTCCCACTCGGGGGCAATGCCTGCCCGCCTCTTGGCAGGCTCTGTAAGATGCTGTGCTATTCTGAGCCACGGAGCTCTCGACACTGGTCAGCAGTATTTACTTTTGCATCTGTGTGTAGGATATGACGTGTGTGTGAAGGTGTGTGTGTGTGTGGTGTGGGCCCATGCATGTGTGTGTGGTGTATGTGTGTGTGTAGTATGTATGTGTGTGGTGTGTATGTAGTGTGTGAGCATGTGTGTACGTGTGGTATATGTGTGTAGTGTGTGTGTATGTGGTGTATAGTGTGTGTGTGATGTGTAGTGTGTGTGGTATATGTGTGTAATGTGTGCATGGTGTATGTGTGTGTGGTATATGTGTGTAATGTGTGCATGGTGTATGTGTGTGTGGTATATGTGTGTAATGTGTGTGTGCGGTGTATGTGTGTAATGTGTGTGTGTGGTGTATAGTGTGTGTGATGTGTAGTATGTGTGGTATATGTGTGTAATGTGTGCATGGTGTATGTGTATGTGGTATATGTGTGTAATGTGTGCATGGTGTGTGTGTGATATATGTGTGTAATGTGTGTGTGCGGTGTATATGTGTAATATGTGTGGTGGCATATGTGTGTAATATATGTGGTATGTGTGTGGTGTGGGTGTGGTATGGGGGTGTGTGTGCGCATGCGTGCGTGTACAAAGTAGAAGTTGACATCAGGTGCCTCTCTCAGTCACGCTTTACCTTATATACTGAGGTGGGCTCTCTCACTTGAATAAAGAACTCCGGATTCCGTTTGTCTAGCCAGCTAGCCTCCTGCGCTGGGATTCCCATCTCCCAATCTGATCCTCACATCACACAGCAGGGTTTTACCCACTGAGCCAACCCCCAGCCCCTCAGCACACTTTACAGACACCCTGGAGTTGGGGTGTCTTCAGCAACGGCAGGGTGAGTGCCTACCCCTGGGCTCTCAGGTCTACATTCCTCCCATGATGCCAGCAGGGAAAGCAAAGACTTTCTTTTTGTTTGGATGTAGCATTCTAAAATATGACAGTTGGTCTACAGCTAAGTACTTCTGGGAGATTTCGGTCTTGTTTTTGGCTATGTTTATGTGTGAGGGTTTGCCTGTGAGTGGAGATAATTATGGAGCCAGAAGAGGGGGTCAGGTAGCCGTGAGGCCGGAGCTGGAGGTGGTAGGCACCTAACACTGGAGCTAGGAACTGAACTCAGGCCCTCTATAGAGCAGTCAGTGCTCCTAAAAGCTGGGCCAACTTTTCACCCCTAAGCGAGTTTGTTTGCTTGCTTGTTTGTTTAAATTTGCATTGGTATTCTGTCTCCATGTGTGTCTGTGTGAGAGTATTGTATCCCCTGTAACTGGAATCATGCACAGTTGTGAACTGCCATGTGGATGCTGGGATTTGAACCTGGGGCCCTTGGAAGGGCAGCCAGAGCTCTTAACCGCTGAGTCATCTCTCCGATGCCATATAAATCATTTTTTCAGCCAGGTGATGGCTGGTAGCTTTAATCCCAACACTCAGGAGGCAGAAATAGGATTTCTGGGTTTGAGGCCATCTGGTCTACAGAGTGAGTTCCGGGACAGCCAGGGATACACAGAGAAACCTTGTCTAGAAAAATAAACAACAAAATTTTTTAAAAAACAAGTAGGTAGCTAAGCACAGTCATTCCCAGCCTGAAATTCAATCTTTACAACCCACCTTCCTCCTTACATGCAGAGGAACTCCTGTTTCCCCCAGCGTCTGGGTATCCTCGGGGCTTCAATACCCTCCCTCCACGCCCCAGCCTTGCCTCTCCTGTTCCCCATCCTCTCTGCTCCAAAAGTCGACTGAGAGGCTGGACGTCAGCTGGTTTCAAAGGGACATGGGCATCATTAGTCTCCTATTTTTATACTCAGAAATGTTCTGCAAACCACTTCCCAAGCAGCCGGGGCAGCGAAATGTGAGGAAATCGCTTTGCTATGTCATGATGTGGAAGGCCTGTGGCGAGCTGCATCTGCCACGTGGCCGGGACGTGCGGCGATGTCGAACACATGTGCAGGAGGCTGAGGCGCCCCTCAGTAGCCGGGCTGTCCTCTAGAGGTAGGGCCCAGGAGTCAGAGCCACGCACAGCCTCTTCCCCTGCCTTCCTCTCCACAGGTCCCACCTGTCTTTACCAACAGCTGCTTTTCTGCAGGCAGTGGCCTTGGGGGCGCCTCCCCAAAGATCTAAGAGGCCAGGGGTTAGGACAACATGGGACACCAAGAGAAGAAGCCAGACTGAAGGTAAAAAAAAAAAAAAAAAGAAAAGAAAAGAAAAAAGAAAACAAACAAACAAGGAAGTGCGATGGTTTAAAGCGAGGTTATGTTCCTGGTCCTTGGAACTGTGGGTGTGTGGACGGGAGGGATGTCACATGGAGCCCCTGCCCCGTGCCACCAAACACTGTCTTCTCTGCCACTTCTGCTTCCACAGGCCTGGAAAGTGTTGACTAATGCACAGGAGAGGTGGACAAAGCCTTTTAAAGTCATAACCGCAGCCATTGTTGCCTCTCAGCTTCCACTGCCCGGGAAAGTCCTGACTTCCCATCCAGGCCTGAGGGGGCATCTGAGGCCTGGATGATTACAGTCAAGCCGTCGGAGTTCTTCAAAGACTCGTGGCTCCTCACATGTCACCAGACTGCTGGCTCTGCAAACTCTTAACCACATTACAAATGACTGAGTTTTGGATTTTTGGGTTTTTTTTTTTTTCTTTTTGTTTCTTTTGTTCTCTTTGCAATGCTAGGGATTAAACATTAGAGTCTTGTGAACGCCAGGAGAATACTTTTTCTCTGGGCTAGAGCAATGGCTGGGCAGTTAGACCACGGGCTGCTCTTGCAGAGGACCCAGGTTCCTCTCTAGGCACCCGCATGGAGGCTCGCCACCATCCTTAAACTAATTCCAGCTCCAGGGGATCCAGGGAGCTCTTGTTTTTAAGTTGTATTAGGTGTCTGCATGCATGCAGTGTGAGTGCAGGTGCCCACAGAGCCCAGAAGGGGGTGTTGGACTCCTGGAGCTGGTGTTAATGGTGGCTGTGAGCCACTGACATCGGAGCTGTGGACAGAACTCTGTCCCTCTAGAAGAGCAGCCAGTGCTCCTAACCACTGGGCCATCTCTGTGGCATCTCACTACTTTGCTTAAAAAAGAAATTAAGTTCTGAATTTGATTCTTGGCTTCTTACACACAGACACAGATACACAGATACATTTCCCTCTCAAAAGCAACACTTTAAAAATATATCATTTAACCCTGGAGAGATGGCCCAGTGGTTAAGAGCACTGACTGTTCTTCCAGAGGTCCTGAGTTCAATTCCCAGCAACCACACGGTGGCTCACAGCCATCTGTAATGGGGTCTGATGCCCTCTTCTGGTGTGTCTGACGACATCGATGATGCACTCACATTCATAAAATAAATAAAATGTTTAAAAATATTTATATTACCAAGTCTGAGGACTAGAGTTCAATCCCTGGAATCTGAATAGTTGAATAAAAGATACTTATCCCCACACACACACACACACAATATATCATTTAGAAAATGCATTCTGGCTAAAGATGTCAGAATAAGGACTTCAATTTCTAAATCAATAACAAGAGATGAAAAAAATCAACAGATGAAGAGGGACAGAAACAACTCCCTAAAGCTATTTCTTAAACCACCAAAAACATCCAGCTCACGGCCAGACACTCTTGATCTAGGACAGCCTACCCTGGCTACAGACACCATAAAACAGAACATGCACGCACACATGCGTGCACACGCATAAATCTGCATACACACATGCACTCGCAGCCCAAGGAAAAAAGAGCCTTCAGCATGGCTGAAAGACCTAAGGCCTATTCTGCCCTTACCCTGCCAGCCTGTAAGTTAGGGTCTGGAAGGCTCGGAGACCCGGCTTACTTCAGTGTCCCCCAGTTCTTAGAGGACTGCCTTACAGACCTGCAAAGCCAGGAATGAGGGGCAGAGACAGAGCCGAGGAAGAGACAAAGGGGAGGGAGGGGGGATGGCTGAGAGAAGCTTGCAGACAACAGAGCTGAGAGATGGGACAGAGGAACTGAGAGACTGAGAGAGGAAGGGACAAAGGGAAAGTGGGACCAGAAGAGGGAGAACAGGGGGCCAATAGGCAGAAAGGCCTGGACGGGGTGAAAGACAAACACAAAGATGGTAACAGATGAGAGAGACACAGGACAGAGAGATAATGAGCACACACAGGCTCCCTGTGTCAACTGTCGCCTTGACCGCAGACCCCAGTTATCCCTACTAGCCACCCCTGCAGATCTGACCTGGGTCTCCTGGAAGGAAACTCTGCAAAATGACTGAGGGGACATCAGACCCAAACGGTCGCTGGCCATAGACCCCAGGGTCTGCTCAGAGAATGATGAAGGTGACTGCTTTGTGTAGAGGGGAAACGGAGGGGGCGGAGGGAGGGGCCACACACCTGTGCAAGACTCAGGGCATTTATAATGGAGAGCCCTCAATTTAGAGGCTCCTGGTAAATAATTCATCAGGAAGAGTACAGTGCCTTCCCTGGCCTCATCCATTATTCAGCGTAAGAAATGTACCATGCTAGAAGGCTTCCTGACATCTAAAAATGGTCCAAGCCATTAGGCCAGAAGCAAGATGACAGCGGGCCAGTTTCTACCCAACTTTTCCAGAACCCCTGACCCAGCAGTCCTGCCACTTTGGGACCTTACTAACTGCTCCCCTAAGTCACAGCAGCTGCTCAGGGTGGTGCAAGGCCTGCAGTCCCAGTTACTTGGGAAGGTGAGGCAGGAGGACCGCGTTCAAGACCAGCTAGGGCTGGACAGCAAGTCTAAGGTCTGCTCAGGCAAGGGTGCAAGACTCTGGCTCAGCCGAAATTTAGAAAGAACTGGGCCCTGGGGATGGAGAGAAAGCTTAGCGGAAGAGCACGGGCTGCTCCTCCAAAGGACCTGCACTCAAGTCCCAGCACCCACATGGCGGCTGCACACAACGGTCTCTAACTCCAGCCCCAGGGATCAGCGCCTCCTCAGGCATCAGGTATATACCCATGCATTAAACATACCTGCAGGCAAAATAGCCATATACACAGAAAATTAAATATTAAATAGCCTGGGAGTGTAGCTCGGGGGTCGAGCCATTGGCCCTGCACGCCCAAGGTCCTGGGGTCAGTCCCCGGCATGGAGGCAAGGAGTGGTACCCACTTAGCTTCCCGGAAGGGCTCCACTGTGAGATCCTAAGTAAGGTAGCCCAGGAGCAGGCCCCAGAGCACACAACTGTGATCTGAATAATCCATGAGTTTCCTGTCTCTCACTGAAAGGAAGTTGCCTTACTGGAAACCTGGGGCACCCCAGTTCCCAAAATTGGAGCAAGTGAGTGCCCCTACCGAGTTCCCAGTGCTGCACTCTAGGTGCCTGGCTCTGAACATGCACACCTCTGCCTCTTACAAACTGGTGTCACCTGTTCTCTACTCTGCAAGTCTGCCACCAGGACAAAGGACTACGGAAAATCCAAGGAGCTGAATGACTTCAAGGCCGACTTCAAGGTCATAGCCCAGAGGGCTGCATGGAGGAAGAACATTTGGGGGCAGGAGGTCAGAGACCAATGAGCTGGCAAAATGGTTCAGTGGCCCCATCCCCGTGACCCACGCGGAAGGGGCAAGTGACTCTCACAGGTTGTCCTCTGACCTTCACTTGTGTACCACAGCATGCATGTGCCCCCAACCCTAACAAAATAAACAGGATGTAACCACCACCACCAACAACAACAACACAACAACAAGAAGCCTGGAGACCAGAGGGCAGCCTGCATTCCAGTTCCACACCCTTACCAAGAAGACAACCCCCAACAACCTGTTAACTATCCTGGAACTTGCTCCGTAGAGCAGGCTGGCCTCAAACTCACACAGGCATGTGGGCTTGCATGCCTGGCAAGCGTGTGGGGGTCAGAGGGCACCCTGCAGTAGGGTGTGGGTCCCAAAGATCACACTCGGTTATCAGGTTTCACGACAAGTGCCTTTACCCGCCGAGCTGTCCAGTGGGTTCTCACTACTTTTTTTAAGGATGCCCATCTATTACAAGTAACTCTTGCTTACAACAGGCCTTAACCTAATTCCCTTTCTGTCCTTCCTTCCTTCTTATTTTTTCTTTCAGTGTAGTAGTTTAACTGACGCCGAAAAATCCACCCTGGATATGGGCGGCACCATCCCACAGGCTGGGGTCCTGGACCAAATAAAAAGGAAACTGTGGCTGAATGCCAGCATTCATCTCTGTCCTCAGGAATGTGGACATGCTGTGACAACTGCCACCCACACCGGGCAACGGTGGACTGGAGGCCTTCGAACTGTGAGCCTCACCGAACCATTTCTCCTTTAAGTGGCTCTTGCCAAGGAAAAATGGCAATGTTATCCAGACTCTGCAACCCTTGAAGGCTCAGACAGAAGGATCAGGAGTTTTAGTCCAGCCTGAAGTGCTAGGGTAACACTGTCTCAAAAAAACCAAGACAAACCAACAAACAGAATTCAGTCACAACAATGGTTTTTTGTTTGTTTGTTTGTTTAAAATGCCCAAAAGTGTGTCTCTCTGGTCTCCTCTGAAAGATGCTAGAAAAAATATACTTCATTATTGTGAAAAGTGACAATTAATAATTATTAATAGGGTGCTTATAAGGTGCTTATATTTCCTTCCTTTATGTTTTTGAAACAGAATCTCACAATGTAGACGAGGCTGGCCTCGAACTCACAGAGATCTGCATGCCACTGGCCCTAGAGTGCTAAGACTAAGGGTGTGCTCCACGACAGGCAGCTCTCTTCCCCTTTAAAGAACAGCTCTATCTCAGAGTAATGAAACTAATGGGAGATCTGTCCTCACAGGAATTCCCAGCTAATGAATAGCCTCCCAGTGAAATAATGACTCTGGCGATGACTGCCGATGCCTGCTGATCTCAGGAAGACCGGCGGATGTGATTTGTCTACTGAGAGAGAGTGCAGATGGCGGGAAAGACCAAACCCAGACCCAATAAAGCCTGGAGACCCACGCTGCATTACCTAGAGGCTCTGGAATCTCTCTAAACTAATCTGGAATTTACGCAGAGATGGCTCAGTGGTTAAGCACCTATGCAAGCCTGCTGACTGGAATAGGACTCCATTAGGGCCACATGGCATAAGGTCACCTTACATGTCCACTAACCTCTTGTTTGTTTTGTTCTTCTGTTTTTAGAGTCACGGTTTCACGGTGTAGCCCTGGCTGTCCTGGAACTCACTCTGTGTCCAGGCTGCCCTCGAACTTAGAGGTCTGCCTGCCTCCACCTTTCAAGTCCCCAGATTAAAGGTGTAAGTAAGCCACTGCCACTGTGCTAAATTTTTTTCTCTAAAACATCAAGAAAGCCAAAGTTGGTCCGAAACAGGCCACCAGCTGGGACAGTAACTGGACACAGGGTATCCTCGCCTACCCTGCAAATTCACCATCGAGTGAGTGCCTTCAAGGCTTCCCGAGTGGCTGCTCAAACCTCACCCCAGACCAGGACTTCACAGACCACTGCCATGCCTGCCCCATAGAAAGCCCATGGAAGGTAAGAGCTGATCTCACACTCTGCTAACTTCGTCCCCGGTGGCTCCACGGGCGGTGGGCACACAGGAAGCACCAGCTGGTTTGTGGTGGTTCAACTGCTCCAGATAACCTGATCGAGTTCTCCCTACCCCGTGTGGCATCCGCCGAGGGTCAGACCCTAATATGGGTTCCGGGTAGGTAATTACATTAATTATCATCATTAATTCAACAAACATTTATTTAGAGCCTACCATGTGCCAAGTCCTCTGTAAGTCACTGGAGATGCAAAGAGAAAAACACACAATTACTGTCTTTAAGCGTCTCAGCTCGGTGGGGGAGTCAGACGAGCAAACATATAATTACAGTAATAACTAACTCACTGACCCGCACTACGCACCAGGCACCGTTCCCAGCATGTTAACCATGCTGTCTTGTGAAGGCTCACGCCCGCCCAGTGGAATGTGCGCCATAATCCCCATCACGCAGATGTGGTAACTGAGGCACAGAAGCAGAGCTACTTGCTGAAGCTTACGGAAGCTGGTAGGAGACAAAACGCAGACGTCAAACCTCAGGTCACAGCTGGCTCCAGGGCAAGCTTACTGTGATCCCTAGCCTTGCCTGCTCTGTCGCTCATGAAGGCAGAGTAGAAGGAATATACAGATGGGGGCTTGGGGGGAGGAACCTAAAAGGTATCTTCAACACAAGGTTTTATGGAGTTATGGAAGAAGGAGGCCCGGAAAAGACAAAGTCAGAAGCCAGAAGGCTAGAGACAAAGAGTTCACTTGTAGAGTGTGACTGACATACACCAAGTCCTGCTGAGGTACAAGCCCAGCACAGAATAACAAACACTAAATAGAAGCCAGAGACCACTGGGCTACGGTGGTGCGTGCCTTTGATCCCGGCATTCAGGAGGCAAAGGTGGGTGGATCTCTGCAAGTTCAAGGCCAGCCTGGTCTACAGTGAGTTCCAGGACAACCAGAGCTACACAGAGAAACCCTGTCATGAAAAACCGAGAATGAATGAATGAATGAACGAATGAACGCACACCAGAGACCAGGTAAGAGCAGAAAGCTCTGAGAGGCCATGGCCATGTTGCTGTGGAGCCACCACAGAAAGACGGCCCTTCCAAGCCAGCAGCTGCCACAAAAAAGGCTAAGTCTCTGTCACGGGGAGAGCGGCAAGCTCCACCATAGAAGTCCCGAGTCCTGGGCAATCCCATTCCTCTTCTACACTCTCCAAGGCTATCTCAAAATGGCCACCAATGAGGATTAGCTGCCCACCTCAGCAGACTAACTCTAAACCAAATCACATTCACAGGTGCCAGGGTTAGGATCAGATACTGTGTTGGGGTCTGGAAGTGTAGCTCAGAAATAAAGGAAGTGGGTTGGGCTTAGCTGCAGAGGCTCCGCCTCCACTTCCTGTCTGCTGGGCTCCAGGCATACTGACACGCCCCACTCTGATGGGCGCTCAGAGCCTGGCGGGGCTCAGGCGCTGGGAGCAGGGCACCGCTCGCATGCTGGGATACACAGTGCTGAACAGGACAGGAAGTTTCCGTCTCAGGTTTACACAGCTTCTCAGACGACGGAGTAAAAGCAGCAGGGTCCGGCCTAGAAAGCAGGGAGTTTGCTTCATGCCTTGGCTCAAAGCCGCCAACTACATTCAAACAGGATCCCGTTTTGATCCCTTCGGGAGACTGCGGTGGGAAATCTACACTGTTCTTCAAAGAACTCTGGAAGGCTCTTCTGCATGAGGAGGAATATGACCAGGGAAGACAGGACAGATGCCAGTCTGCTGTGCTGTGCCCGACACCCACCCTACCTCCACCCCCTCACATCCCCCCCCACACACACACACCCGCAGGCAGCCTCATCCAAGGTGTCTAGGGCCAACAAAGGTCAAAACCTTCACAGCTCCCTCATTCCAAGTAAGAAGAATTACCAAAGAACCACACCGCCTCCTCCACCAGTCCCTGGGACAAGCTAGAACAGGCTTGACTTTCCTCCCCCAATTTGGGGAGTGGCCAGGTCCTGCCTGGCTGTAGTCGGTGCATATTTAATATGTTTTAATTTTAGATTTATTTATTCTATGTTATGTCTATTAGCGTTTTGCCTTTGTGTATATCTGTGAGTCAATGTGCATGGTGCCCTTAAAGGTCAGAAGAGTACGTGGGATCCCTCATAACGGAGCTACGCTGGGAGCTGGGAGCTGGATCCAGGTCCTCTGCAAAAGCGACAAGCGTTCCTAACCGCTGAGCCATCCCTCAGCGCCCGGCACAGATTTTTACAAGAGACTCTCACACAGGCAAACACTACAGTACTTTGCCACAGCTACAACAAGGGGTCAATGCATGTAATTCAGGATGGCCGGGGGGGCTGTTAGGTTAAGCCTTACGGCTCAGTCTTGCCTTGATCATCACTGAACCACGTCCTCGGATCCCCTTCTGTCTAGTCCCATGTCAGCCCCGATCTCCACCTCCCACCCTCTCAAACAAAGGCCGAGGGTGAGACTTGACTCTTCAACAGACTTTGCATCACGTGGCCCCACTTCTCAGCACAGCCATGATGGATACACAGGGAATTGTGGAGTTGTTTGCAGTGCACTGGGCTGAGGGTGCGTACCCCAAGGCTAAGCTTCAGGAGTCTCTGCTGCATCTTCTAGCCCCACCCTACCCTTTGATGGCTGGTTAGGAGTTGGTGTGTGTGTGTGTGTGTGTGTGTGTGTGTGTGTGTGTGTGTGTGTGTGTGTGTGTGTGTGTATGTGTGTGTGTGTGTATGTCTCTGTGTGTGTGTCTGTCTGTCTGTGTGTGTGTGTGTGTGTGTGTGTGTGTGTGTGTGTGTGTGTGTGTGTCTGTGTGTGTCTGTGTGTGTGTGTGTGTGTGTGTGTGTGTCTGTCTGTGTGTGTATGTGTCTCTGTGTGTGTGTCTGTCTGTCTGTGTGTGTATGTGTCTGTGTGTGTGTGTATGTCTCTGTGTGTGTGTATCTGTCTGTGTGTGTGTGTGCACATGCTGGGTGGGGAGAGTGGGAGGCTGGGTATGTTTTGATGCTGGAGCTTGTGGTTCCTAAATACTAAACCTGCTATCTACCGCTATAGTATTATATCCCTAATCCCTGGAGTTTATACATTTTATATTTGGATAAGTCAATAAATTTTGATGAGTTTGGGGTGTGTTTTCAGTTGTTAATTTGAGTTTGCCACATTAAAAAAATAATAACACCTGTGAACATCACCACCACCACCATCATCATCACCACCACCACCACCATCATCATCATCGTCATCATCACTAACACCACCATCATCATCACCATCACTACCACCATCACCATCATCATCATCTCTTGAGACAGGGTTTTCCTATGTAGCCCTGGCTGACCTAGAAAACACTCCATAAACTAGGCTGGCCTCTGCTTCACAAGATTAAGTTTAAGGTTACCTAGATTTTTTTTTTTCCTGTAAAAACCAGGAGTGGATTCTAATTTTATTTGGTATCACTTCTGCCTCCTTTGAGGACTTCGTGGCTTTAGGAGATTGAAGCATCCACGCCTGACTTTCGACTCCGTCTTCTCTGTGGTACCTTAGCCTCTAGCGCAGAGCTAACCTGCCGATTTCTTATATCAGATTTTACAGGAATCATTGTACGTGCAATGGTTTCTTTTCGGTGCTACCGGGCAACACCTGAGGACAAGGTTCTGTGGCCTCTGGGAAGCACTCGGGAATCCTTGCCCGCACCCTGGCTCCGCCCCGGCCTGCAAAGCATAAGAGAGAGGCTCAACAGTTTTGCAAAAATTTCCTTCAGAACCACTTGACACCGAAAGTCTGGGGGTGACTTTTTTTTAAAACTACCTTATAACTCGTTTTCAGCAGTAACTAATCTATTAATCCATTCCAACAGTTCCTGAATACATTTCTTCTTAAATTCTTTTTTATTATGTTTATCCATGTCCAGGTATGTGCACCATGTGTGCATGGGAGGAGGCCAGAGACGACGTTTGGGGGTCAGTTCTCTCCTTACAGCATGAGGTCCCAGGGTTAGAACTCAGGTTGTCAGGCTTAGGCAGAGGAGCCTTAACCACTGAGTCATCTTGCCAGACCTCTTCCTAAAATTCTGTGTGTGTGTGCATGCGTATGTGCATGCGTGTGCGTGCGCGCGCGAGTGTGTGTACACACACAAATGTGCTGCCACTGTGTACATGTGGAGGTCAGAAAGCAATCCCGGGTGTCAGTGTGAGAAGGGTCTGTTGTTGTTTTCTGGTGTATATACTAGACAAGGGGCCTTCCCGCTTCCAAGACTCTCCCACCTGACTCTCATGGGAGATCTAGAGTCACAGCCTGCACTCCTGGAAGCCTACACTCAGGTTCTCATACCTTCCCTTGCAAGACAGATTCCCAGCCAGCGAATGACTGCCTTTCTTGTCTCCGTGCAGCCAGCCACTCTCCAGTCCTATCTTTCCTCACAGCTCTTGGTCAGCTTCATCTACAGGTGCCGGCAGAGATGGAGCTGCAGGTTCTACAACAGGTCCCAAGGCAGCCAGGAGGAGGCTCTCCTGCACTGGGTGGAACAAGCCCACCCACAGGGTGACACACTCCCTCCAGCAAGGCCACGCCCCTAACAGTGGCACTCCCCACGGGCCAAATGCATTCAAACCATGGTAAGAGCCAAGCCACATCCAGGAAGTAGGACTAAAGAGGACGGACACTCTTGGAGACAATCACCAGGACAGTCATAGTAAGTGGCCTCTGCTGTGCTCAGGTCTCCCAAGACAAACTGCTGAGGAGGGCACTCCCAGGGAGCGGGTCTCTTGTAACTCACACCCCACCTGAAGAGCTTCTCGGCAAGCCACCTGGCTGGGCCTGAGTGGGACAAGGGGGACTGTCATCTTCATCTGACACAAAAAGACGTGGAAGTCTATGATGCCCATCCTTTCTAGGGCGGGAAAATTCTGGTCTTGGGAATCCAACGTGAACAGCCATGGGGCAGAGCTGGACTTAGAGGGGAACCAAAGACAAGACTGCTCTAGGACACCAGGCTTATCAGCTTGGGACAAGAGAAAGGGACCCGCACCTGACAGGATGAAGGCTGTACAGGGGCAGGTGACTATCGGGCTAACTGATGCCAAAGAGAGAACAAACACGACCTCAGAGACGGAGTGAGAGTCAGGACAGGCACCTGGCCACCACACCACCAGTTACCCGGAACAAGATGGGTTCCCACTGGCTCTCGTGCCTTGATTGTTAGTAACGGAGGTGGGGACATTTGGAAGTGACACATTACCTGGGCTCCCTGGCAATGACCTGCATTGAACTCTCTCTCTTCAGCTCGCATACACAGAGCCTGCATGATTGCCCCTTGGGACAATACTGACTCAGGAGCTGGTGAAAAACGTGAGAGCGACACACACCTCACATGCACACACACACACTCACTTTATACACAGGTCTTGGGCTGACAGAAATCCTGCAGTCGGAAATAAACAAAGAGATAGATGAGTCCAAGGGCAAAGGCAGCAAGAGTGTTGGTAACGGTGGTGTTCGGTGTTTACAATGGGGGAGGGGGGGTGTGCTTTTTCCAGAACAGGATTTCCATTCCCAGCCCCCACACTGTGGCTCACAACTGTCTCTAACTCCAGCTCCAGGGCACCTTGATGGCCTCTCCTGGCCTCCTCAGGCATCAGGCACATAGCACAGACATACATCCACGCACACACACTAAAAAAATAAATAAAAATAAAAAAAAAAAACTAGGAAACCCTCAAAACGCCCTAGAAGCTGCCAGCAGGGAACCCATGAAATAAACTGGAGAAAGGAGTCAAAGAAGAAAGGTGCAGGCAATGTCCCCTGTAGACTTAACCTCCCCTCAAAAGTATGTAGGAACCTCTCTGTCTTCTCCCCATGCTGTGCCCCCCAACTCAGGAAGGTCCCAGAGGAGGAAGGACTTGTAGCAATCACACAGGAGGCGTCTAAATAATGAATTGTAAGGGTATGTTTTCTTTGGCCAGGGCAGTCTGGCCACGCTCTGGAGGCTGCTGGGCAAACATTTTTCATATTTTAGTAGCTGGCCTATGCCCAAGGCAGTCAGAAGTTAAGTAAGCTTGAATGAGCGGCTCCCACCCTCTCCAAGGCCCCAAGAATTCTTAACGAGGATCTGCAGCAGCGATGCCAGCAAACCTGTCCTGCCGCCCCTCGGTCAGGCTGCCCCTCCACACTTCTAATGAATGCAAATGACACAGCACCAGAAACACTTAGCCCGCAGTGAAATCCAGCTTTGTGCGGCTTGCCTTCAGCGGTTCACAGCCCAGGCTGATGGTCCCACAGAACCTCGTGTGTCCAGGCTAGCCCAGGGGGCCACTGCACAAGCAGGACAGTGGGAACAGAAGGCGGGAAAAGCCCTCCCACCTTCCCGCCCTCCCAGGGACCAGGTGCAGACCCTCCTCACATCAGTCTCTTTATGACTCTGCTCCAGGGTAGAGGAAAGTGTAAAGAGGTGGGGGATGGGAGGGGGGATGGACAAAAGGTATTTCTTTGATCAGAGAAAGGGGCTGCCCACCCCACCCCACCCCACCCCTGCACCTCAAAGACCTGTATGGTTAGCGTGCACCCTGTATTCAAGGGCACTTCCCCCAGAGACGTGCCCACCTCCACTGGAGCCCAGCAGATGCTGGCATCTGAGCTCAGCGAAAGGGATCCTGAAAAGCCCACTTGGATCTTTCGTGGAAACAACAGCAACAGACAGTGTAAATAACCCAATTTACACCTTGTTTTCAATGGTCTCTTTTGGCAGCAGAAACTGAAAGTAATTTGTCAGGAGTCTTAAGAGCAACTCTGAAGTCATTTACTTCCAACTTGGGCTCAAGACAGATTTCTGGTCCCATTGGCCTGATCAACACCTCTCTCTGGGGTTGAGGTATTGGCTGGCCCAGGGCAGCTACCGTGAATCCAGCTGCCCTGCCTTCACCCACAATACCAGCAGCTGGCAGGAGACCCACAGAGGTCCACCCAAGTTCTCCAGGCCTTTCCTAGTCACTGGTGTAAAGGAGGCATCAGGACCACTAGACCCAAAACAGGTAACTAGGTAAGCTTAGAACAACTGAAGGACTCACGGCCGAGTGTGGTCAGACACAAAAAGAAGTTCAGGGCTGAAGCTGGAGCTTGGTAGGTAAAGGGCTTGCCTAATGTGCACAGAGCGCTGGGTTCCATCTCTAGCACCGTCTAAACCAGGTAAAGAGGTGCATGAAATATAAGTCCAGAATTAGGTAGGTAGAAGCAGGGAGATCAGGGTTCAAGGCCAGCCAGGTCAGCCTGAGACAACCGTGATCTTGTCTTTTAAAAAAAAATTTTAAGTGGGTGGGTAGTAGCTGGGGAGATGGCTCGGTGGTTAAGAACTCTTGCTGCTCTTACGGAAGACCTAGGTTTGATTCCGACCTCCTACATGACAGCTTACAATTGCCTAGAACTTCAGTTCCAGGGGATCTCACATCCTCTTAGCCTCCTTAGGCACCAGGCCTGCATGCTGTGTGCCCGAGCGTGAGAACACGAACACACACACACACACACACACACACACACACACACACACACACACACACACCCCAGGACTGGAGTTGCTGGTGGATGCAAGCTCCTTGTGGGTGCTGGGAACTGAACCCAGGTCCTCTGCAAGAGCAACAACCGCTCTTTTTTTTTTTTTTTTTTTTTTTTTTTTGGGGGGGGGTTTTTTTTTTTTTCGGAGCTGGGGACCGAACGCAGGGCCTTGCGCTTCCTAGGCAAGCGCTCTACCACTGAGCTAAATCCCCAACCCCGCAACAACCGCTCTTAACTGCTGAGCCATCTCTCCAGCCACACAGATGGGTTTTGTTTTGTTTTTTTAATGCTTCTTTACTGGGCATTAACACAGAGAGAGACAGACAAACTGACACACGCTTTAAATCCCAGAGAGACAAGAGGTAGGCAGACATCTATGAGGTCAAGCCAGTCTGGTGTACATAGAAAATTCCAGGACAGCCATGGCTACATAGAGACCATGTCTCAGTAAGAGATATATATCCTGAGTAGAAGTAATCTAGATATTAAAAACATCGGAGAATACACAGGTCCTATGCAAAACTTGTGGCATTTATTTTTAGTTTTTTTGCTCCGGTCTGGTTGCTGATTTGACTCTGCAGGGCTGGTGACTGACCCCAGGGCCTTGTTTACATGCACTGGAAAACACTGTGCTAATGCAGTATACCTCCATGCCAATCACTGTAATAGACTGGACTTCCATGGAAGGGCTGGGCACCAATGCCCGTGGAGGAGGCACAGTGCTACACTTATTTGGGTTTTGGTTTTGTTCATGGGAAGCTAATCTTGCACCTCACACTGTGCGAGGCTCACCTGTGTGAGGGGAGGGTCCTGCCACCCTAGCACTCACCTGTATTCTCATATGCCTTCGACTTGAGACCATCTTATTAAGTCACCTGAGGGAGAACTTAACTGTAGTCCAAGCAGGCCTTGAATCTTCAGCCCTCTTGCCTCAGCTGACAGCGAGCTGGGATTATAAACCAGTGCCACCAAGTGCGGCTTGCTGACTTCCCACTCCTTA
This sequence comes from Rattus rattus, assembly GCF_011064425.1. NCBI lineage: Eukaryota > Metazoa > Chordata > Mammalia > Rodentia > Muridae > Rattus > Rattus rattus. Next base: position 83,246,712 of record NC_046157.1, on the reverse strand, counting down.
GAAGCGTTCCAAAGCTGTTTGTCATCCAAGTGTATCACAGGCCTTCTGGGAAGGGCACCAAAAGCATCATGCCTCTCTGTTCCTACCCACGATGGAAGGGGATCATCTACAACACAAGACTCTCCAAGCCACTCCTAAGTGGCTGGAGAGATGGCTTGGTGGCCCCAGGCTGTGCATGTGAGACCCGGGTTCTGATCCCCAGCACCTATGAGTTTGTTTGTTTGTTTTGGGTTTTCAGGACAGGCTTTCTCTGGGTAACAGCCCTGGCTGTCCTAGAACTGGCTCTGTAGACCAGGCTGGCCTCAAACTCACAGAGATCCGCCTGCCTCTGTGGGGATTAAGTATGTGTACCACATGCCCAGCACTGTGATTCTTTTTAAAGCTGGGCATACCTGTAATGTTGGCTCTGGATGAGAGAGGAGATCGCAAGGCCTGCTGACCAGCCCGTCTCCATAAAACAGAAGAAACAGTAAAAGCCAGACTGAGGCAAAGACCTGGCTCAAGGGAATAAGGGCAAGGGAGGGAGGGTGGGAGGAAGCGAGCAGGATATTCAAGTGTCTCTGCACTCATGTACCTGAACATACATGTGCATTCCCCATCTTCTGCGCCTTGGAACAACATGTTGCATGCCTGCCTTCCAGGTGATTCACTAACCACGCCTACCAAGGTGCACCTTCGCACAATTAGACTTCTGTGACTGACAGGAAGACCACCCCGGAACCCCTCCACGGTGAAATGTTCAGGCCTTCCTGAAGTGACCCCATAAGCTCTGGTCTTGACAAAGGGACCATTGCTTCTAATCCTCCACGGCACACGTGTCCCTCCATCACACGATCCAGAACTCTGCCAAACTAAGACTTTCAATAGGTGGCACAGGTCTATAGCCCCAGATGTCAGGAGCCCAGGGCAGGAGAATCATACACTAAGGCTTGCCTGGACAAAAGAGTGAGTTCAAGGTCAGCCCCTGTAACTTTGAGGCCCGTCTCGGTAAGTTTTAAAAGGGTGGTCCCTAGCTCTGTGGTAAAGCACAAAAAGCTCTTAGTTCGACTCCTAGTGTCACCAAGAAAATAAAAACAACAGTAAGGCCACCCTCTGAGTGTCCAGGAGGGCACAGTGGCAGAAGGTTTGCTTCACATGCACGATAAATATCCTGGTTTGATGACACCCCCACCCCCACCTCCACCCCCACCCTCACTCCCATCACCCCACCCCCAGTATACAGACTTCCTGGGCTTTGGGCCTACTTGGGTCTTGGAGGCGGGACACACACACACACACACACACACACACACACACACACACACACACACACACACACACAATCCAACAGCTCTAGGCAGCAGAAACAGAATGACTGGTACCAGCTGTCTATCAGGATCAACCCCACACTGGTGTGTCAGCTTGCCCTACACAGGTCTCTAGGTCCCTGAGCTTCCTGCTGTCGCTCCTGCACCTTCCCTGGTCTCTCCTCTGAAAGCCCGCTTATTAGTTACTCAGTCTTACTGTGTCCTAACTCACCCTCGAGACACCCATCCCCGGAGTGAGTCTCCAATCCCGCCCAGGAGCGGCCCAGTTTTTACCATGAAGACTCTAACCACAGGGTCGCTCTTCCCTTAATGAACAGTTCTGCCGGCTTAGGAGACAGCCCATCCCCCTGCTTTGTTTCCCAAGGTTTCCGAGTGTCCCATCCCGCCGGCACACCGGGAGCTTAGATACTGGCCTCACTTGATACTTACCTGTCAGATTAGAGGAAACAGCTTCTATTGAAAGTCACTACCCCGGTGGGAACATAAACAGGCCCATAAATTCATCACCCTCGACAGTGACAACCCTTTTACAGCCCTCAATAGGTCACCGCTAAGTCCTTCCTATATTTCAAAAGTGCCATTGATTTTTTTTACTGTGGACCATTCTTTAATGGACCAAAGGAAAACAATGTAAACCAAATGCTACCTGACCAATTGTGTTCTATCCTCATTTAAAGTGATGGTCACTGGAGAGGTGCACATCCAGACGGTGAGACACAGCCTGTAAACGGTACTGGGGCAGCATCTCCACCACACAAAAGAGGAAACAGAAAGTTGTCAGCTCTGTTACTAAAAGAAAAATCACGGAGCAAAGGCCAACCAAATGGCTTGACCTACAGAGATGCTTGCTCTGTAAGCCATGAATTCAATGCCTTGAACCCTCGGCACAAGGAGAAAACCGGCTCCTTAAAGTTATTGTCTGACCTACACGCGTGTTGGGGCAAGCACAAGCTCCCCTCCGCCTCTCCCTCCTCACAGAGATATAAAAAGAAAAATATATATATATATATTAAAAGGAACCACGGAGCCAGAGCTCAGTTCCTAAACAGATTTCTGAAGTTTCCTCGGTGCTAGAGGGTGGGCGGGCGCTCCCACAGACCCTCCCGGTGGAGCAGCCCATCAAAGGCCAACAACACTAGTTTGGCCCATTAAAAAAAAAAAAAAAAAAAAAAAAAAAAAAAAAAAAAGTTTTTTCTCAGTTGCACCTTCGCAGATCCCACTTCCAGCAACAACAAAAGGGAAACAGGTTTTGCCAGCGCCTCCCGGCAGAGCTGGCTGGAATCGAGGGGGGACTTCTCAGCCAACTTACTATATATAAAGCACATTTAACGATCCTTTCAAGTCCTACAAGTGAGAGGAGGAAGGGGTTCATTGGAAACCTGATACTCTGGCAGCCAAGGGAGAGGAACTGAGGCCCTGAACATCAGTCCCAGGGGATAAACACCCTTCCAACCCCCTTTGTCTGCCAGACAGATACTTCCTGGAGGGGCAGGAGACTGCAAAACGTTTTATGGCAGGCCCACCTAAAGACACCCCGCCACCAGAGACCTGGCCCAGGATCTCTGGCCAACCCACCTAACCATAAACCTTCTATCTTCCCCCAGACCTGCTGGGGTCCCTCTCTCCACAAATACCTGTGACCGCCATAAACGCCCTCAAACAGCCCCGTTTACTGCCCAGCATGCCTGCTGCTAAATGAGGGCATTTGTTTCAAATTTGCAAATACCAAAAGCAGTGGAAACCTAAGTCCAGCCCTAAAATGCAATGTTCTGCATTCCTCAGGGCCTGAAGTACCGAGCTTCAAAAGCTTCGGGAGGCCCTGGCTGATTACTCACTGGGGGGTTGGGGGGGTGGTATTGGGTAAGGTGCTTCCCTGCTCCCAAGGAGGCGCCTTTGATCCGGGCAGAGTGGGAATGGCAGAAAGGGGTGCCACCCTTGCCCAGGCTCGACTGGGCCCACGCTCCACTGCCCCTTGGGTCAGCCACAGCAGCACCGGAGAGCCTGGAAAAGGGAGATCTCGTGGGAAGGCCCATGTAGGGACTCGCCTCAAATTGCCGACGGGAGACAGAGCAGCCCATCTTCAAAGGGCCCTGGAGACAAAGAAGGTTAGAGAAGGCAGGCACGGGAGGCTGAGAGAAGGCGCAGACCTCAGCCTCTCCCGAAGCGGCGGCAACAGAGGGAGGGGCAGATCCCCCTACCACCAAAAAACAAAACAAAAAAACACAAAGTAAATCAGGTCACTGTCAAAAAACGGGGCAGGATGTTTACTAAATAAAAGCTTCTTGTTTGGAAAAAGTGGGGGACAGAAGGTTCTTTGGGTCTTCAGCGACTCCCTGACTCCCGGGGTGGTGGTGAGATTCACATCATGGCGTTCCTAAGCTGTTTTCTACAGCAAGCATTTTCTTTAAATCGATGTGTTTTAACGATCAGTTTAATCTCTTAAATTAACCAAACTGGGAAAACGAAGGGCTCTTTATGGCTGGAACAAGGCCCCTAGCACTTCCTTTCTTGTTCCGCCCCTAAAACCTCAAGACAAGGTGTTCTTTGTTCCTGATAGGCTTTGTTTTCAGTGTCAGGGAATAAGACTTTGACTCCCAAATGTCACCCTAGCCCATCATCTCTCCTAAGGAGCCTTCCCTGTCTTCTCTGCGCTGGGAAGGCTCCTCGGCTCTGTTTGTCTAAGAGACGACAGCGGTGACTTCTAAGTGGGTCAGACCCCCCAGGGTCGCTGCTTTACAACACGGAATGCATGCTTCGTGGTGGAGGCTTAAGAATTTCAGACGCCAGAGGCAAACCTCCACAGAGTCCTCGAGAAGGCTCAGCTGAGGAGGGAGCCTCTTGGCACACGGCCTGTGGCTCTCAGAATGTCAGAGGCTTCCGTCCAACCTCCACTCTCACGAAGGTCAAAAGGCTCCAAAAGGACATTACAGGAGCACTGTAATCACGGAATGAGTGACTTCCGCATCACCTACATGGTCTAGCCCAGCCTAGCTCAAGGTGCGCTTCGAACAAGTAGCCATGGTCTGGAACGGTGGCGACACACTACAGGAGCTGTAACCTTGATCTTCCAAAAGCAACCTGCAGAGAAAAGGACTCCTGGGCAAAGCTGAAACATGGGTATCCGGGCAAGAATTCTAGACCTGTACACTACATAGCGAGTCTGGCTGTAGCTCTTAAAACATTTAAGACCTACACATCTGAATGGCTGGCCTAAAATCTTAACCTCGATGTTTAATATGCAAAGCAGAGGAGAGGTGGCCATCCCAAAAGATCTGGGACCTTTTCATCCACTGTTCGTCCAGAAAAAGCAAAGTTTAGTCCACTCCCTGATTGCAGCAGAGCCCCCCCCACCCCCGATTACGTAGCCTGCAAAACCCTCTCCCCTGACACCCTCCATTTCTTAACTTCTGGTGACAACAACCGTACCCAGGGACTGAGGCAGAGACCACCACAGAGGCTGGAGCTCTGGTCTCTGCTCTCCAGTGCTGAGTGGATTATCCTTGTGTGCCTCGGTTTAACTGTCAAGTGCACACTCGCTGACCCCATCCGAAAACCCCTTGTCCTACCGACCTACCACTGAGCCTTGTGGACCCAGAGTCAGTAAGGACAAGGTTTGTGAAAGCAGGGAGCCGTTTGGGGCTATTACAGATGAGGAGGCCCCAACTGGCTTCGAGACCCACTTTGGATAAAAAAAAAGGGACCAGCCAGGTCTAAATCTAGGCCTTTTCTTAGTCAAAGAAAGGTTCTTAATTTTCTCCCCACCTAAGGAACTCTTCCCCGGGGCATGGTAACAAGTAATGCCAGCACTTGGGAGGTGGGCAGGACGATCAGAAATTCAAGGTCATCCTCAGCGCCATAGTGAACTCACGCCATAGTGAATTCACGCCAGAGTGAACTCGCGCCAAACGAGCCAGGGCTGCATAGGACTCCGTCTTCAAACGACAGCCAGGCTAGTGAAACAGTTCAGTCGGTAGAAAGGCTGCTGCCAAGCCTGACAGCCTGGATCCATCCCCAGGACCAACATCACGGAAGGAGAGAACCGAACCCTGACAGTTGCCCTTTTCCTCACACCATGACGGGGACATGAGTGTGCACACATCAAACAAACGCCGTACTTCTTAAAAACTAGCAACTCCTTTCTGTTGAAAATCGCCTCAAACTCATGTCTCCCTGGCTCAGAAGGAATGGGTATCCCCAAGATTCCCCTGAACGGAACCTTCAAAGCCCAAGGGTTTAAGACTGAGGCACAGGCCTTCTCACGGGTCCCTCTGCTTCAGGAATTTCACTGCCTGTCCCCAGGGAGAGAAAGGGAAGCCGGAAGCCAAAGAGTGGAATGTGAGGTAATCTTCAAGCAGCTTCTTCTCCAGACTCAGCCAACCCTCTGTGCCATTACCACAGGAAGCTAGGAGCCTGCATCTGCCAGGCAGCAAAATCTGCTGGCAGGAGAGGAGCCAAGAATCCAAGACCTCAGCGGCTTCACACAGACACGGCACGGGGTGGGTACAGTGAAGTACCATCTGGGTGGCAGTACCCCGCTTCTCCACTGTATATGTTGGGCCGACTGCCGTGAAGAGGGCTCCTTTGAAACATCTGCATACGGGTCACTGAAAGCATCTTATTCATCAGAGGAAAGACCAAGGGCTGCTGATTCCAAGTTCACTCCAACTGGACAACCATAAATAAGTGGGTGCCTGGGCTGAGTGTCGATAACAAACACTGTAGCCAGCCAGAGTCTGGAGACCTCCTACAAAGTTATGCTCGCTTGGAAGAAAGGATCCCAATTTCTTTTATTTTTAAAAAAAAATGACTTATTATTTTATGTGTGTTGGTCTTTTGCCTGCATGTATGTCTGTGAGGGTGTCAGATCCCCTGGAACTAGAGATACAGACAGTTGTGAGCTGACATGTGGTTGCTGGGAATTGAACCCAGGTCCTTTGGAAGAACATACAGTGCTCTAAAACCAATGAGCACTCTCTACAGCCCCCGATCTATCTATCTATCTATCTATCTATCTATCCATCCATCCATCCATCCATCCATCCATCCATCCATCCATCCATCATCCATCCATCCATCCATCCATCCATCCATCATCCATCCATCCATCATCCATCCATCTTTGAAGTGCTGGGAATTGAACCCAGGGCCCTGTGTATGACAGGCGAGTGCCCTTTCACTGAGCCACTGCTCCGGCCATAGATACCCATTCCTAATGTACACAGAGGCACTATTGAAGCTGGCTGCTGGGACACCTCAGCAGTCCCCAAAGCAGACAAGCATCTTCCTCTCTGCTTCACCTCCACCCCTACTCCCAAGAAGGGGACACAAAAGAGCCAGTATGTCCCCCTGAAGGAGAGGCCATACAAACTAGTTTCACTCTTCATCCCTGGCCACAAAGCGCCTCCCACCTCCTTACGGTGGTGTCAGAGGTTCCCACTTGTTACACAGAGCCGCTGACTGGGGAAAGCCACATAGCACGAGTGAGGATAGAAGCCCTTCCTCTGGGTACCCTAAGCATCTGCCTGGGCTGCACGAAGCCAGAAAAACAACTTCAAAACCCTGTGTGAACCTCCTCATACTGAGAATGATGGTGGCTCTGTGGACCAGTAACAGACCCTCCAGGACACCTTTTAGGCTAGAGGGGTCAGAGAGGAGTTTCCCACCAGGAAATGCTCACTGGCTGTACCACATTTTCTGAACTGTAGTGGCAATGTTGAGTCCTGTATAGAAAAATCCATGCTTTGGGGCTGAGGTGCAGCCCAGTGGAGACCCCTTCTGAGCATCTGACTAGCACTCACCCGAGTTCCACCCCAGGGTACCTCAAAAACAGACAAACAAGGAAACTAACCCCAATAGTCAGGAGAGGCTGACACCCAACGGTCTCTGGAAAAAACCCTCAGGACTAGCTGCGAACTGCTTCCAGACACGAACCCTCTCTCTCCACGCTCAGGGGCTGAGGAACTCTCATCAAACGGATAAGAAAACTGTGGCTCAGAAAGGTTAACGTAGCCAGCTCACGGCCACTGTGGCTGTGAGCAATGGTGGAGGATTAGGGTATGGGAAATATGCTCCTGTCAGCTGGTAATTCTCCCCTTCCTTTACCACACAAGGAGGCTGGGTAAGAGTGGCAAAGAACCACCCGTTTTCAGAGCCCATCTGACTGCTTGCTGCCCGAATCTCCTCAGATCCTTCCTCTCTCCTCTCTCCTCTCCAAGGCCCTCCCACTCCATTTGCTCCTGCTACATCTTGCTCTTGCTGTCCCATTCTTTCTGGAACGTTCCTCTATTCTGGTTAGCACTTAACCAGATGACGTCTTTCCTTATGTTCCTTCCCAGCTCCGGTCCTAAGATACCTCTACCCTTAGAAGACACTAAGACACCGTGAACAGATCCTTCCCAGGCTCTGTTCTTGCCATACTGACGGCATCCTCTTTCTTGCCACGACCCCTCCATTTCAGACTGACAAACCTTCCTTCCCAACCAGGAGTCATGGTACATGCCTGTAATCCTAACACTCAGGAGACTAAGGCAAGAAAGTTGGGTTTCAGGCCAGCCTGAGCTACTACTAAGGAAGCTTGAGGCCAGCCTGAGCTACTACTAAGGAAGCTTGAGGCCAGCCTGAGCTACTAAGGGAGTTTGAGGCCAGCCTGAGCTACTAAGGAAGCCTGAGGCCAGCCTGAGCTACCAAGGAAGCCTGAGGCCAGCCTGAGCTACCAAGGAAGCTTGAGGCCAGCCTGAGCTACTAAGGGAGTTTGAGGCCAGCCTGAGCTACTAAGGGAGTTTGAGGCCAGCCTGAGCTACTACTAAGGAAGCCTGAGGCTTGTCTGGTCTATTAGCAATACCCTATGTCTCAGAAGTAAAATAAAATACACAAAAGAATCCTTCCTGCTACTCAATAAGAGTTTTCTAACAAGCTCTTTATAAATGCAATTTCCTTTTGAAATCTGGATAGGCTATTAAAAAATTACAATATAATTTAATAAAGTGGGCGGGAGGGAGCCTTTCCTGTCCCTCCCCCCATGATTCTGATTGACAGGTCGGAACTAAGGCTCAGGAAACGCAAATTTAAATGAATAACCTTGAGTTACCTGCTCCCCCCCACACTTGCTTCATTTACTCCCCACCATGCCTTTGAGAGCTGTCCCACCTCTGCCTGCCTCACGATTTGAGACCGTTTTTTCAGAAGTCCCTTGCACACTTGTAAGCAAGGTCACACATACCCTGCTAACTCCTGGCCCAAGTGTGGGAGAGGATAAGCAAGGGCTCTGTCTGTAGGATACCCCTGTGCCTTCTGCTCCAGGCATGCAGAGACAGGGGTGTGACAAGCCAAGGGAAGGGGCCAGCATGCAGCCCTATGGAGGGCCCTTCCTGCCCGGTGCTGTTTGTGCAGCATTCCTCGGAGGGAAACGGCCTAAGCACAGAGGAGAGGATGGAAAAAGTGACATGTTCAGAGGGCTTCCTCAAACCACCGATTAGCTGTGGCGGCGGCAGCGCCAGCTCCCCCCGAAGCGCCAGGGGGCTCGACAGGGACGACTGTGTGCTTGGCAGCGAACTCAGAGAACCCCGGGGTGGAAGGCTAACCCAGCAGGCCATAATGGTAGGGCTTCCCTGTTAAGCAGATGGGTGCCAGAGACAAATGGAGGAGCAGGGTGGGCAGCACCTCCAGGGCAAGCAAGGGCCTGAACCGGCAACCGCAGCCCAGCCTATGAGCCAGCCACATGGCTCCAGCCAGAGGCAGTGTGCCTGGGCACAGCAGTGGAGGGGCGGCTACTGAGGTTAGAGAAAGCAGAGGGAGTTGAGGGACACAGGCCAAGGATACCCAACCCTTCTTAACCCCCTTTCTCCCATCAGGAAAACACCAAAGCCTGAGTCCCTGGCCCTACACTGCTCTTGGCTCCAGTATAAGAGCTCTAACCAGCCAGCTTCCATCCCAGATGAGGTTCACGGAAGCTGTCTGGCTTAAACACAAACTCATGCAATCCCCTAACTCCCAATACGAGAGCTGGAGCCCTAACAACACAACAGCTGTGGAACCTGGAGGAGCAAAGCCTCCTTCTACGGACCAACTGGGTCCTGAAAAGTTACCCTTCACCGGTTTTCTTGATTTAAAAAAAAAAAAAAATCAATTCCTTCAGGAAAAGCAATAGTTCTAAGAAGAGCTAAAACTCACAATATTTAATGTTACACACCTCCTAGAGTTTGCATACATTAGCAGGCAAGACTCTTAACAAAATCAAATTCAAGTCAAACCCCAAATACCATAACCTCTAAATTTACCTATGAGGGACATCAAAGATGGCCCAGTGGGTAAAGACACCTACCGCCAATCCAGACGACCTGAAGCCTGTGACCCTGGGGCCACAAGGAAGAGAACCAACACCCAAAACTTACCCTCTGACCTCACAAATTCATCCACACAATCAATCAATCAATCAATCAATCAATCAATCAGTAAATAGTAAAGTAATAAATGTATGACTCATTCCAAGAAATAGTCACAGGAACAAAGCTACTTAGTGCACACCTTAAAATCTTCATCTCCTGCACAAAGTCTCGGCCCACTGACACGGTCACGACAGGAAAGAACTGTTTTTAAGTTTCTATTATATATGCAGAATGTCTACCCAGAACCTGTAGAGATCTGGACCTCACTCATCAACAGCAGAGCATGCTCTCCCGGACCCCAGCATAGCCCAGTATGCTCTCTCAGACCTTTATCACAGCAGACCATGCTCTCCCCGACCTCATCCAGGCACCTGAGAGGCTTGGAAAGGAACAGCATGACTCTGAAGTCAATCTGGACTCTGACTTAACTCACTCAGAGAGGCCAGTGTCACTCGTATAGGACTCTGAGTGACAACGTTATAGAATGCCTGGGTCCACACACATTCTTCATCTATCGCCTCTTGGGGCAAGACAGCTCCCCCACAGGCAGAGGCAGCTGTCCATGCCCAGAACTCTCAGAAGCCAGGTAAACCACATCAAATATCAGAAAAGCCCACCAGGGAACAGGGAGCATGTCTGTCCCCTTGATTCCACCATCATGGTGCAGGTCACCAGAGGAATACCAAGCAATGCAAACCCACAGGCTGGACTGGACACACGGACACCCCACCCCACCCCACCCCATCCCACCATGCTCAGGACTAAAAAGAGGTTTAACTTTGCTACTTGAGTTACCTTTCCCTTCCTTTTTCTAATTGGCCCACTTTAAACAAGGCTCTGTGCTAAAGGAATTCTACAAGGAAAATCCAATTGGGACAAAAATACAGAAGTTAAACCAGGAATGAAGAGAGCCCTGGATTTGAACCGCAGTACTGCATTAAACTGGCACACCTATAATTGTGGCACTAGGGAAATATAGGCAGCAGGATAAGAAGTTCAAGGCCTTCCCTGACCATATAGTAAAGTAAAGGCTAGTGTAGGACCTACATGGACAGACAGATGGACGGACGGACCGATGGATATTCATTCTCAGGCTGCTTGTTCCAGGAAGACTTAGATTGGGCCCAGGCAGAAGAGAAGATGAACAGAGGCAACTCACACACCTGGGAATGGAATGGCCCAGAATAGAGAAACACATGCATGTTTTAGGAGACAGCAAACAGAACAGCTGGCTAAAAACGGAGCTTTCCAGCAGGCGAGATGTATTTATTGTTGAAAATTATTATAAAGCTGGAAAGGTGTATCGGGCTGGGTAGTGGTGGCACACACTTTTAATCCCAGCACTCGGGAGGCAGAGGCAGGCCGATCTCTGAGTGTGTAAATCAGCCTGGTCTACAAAGCAAGTTCCAGGACACCCAGGGGCCACACAGAATAGAGAAACCCTGCCTCAGACAAATACACACACACACACACACAGATTTCCCTAGATCACAGGACCACAGCCTGAGCTCTCAGTCCCTGCTGCTCTGACCACACCCACTGTTAAAGCCACCACTGATGAAGCAAGTACCACGTCTGAATTACAGGACGTGGAATCCAACCCTCACTACAGCGCATCCGCAAAGTGAGGATTCAGTTTCCACAGAGATGCAAAAGCCAGGAGACCCAAGGCCCAGGATGGGAAGCAGGAGCAGGCAGAAGCCACACAGGACGGAGGAGGCGGTGCTAAGATGGCTCGCAGGTAAGAGGCACCTGTCACCAAGCATGACAACCTGATCAACGTCCCTGCCAGCAGACACAGTGAAAGGAGGGAACGGATCCCAGTCAGTCGTCTTCTGACCTCCATGAGTGCATTGTGGCACATGCACGCATACGTCCACTTGAACTTGAGCGCACACACAAACAGATGTAAAAATAACAAGAACAAAAATCCCAGGTGTGGTCCTACTATCCTCTAATCCCAGCACTCTAGAGGCTGAGGCAAGAGAATCATGAGGTCCGGGCCAGGAAGGGCTACACGGTGAGCCAAGGGCCATCCTGGGAGCATGTAATAAGGCCCTGCTTAAAGGGGGGTATGTGGGGGACTCTGGTTCCCGACTTTAAGCCTTCTCTTCCTCCTCCACCATATTTATCACACCAGGGATCTTAAGGTTTAGAAAGCAACTCGGGTATTTACAGCATAATTACCCAAACTTCAAAAATGGTTGACTCCACAAACCTGGGCAGGCTAGGTCCCTAGCCCCAGCCTAGTTAACAGTGAGGTCTCCTTACAGCTTCAGTTAATGACACAGTTAAACAACAAGATGGGGAAATGTGCAGAGATCTATTAAAACTTCCTTGTCCCCTGAAGACATGCATCTGGGGCGGGCAGAGTCCCTGGATCTCACCAGAAGAGCAGGCGCCTCCGCTGAAATTGTTTACAGCGCACGGATAGGTTTCACACCAAGGCACATTTGGTGGAATGGATTTAAGGCTCTCATTAAAATGCTTCTTTGTGGAGATACCCCCAACTCCTTCCTATCCAACTCCCTGCTCACACAAACCCTCACCAGACACCCACCACTAGAGTATCACATCTTGAACATCAGAGTCCTCACAGAAAAAAACTGGCAGTTGAGTGTTGTTGAGGAAGGGTCATCTCCACCAGAACTTGCCTTTTTTCAGAAAGCTAAACCATAGCAGCAAATACTGCTAAGCTACATCCAGCACAGCCACACACACCAAATCCCACCAGCCAGCCCAGGAGGCCTGTGAGCTGGGGCTGCTTGCCCATATGGTTGGGCCCTCATCCTGGCTGTGTTTAAAAAAAAAAAAAAACTTACATACTTCCTCTGGGAGCAGATGTGGGACTTTGCCATGAGCAATCGCTACCACACACATGAGGAACCCACGGCAACTCCAGAAACACCAGCTTAGGAATTCCCAAGACTGGGTCTTTTAGGCTAAGCCTACCTCTTGTTTTATAACTGGGGGTGGGAGAGACTTTCATTCTCTGGCCCCTAGACCCTCAACAGCTGGTCAGGAAGATGACAACAGATAATTCTCTGCCCCTGACCTCCCGGCTAGCTAGAACTCTTAATAGGAACGGTTAAGTAAGTTCTTTTTAGGTTAAGGGCCAAGACAGTCCCCAGGGCAGAATGGCTCCCCAAAGAGGGCTATTTCCGCAGACCACCACTGGTAGTTTTGTCTTGGAAGGTTAAGGAGGAATCATGTGGTTCTTGCTGATTGGGACCAGCAGACTGGGCATTTGGGTAGCTTAGCGATTTCCGGTTAAGTCACTTACAACACCTTAGTTGTGACTGACTCTCAGGTGTGATCAGACAGGAAATAAAAGTCTGCAGGACAGGGTGCCCCTTGTTTGCCCTGGAGATGGGGGGGCCACACCCTCACCCAAGTGGAGAGGCCCTCCACGAAAGCCAGAGTTGAGCTCTTTTTTTGCCTTTCTGCCCTGAGGAAGAGAGAAAATCCATTCCTCCGAGAACACGGACAGGATGGAAATCCAGGAAACAGGAGAGCAAAGCCCGTCCGCACCTTGGCAAGCCGGCCATGCCCGATTTTGGCAGCGGCCTTCACTCATTAGTCACCACTACAGCCTGGGACCCTTCCACTCCCGGGATACGACCCTGGCACCGAGTGGGCTCAAGGCTCGGGCCTAGTTGGAGGAGGGGATGAGGCACCTCTCAGTCTAACCTGCCCTCACCCGTAGAGCCATCTGGGGTTCCAGCTTTGCCCCGGAACTTGCAGGGAGGCACCCGGGCGCGTCGGGCCGACATAGGTAACAAAGCTCCGCGCCAGGCGCGCCCCATGTCAGTTCGGTCGGGATCGGGAGCCAGGCCGGCCCCCCTCACCTGGGCTCCAAGGCCCAGGGCATTCCCGGGTGTCCGCACCCTCTCACGGGATGGGAGGGCTCTGCTCCTCCAAAAAGGAGCTCTCAGCAGAGACCGGGAGCCGGCGACTCCGGGCAACGCTCGAGCAAACTCTCGGGTCGGGCGGGGAGAACTCGCAGCAAACGCATCCCCGAGCCCCAGTGCACCGTGTCGCCACTGCATAGGGGGCGTCGTCAACCCCGAGTCCTCGAGCCCCCAGCGAGCCTCTCCACCTCCCCAACTGCCCAGCCCACCTCTCCAAGGCCCTTCCAGTCCTTGGGTCTCCCGCGCTTCCCAAAGCCCGGCTCGGACCCCCCCCCCCCCAGTCCTTGGGGGACTCACCGGCCAGCAGCGGCAGAAGCAGAGCTCTGAGCAGAGGCAGCTGGCGGGCTCCCATCCTGGCGGGCTGCAGACGAGCGGCGAAGTACAAGGCACTCGGCGAGCGGGCGCGCGGACCGGAGCGCGGGGGCCGCCGCAGCAGCTGCAGCCCGAGCCCGAGGCGTCCGGAGCTGGAGCCGCGCGCGCCCCGTACATCCAAGCCCTCGAGCGCGCCGCCGCCGCCAAGCCACGCCCCCGACGCCCCCTCCCCTCCGCCTGCACGGCGCCCCGCCCCCTACGCCCCCTTCCCGGCCGTCGAGGGGAGGAGCTGGCAGTTGAGGGAAGGATCTGGAGAGGGGTGGGGGGGGGTGGGACAGTGGAAGTCTCAGGGGAGTGCCGGAGACCTAGGTGTTGTTCCCACCGCCTAGTCTATCCACTGGAACGGGAGAGAACCAAAGTGACTCTCAGGACCCGTGGGCCCCTTAGGAAAGATGGTCTCTCTGAACCTACCTGGAGATCTGGAGCAATAGCTTGCCCAGTATTCTCCCGAGTTGGTGGAGTTAAGCAACCCAAAGTTCTGCAAGAGACAGACCAGCAGGGTGTCTCAGAAGAAGACAGGGAGGGCACAGCTGTGGTGCCCTGTGGAACAGATGTAGCCAGGGAGGGGGAGGGGCGTGCGTGACTGGAGTCAGCTTTGACACTGGACGAATCTGAACCCAAGGTAGAGGAGACACGGGGCTCCGAAAGCCAGTGAAAGCTATTAAACAGACATTCATCCCAAGTCCATCTCCAAGCAGTCTGGGCTGTGTCAGGGCATGGCCAAATCTCCAGCTGTGGGGAGGCCCAAAGCAGCCCTTGTTCCAGGCACCCTCCACCCCCAGCGCCACCACCCCCACATTCTTTCTTTGTTGTGAAAGCAGCAAGGGGTGTGGGAGGCGGGTCAGAAGAAGTCAAGCTTTAGAAGACGGGCCCCAGCTGCTGACAGGCCTCCAGGATATGCAAGAGAGGGTGGATAGCGCCTTGTCCCCCCTTCTGGCTCTGGAGGGCCCCCCAGGCCTGCTTAGACCTCCCTTCCCCCAAGCAGCTGGGAGGAGGGAAGGAAGCCACAGAGGGCCTCACAGGCAGGAGAAGTGGCGCCAGGACTCCAGGGTCCTGCCACATGGCCACCACATGTCCCTGACAACCCAGTCCACAGCACCTTCTTCTTGTGCGCCTCCTTCCCCATCCCCCAGATGCCTTCCCCAAGCCCTGCTAAAGACGGTACAGAGCGAAACCAGAAAGCCAAGAATTCAACAGTCCTGCTGCCCATCCACCATTGCCCTCATTCTCCTGGGAAGGGACCTAATAGTCATCAATCAAGACTCAAAACGCAAGGTGTTACCTGATTCGTTTATTACAGAAACAGTGAAATACATGGACCTGAAGTGTGGCAACAGAGGGTGAGAGAGGCCAGGGCAGGGCGGCTCAGCTGGCCAGCCCCAGCCCCAAACTGACGGAAAAGCCAACAGTAGGCGCATCCCTGAGGTGCATACCCACTTCCCCCACCTTGGGAGCCTCAATCTAGAGAACTCTAGAGGACTCTAGAGAGCATATTTTCCTGAGGGCCCTTCCGAAGAGGGTGGGGGGAGTTTCCCGGGGAAGGAGCCTAGACCCTAGAAGCAGCACTCCTCCACCTGAACCGCTCCCTCTTCACCATCCTATTGAGGTGGGGAAGAGACTGGAGCCATGGGGAATGCTGTGAGGGTTGTAGGGACCCAGCAGACTGGAAGAGGGAGTTGAATGTCAGCTGCTTGAAGAAAGGTCCACGGTGCTGGCACTGAGGCCCCGGGAAGTCTGAAAGAGAGATCACCAGCCACATTTCACTGGGAACTCCTGGAGTCTGTCTGTCTGTCCTGCAGAGGGACTGCACTGTCTGTGGATCAAGGATGGACTCTCTAACCTCAACCTAAGCTCTCGGGCCTTGCTTAGGCACAGTCTGCAGAGGAGCACGGGAGGAAACCCAAGAATGCTGGCCTGTACCATGAATGAGCTGATACCGGGGGTCACCGCGTTGAAATAGCATTGCTGTTTTCTCTGAGGGAGACTTCATTCTGTTGGTGTTCTTATTTCCTCACTAAGACCTCAGGGGAAGGGTACATGACTCGGCCAGCAACGCTAAGTCATTCTGGAATTATTACCAGTTTACAGAGCATCAGTAGCCAGTACTCTCCTGATTAATTCTGACTGAATTGTCTGGCTAGAAACTCTCCTCTCTGTCTGTCTATCAGTCTGTGTCTCCCTCTTCTCTCTTTCTTTAGAGACAGAGTTTCTCTGTGTAGCCCTAGCTGTGCTGAACTCTGTAGACCAGACTGGCTTCTGCCTCCCTCTGCCTCCCCAGCACTGGGATTAGAGGTGTGCCGACCGCCGCCATTGTCTCTCATGCCTAGCACCCATACCATGCTGTCAGCCTGACTCCGGAAGGGCCCCAGTCTCCCAGACCACCTTCATTATGGTGAGTCTTTCACCTTCCCAGCTGCCCCCGGCTGCCTTCGGGAGTCCCTCCTCCCTCAGCCCGCTCACCTGGAGGGGGGCTGCATTGGGTTGGTTCAGGTAGTTCAGCGAGGCTGCCCGCTTCATGTTGCTGCTACAAGGGAGAACGAGAGAACTGAGGCCAGCCCAGTGTTCCTCGGTGTAGGACACTTTTAGGACATTTCTCCAGCGCCAAGAGGCCTGCGGCCTGCTTTGTCCTATCGCGACCTTGCTGCATACCTGGAAGGCCGAGGCTCAGTGCCTTGGAGCTTCCTCACCAGGAGCTCACTGCTTCTACGAAGCACATCCCGGATCTTGCCCAGAGAGCCACTCCTCTGGAGGGTGCCACTGCCATCCTATAGGGCAGAGAGAGGCATTGGGAGCTCAAGGGCTCCATGTCACCCAGCTTCTAAGTCTGTTCTGGCCACTTACTCTGCACATGTCCCCGTCCCTGAAGCCCAGTGACTGAAAACAATGCCTTGTCAAGAGCACATCCCCAGGGACAGGCTTGACAGGATGGGCTAACTGGTGAGACTACGCGACTGATACCTTGTACCAACTTGGAGAAAGATAACCTCGGAGTTTCTCGGTGCCCAGCAAGACAGGGCAGGGCAGGGCAATGAGCAGACTTACCCCTGACCACTCCACAGCCACTGACCCATCTTCACCTCCCTCGAACTTCACACTGTCTCCAGGGCCCTCCTGCATGGTCTTTCTACCATCACCTTCCCCCAGCAGCTCGGCCACCTTGGTCTGACTGATGGGGTCAGTACCCTGGAGAAAAGAGGAGGAGATGCTAGGAACAGGGCCCACCCGCAGAGACACTGGCTGCTCTTCCAGAGGACGAGGTCAGTTCCCAGCACCGAAGGGCAGCTCACAAGTTACAAGGCCTGTAACTCCAGAGCTAGAGATCCAGTGCCCTCTTCTGACCTCAGTGAGCACTGCATGCATGCGGTACACAGATGTGCAGGCAATATAACACACACACACACACACACACACACACACACACACACACACACACACACACAACATTTCTAAAACAACGAGTACTGAGAAAGAAGACTGGGATTAGGGGCATTTCAGGGGTGACCTAGAAGAGACCTCATGCAATGGAAACTCTCTGGAATCTATGAGGGTCACCCAGCAAAGACTCCCAGTATTGGAAGGTAGAGACAAAGACAGTGAAGGGCCTGGGACACCAACCTGGCCACAGAATCTTCTACCACAGTCTGTCCTGCCTACAGGATGCGCTGGGGCAAAGATGGTGCAGAACTTGTGGGAGTGGCCAGCCAATGACTGGTCCACACTGAGACCCACGCTATGAGTGGGAGCCCACACCT
This sequence comes from Rattus rattus, assembly GCF_011064425.1. Taxonomy (NCBI): domain Eukaryota; kingdom Metazoa; phylum Chordata; class Mammalia; order Rodentia; family Muridae; genus Rattus; species Rattus rattus. The sequence continues at coordinate 83,228,986 of NC_046157.1, read as the reverse complement.
GACACTGCCTGGAGATCTAGGAGGAGCCAGAGGGGTTAAGGGCAGCACAAGGACATGGCTCATAGAATCAACTACCCAGGGCTCACAGGGCCTCACAGAGACTGAAGCGACCATCAGGGAGCCTGTGTGGTTCTGAGCTGGGCCCTCTACACACATTACGGTTGTACAGCTTGTTGTTCTTATGGGGCTCCTAACAGTGGGAGAGACGCTATCTCTGACTTTTTCCCTCATCCTGCCTTGCCTCGTCCAACCCTGATCTGGGGGGTCTGTGCCCCGTGTTTGGTATATCCCTGGGAGGCCTGCTCTTTTCTGAAGGGAAATGGAGGAGGAGAGGGAGGACAGGAGACTACAGATGGGATGTAATATAAGAGAGGAATAAATTAAGAAAGAAAAGTAGAAGGAAGGAGCTGGGCCCTCACAGTCCCTAAGTCCAGGATGTGGCTCTTGCAGCTCTCAGCCTGTTCTGTGAGCAGCCACTGAGGGCAGATCCCCTCCTTACTATGCACCTCACTAAACAACTGGGCGATCTCCTTTGTGTGGTCCCAGTACACCTTACACAGACTTCTGTGGAGTAACTATGGCCACTTTTAAGTCAGCTCAGACCTGCAATTGGAGAAGTTCTGACTTGGGCCTCTCCTCAACCCCACCTGCTTCGTGCAGGTGAGTGGGAAGGGCCGCCCTTCCGTAGCTCTGTCTAGTGAACTGGTTGCACTCTGTGAGACAGCAGCAGTTTCTTTCTGACAAAGTCTCACGACACTTTGCCAGCTTGACTAGACTGACTGGCCAGCAAACCCTAAGATCCTGTGTCTCTGTCCACGCAGTCTCATTATCGTGTGTGATGGGAAAGAAACGCATGCGCTGTACAATGGGTGTGCAGGTCAGAAGACGACTCTGTGCAGTCTGTTCTCTGCCTCCACTTTTGTGTGGGTTCCGGGGATAGAACTCGGGTCATCAGGCCTGCACGGCAAGCACCTTTACCCGCGGAGCTGTCTTATCAGCCCTGGTTTGGATTTTGAGATAAGGCCTTACTCTGTAGCTTAAGCTACACAAAGCCCAGGCTCGCCTCAGACTCAGTACTATTCTGCCTCAGCCTCCTGAGTGCTGGGATTAGAAGCCACCACACCACCTATGAAAGAAATCTCATATCTGTGCCCAGACAAAGGGACAGTTTGGAGTAAGAACTTTCTTTAAACCACCACAGCCATGAGACTAGGTCCCCTCTCGGCACTTGCACAAGACACCCAAGTAGTCCCTTGTCCCTTGTCCCCAGCCCTTCTTTCTTGTCCCTCCGATCTGGACTTCTATTTTCCTTTGGGACGGGGTCTTCTTCTTACGATGTATTTACTGGCTGGGCAGTGGTGTGCACACCTTTCGTCCTAGCACTGGAAACAGGCGGGCAGGTGGATCTCAGTTCAAGGCTGATCTACGGATCGAGTTCCAGAGTCTACAGAGCCAGGGATACACACAGAAACCCTGTCTCTGAGACAGAACTGTATTCACCTTGTTCCCTGTGTGTGCCTGGGTGATGTGTGCATCGCATGCATGCAGAACCCACGGAGCCAGAGGCCATTGGATCCTCCGGCCCTGAGCGGGGAGGCAGCAATGAGCTGCTTGAGGTGGGTGCTAGGAACTGAACCTGGGTTCTGGCCAACAGCAGCAAGGGCTCCTAAGTACTGAGCTAGCCATCCCTGATCCAGGATCTTAGTAAAGACCAAGGCTAGCCCAGAACTCCCTCCTACCTCCGCCTCCCAAGCGCCAGGATGAGACACACCATTGCCCTGAGGCGTGGGCTCCTGACCTGTTTCCTGGAGCGCAGGGCACACTCCTCCAAGGTCTCAGCTGCCTCCAGCTTTCCCTGGCGCCTGTACAGAGCCCCTAGGTTCCTCAGCGTCGTGTTCACCGTGGGGCTGCAGGGAGAAGGATAAGGAAATGGGGTGAGAGCACAGCCCAGTAGCAGAACACTTGCCAAGCACACACGGGCCCTGCATACATTAAATACTACAAAACAGAATGGAAAAGGACAGGAGGGGGCAGAGAAAGGACTCAGAGGAAGTGGGGAGGAAGAAGGCTCTGGGATCAGGAGGCTGGACCGAGGAGCCTCAGAGACTCCACCTCTGACCTCTGGCAGCTCACCTGCTCACTCTGCAGGCCTTGTACCACCCTCCGTACTCTGCATAGGGTGTGCCGCTCTCACGGGACCGGCTCTGGGGATGAGAAGAGAAAGATGCTAGGAGGCAGGTAGGCATGGGCTAGGGTGCAGACTGGCTCAGGAAAGGCGCTGTGCACTGAGGGTCAGGCAAGGGAGTGAGTAGCTAAGGTAAGACAGGCTGAAGCCCGAGGACCTGGGAGCAGCCAGCTCAGGATGGCCCGACTCACCCTGCTCATCTCCTCCCGCTCCTCAGCGTGCATCCATATGGGCTTGTGGTCATCTGAGGATGAGACACTGTGTCAGGAGGTAAGAGAGCAGACCTGGACACTATCTGGGGAGCCAACAAGGCTGGACTGAAGGGGTTTGGGGTGCCCAGTGCGGCCCTGCTCTCAGACCTGACACTCACCATCCACAGATCCGAACTCCTGCACGTGGGCACGGGTCAGGATCTCTTTATACAGAGTCTCAGCCTCAGAGTACTTGCCCTGCTTTAGGTAGCAGGAAGCCTAGGAGACAGCAACAGACACCCAGGAGCAAGAGATGGAAGGAGGCGGGTCTCAGGCAGACACAGGCAGCTCCACTTCTTGGCATCTGTCCCCAGAGACCCTACTCATTCAGCCTGTTCTGGCTGCGGGGGTTAAAGTGGCTGCAGATGGGAGCCTTGGGCAGCAGAATGAAGCAGACCCTTCATCCTCAGAGGCAGCCCTAGAGACAGGCGCTGAGTTGGCCAAGGAGTAAACTCCATCCTGATGCTTTCTGAGTCCAGGACCCACATGGGAGGCCTTCCCCACCCGCTCCTTCCACCCTCCTGTCTCTTCCTTACCAGGTTATTCTTGGTCCGAGCTACGTTAGGGTTGTCCGGCCCTAGCTGGCGCTCATAGATAGCTAGTGCCCGCTGATAATAGCGCTCCACGGCCTCGTACTTGCCCTGGTTTTGACATAGGAGGGCCAAGTTGTTCAGCTGCTTTGCCACATCCGGGTGGTCGGTGCCCAAGACCTGAGAAAGAGCGAAAGAGCAGACGGATGACCATGATTCTGTGAGTACGTGCACATGAGGAGGAGGGGGAGGGAAGTAGGAAGACGAGGAGAAGTCCATCAAGGGGAGGAGAGGAGGGAAGGGCAGGCACCTTCTCTCGGATCTCCAGTGCCCGCTGGCACAGCGGCTCTGCTTCCTTGTATTTGCCCCGCTTGCCATACAGCACGGCCAGATTGTTGAGCGTGGCAGCCACCTGCAACGGAAGGCCAGCCCCCATCACACACCGGTTCTGCAAAGGCTGAGGCTCCAGATGGCTCAGCAGGGAAAATGCTTGTTGCCAAGCCTGTGGACCTAAATTCACAAGGCGCAGAGAGAACCAACTCCAGCAAGCTCTGGATAACTCTGGTCAGCTCCTCTGACCTCTGGATAACTCCCTGCCTTGGCCACCCCGCCACATAATAACTTCAAAAGGGATGTGGACAGACAGAGACATTGTACCACGAGAGCCAAAGTCTGGAAAGATAAACTATGAACAGAATGGCTTAAGTTCTAGGCGGTGAGGGTATCGCCCTCTAGAGGGACTGGGAAAAATTTCTGATGGTGGTTTCTCTCTTGCTGCAGTCCCATGCGTTTAGCCAGGGAAAGCCAAAGAGCCATGGGTACTGTGCACGTGTTAGACTCAGACTCGGGAGACTCTGGGACACCATGCTGCTCCTGTGAGCAAGGGGCAGAAGCATGGGCATCACTGGTAAGAGGTCAACGCCCTGGGGCTGCTGAGCTGCGGTCTCCCTGCCTACCTCATATGACGTCACAGGGAACTGTTCTCTCAAGGTCACCTCCTTTCCGGAGCTGTCATCACTCATTTTCTCAACGTGGACAACCCATCCAATGCTTGGCACTCTGTCCCTACTCAAAGCTGTGTTCTAGAACTTGACCTTTTTAAAATGTGTGTGTCTACATGTGGGAACGTACACATGAATACATGTACCATGGGAGACCAGAGGCGCCAGATGTGGTCAGAGTACTTTATATACATGCTGGAGAGATGTCTCAGAGGCTCTGTGCACTGGCTGCTCTTCCAGCGGTCCTACATTTAATTCCCGGCACCCATATACGGTGCTCTCTTCTGGCCTCTATAGGTGCTGTACACACACGTGCTACACAGATATACATGCCAGAAAACTACCCAGACGCATAAAAAGAAATAGAGGGAAAAGGACTTTTTGAAAGAAAACGTCTCAATTAAACCTGTCATTTTGTACAATTACTAAACATTAATATAAAATGCAAGCAACATAAAAAGGAGTCCCTGGGCCTCAGAGAACTGAGAACCACTGAGTTCACTGGACAGAGCCTGAAAGCTCTTAAGCCTCCTTCCTAAGCATGTGGTGAGTGGTGAGAGCAGCACACGGAGGACCGAGAGGCCAAGACAGCAGAGACAGAGGGGAGGGAGTGGGTGGGATACTGACGGCTGGGTGGTCCCGGCCCAGGGTGCTCTCCCGGATGCTGAGGGCATCGTTCAGCAGATGAGCAGCCTCCTTGTATTTATTCTGGTCCCTGAAAAGCAGCGGAAAGGATGGGCATCAGCATGAACTCTGTCCCCATACCTTCTCCTTCCTCACTTCCTTCCAGAGAATGAGAGAACAGAGGCACACTGAGAGACTGGGGACCCCTGATGTCAGGAAGCTTGTTAGGACAGGACGAAAGCCCCAACACACCAGGCTGCAGACACTGCCATCTCAAGAGGAAGCCACAAACAGAATGAGACACTACACACTCTCTCCAGAGAGCCTGAGAGATGAGTATTCTCTGAGGTGGGGGCTTCAGGATCAGAGAAAGTGAGGGTTCCAGTGTGGAGGACAAACCCTTGCAAGGTATACCTGGGAGGCCCAGGAGAGAAGAGAGGAAGGTAGGATGTGAGCTGCAATAGACAACGGAGGACGGTGGCACTCACCGATACACCAAAGCCAGGATGTTGAGCATAGTAGCCACGTCAGGGTGACCTCGGCCAGATGTGCGCTCCAGGTCCTCTAGCGCTTGCTTGCAGAGTGGCACAGCCACCTCATAGCGACCCTGAGCTGCATACTGGATGACCAGGTTGTGCAGGGTCCGCAACCTTGCTGGGATCTCATATCCACCCTGCTGGGCCGCTGCAGCACCCTGACCACGGGACACTAACTCATCCCAAAAGAGACAGGGCATTTCCTCAGAGGACTCCTCCTTTTCCCTTGCTGCCTGCCCTCCCCTCTGCCCGCCCTTTCTCTTGGCTGCTCCTTGCCAGGTTCTCAAAGGAGACTCCGCCCCACAGCAATTCCCTTAACCACACCCTTGCACCAATGCCCCCCACAATCCTATCTATTCTCTTAGTAAATCACTCAACTAACATTTGCTAGGGGTGTCCAGCAAAGCAAAAATACAAAAGGCTTGAGGAATGCATGCGGCTCCAGCCCGGGGTTATTTTCTGCTAGACTGTGAACTCACAAGTGGGACCAGCATCCCTTTCATCTTGGTAACCCTAGTGCACAGCACACTCATTAAATGCTGATGGGTACCGGGGAGGGAAGGAACCCAGTCTCCAAAGGAAGTGGAGAACTTATCTCTGGATGTGGAGATCCTACTCAGACTGGGCCATAGCTTGAAGCAGCTTCCTGCTGCCCTCACCCTGCAGCCCCACAGGCAGACTCACAGTCGTTGCTGGAGTCCTCCTCCTCCTCATTGGGGAAGAGGTCATCCAGGGAATCTTTGCTAGCATCTCCCTCCTTCTCCTCCTGAAAGGAAAGGGACAGCAATGCCAGACCCCAGTGGCCTCATCAGGCTTCTTCTAAGCCACAAAATCACCAAGCAATGGGCCTGAAGGCTTCTGCCCCTGGAACAGACCAGCAGCTGACCCAGTCATGCACGGGTCCCTGGATGTGAAAGCCAGGGATGTCCCAGACAAAATCGCTCAACTCTATTTCTCATCCATAAAGGTCTCTCTCTAACACCCTATTCTCCCTCTCTCAGATACTCACCTCTCATAATTATAGCCATGGCGGTCCTTGTGCACTTACACTGATTATATGTCTATCCTGTCTCTCCTGAGGGGAAGGAGTATGTCTGTGCTCACTGACACGTACCCCAAGTGTCTAGCTCTGCCTTGGGCTGACTATTCCCTTTGGTCAGCGTGGGATTAGGGAAAATGTACTTTTCTTCTTCAGGCTTGCCTATGTGTCCCAGGCAAATTATCTCTTCACCGTCTATGGGCAGAATAGCACTCCAGCCCTGGAGTCTTTTCTGTACCTGACCTCCTCTCTGAAGGCTTCTGACCATGCCAGCCCTCAGGGACCTATGCACGTGGCAGTCCCTGTACTGTGGCTGAGCCATGTCCACACTGTGTGCTTGCTGCTTCGTTCAGTCACATCCGAGCCTCCTGTGTGAGCCCAGTTCTGCAGACATTACAGGCCTGAGAAGACAGGGACTTTTCCTAGTCTCCTCCTCTCTTCACTCATAGGACATAGGGATACATAAACGCCAGCTCCGGGGCTGAATTTCACGGAGCTTGAGAGAAGACTGTAGGGGAGTCTCTTACTAAAGTGGGCTGTGCTCTCCCTAACTGTAGGCCTTAGGATTCTGGGTTCGAGCTGTCTGACTGTCTGTCTTGTTCCACATAATGTTAGCTGTGAGAACAAGAACTGTCGGCCCACTCTCCAGGGGAGTACACATGAGACTTAAGTCGATGGAACAAGTCAAGATCGTCCCCTGACCCCTGTTATCTGGAGCTGGTACCAAGGCTGAAAATAAAGTCCTTCCAAGTGGGAACGCGAAAGGCATGGACGTTCACTGCGGGACAGTGGGACGCTTGCCCTGCCTTCAGTCCCAGCAAACGCTGGCTCACACACTCACCATGCTGTGCCCGTCCTCGTCATACTGGCGCAGCTGCCTTAAGAACTCCAGGTGCTTCTTCTCTTCCTCCAGCTGGGCCACAGCCTGCTCGCTGCGCTGCAGCCGCTGCTGAGTGCCCGCCAGCTCATCGCGGAGCCACTGATTCTCCTGGCAGAGCCGCCGTACTTGGGCCCGCAGCTTCTGCTTCTCAGACTCCACTGTGCTCAGGTGGCTAGCCAGAGCCAGCATCACCTAGGTGGGACATCATATGAGCTCCAGGCTTTTGGGAAAGAGCATCCGGGGGACAGGTGGCCTCCAGGAGATGACGGAGAGGAAGCAACAAGCAGGAGTGAGTGGCAAGAACTCTACCATGAACAGGTTCACAGGAGGCTGGAGCAGTGGTTCGCAACCTTCCTAATCCTGTAACCCTTTAATGCAGTTCCTCAAGTCGTGGTGACCCCCAACCATAAGATTATTTCATTGCTATTTCATAACTAATATTGCCACGTTATGAATCATAATATCTGATATGCAGGATGTCTGATATGTGACCCTTGTGAAAGGGTCACTTGACCTCCAAAGGGTTACAACCCACAGGTTGAGAAATACTGGCTGAAGAGATGTCTCAGAGATTAAGAGCACTGGTTGCTCTTCCTGAGGGTCTGGCTTCAATTCTTAGCACCATGTTGGCTCACAGCCACCTGTAACTCCAGTCCAGAGGATCCAATGGCCTCTTCTGGCCTCTGCACATACTACATTACAGGTAGCATATACTCATAGATGCAGACAAAACACCTGTATATATAAAATAAATGAATGGAATTAAAAAAGAGAGATACTCGGGCTGGAGCGATGGATCAGAGGCTCAGAGCACTGACTGCTCTTCCAGAGGTCCTGAGTTCAATTCCCAGCACCCACATGGTGCCTCACGACCATCTGTAATGGGATCTGATGCTGTCTTCTGGTGTATCTGAAGACAGTGACGGTATACTCATATACATAAAATAAATAACTATAGTAAGAGCACCAGTGGAAGGGGAAGCCCTGGGTCCTGCTAAGACTGAACCCCCAGTGAACTAGATTGTTGCGGGGAGGGCGGCAATGGGGGAGGATGGGAAGGGGGAACACCCATAAAGAAGGGGAGGGAGGGATTAGGGGATGTTTGTTGGGGATTTAGAAACCTTGAAAGGGAATCCAAAAAAAAAACAAAAAAAAAAAAAAAAAAAAAAAAGAAATGTACATAAGAAATACTCAAGTTAATAAAAAAAATAAATAAATAAATAAATAAATAAATAAATAAATCCATAAATGAATGAACGGAATTAAATACATAAACTAACCCCAGCTGCCAGCACGCCTATCGTTTTCATCAGCTGCCAAACTGCCAGTTCCTACCTAGACAGCAGCAGCCTCTCCCAGGCCTCCCCGTCTCTGTTAGTCTCTAGTTCTACTCTCTCCCAGGCTGAGTCCCATCCCTTCTCAGACGTCCCAACAGCTCCCACCTCTCTCAACAGACAAGCAAAAAACCCCAAGACAGCCTGCCGGCTCCACACTATCTGCGGATGTCTCTGATGGCATCCCTCCTCCTCCAGAACTATCTACTGTGTCCCCTCACTCACTGTGTCCCCTGTAGAAAGCCACCCCAGCCCTGCAAATCACTAAATTCACCCCAGGCTCCACGCAAAGCCTTTGCACCTGTCCTACCTGCTTGGAACCCTTTAAACCATGACTTCCTTTTTCACCCTCAAACCTCTGCTCAAACCTTTTGAGTGAGGTTATTTTATGACCAATCTGTGTGAAAATGCATCCTCTTCCTACTTCCCTCCTTTCATTTATTTTATGTCTATGACTACATTCTCTTCAGACATACCAGAAGAGGGCATCGGATCCCATTACAGATGGTTGTGAGCCACCATTGCTGGGAATTGAACTCAGGACCTCTGGAAGAGCAGCCAGCGCCATCTCTCCAGCTCCTTCCCGCCTGTCTTTGTCTTTGTTCTGTCCTCAGCAATGATTACTCTGGCACAGTAAATCATTTACTTATGGACCTGTGTTCTAGCTATCCCCCCAGCTATAATATCAGCTCAGAGAGGAATTACTCAGTGTTGTTCTGTAATGCACCACCAGCATTCACAAGACTTGACACACAGTAGTCACTTAATGAATATTTAATGAATTAACAAATCCAAGTTTCTAGGACAAGGTGACCCCAAACTTGCATCAGATAACTGGAACACTTGGCATCACCCCTGATTCTTACCTGGGCCTCGCTGAGTCCCAGCTCAATGTTCTCCATAGACCGTCGCAGCTGCCGGGCTTTCTCATGCACCAGTCCTTCCTCATGGCCTCCCTGTTGCAGACACTCGATGGTGTGGGACAGGCTCTGTAGCACAGCCTGGTGCTCACTGTGTAGGGACTCCAGCCCTTGGCTCACCAACCTGGTACTGCCCAAGATCTCCTCTTGACTGAGCCGGTGCCCTGCAGGCTCATCCCGCTGCCCCAACACCAGGCCTGACATCCTCGGCTAAAGAGAAACCACAGAGTTCAGGTGGAAAAGACGAAAGACACAATGTTAGAGACTGGCGGGCATCCACGCGAAGGGAAGAGGATGGGAGACCCCCGTGACTAAGCTGACGAAAGGGCCTAGGTAAAGAGGAGGAAATTCCACCGCACTAACCATAAAAGTAAGGTGAGGGAGAGGAATGAACTTCGATAAAGATCTGTAGAGCAATCGGGCGGACTTAGAGCTAGAGGAATTTAGGACTTGGCAATTGGAGAGAGAGCATGGGTTAGGAAAAGGAAGCAGGGGATGTGAAGCACTGTAAGGATCACAGAGGACGGGTGGAAGAGCTGTGCAGAAAGCACTGTCTCAATATAAAGGGGAAGGACCCAAGCTTAGGAAAGGAGGGGGAGAGGAAACAGCAGTGGTTATTACAGAGCTTGGAAGGCTGAAGGTCTTCAGACTGCATCAGCAAGGGACTAAGCCCAGCACCTCCCGACCTGCTAAACTCCTTTCCAACTAACTTTCCCACCCCACCCCACCCCCAGAATTCAGACTGTCTTCCTACTTCCTCCAAACTCATTTCCGAAGTCTCCTTACCTGTGTACAGAGCAGAAGCCCTTGGTTTCAGGCGGCTCCCAGGCCAGAGCCCGGAAGAAACTCTGACCTGCAACTAAGGATTTAGAAGGATTTGTACTGCCCAAAGTCCAGAAGTCCGGCAGTCCCACCCCTTCTCTGTCACCACCTCACAGCCTCCCAGAGGACCTGGCACAGAGCCCCACCCAGGACAAACACCCTCCCTCCTTCAGCCTACAGGTTCTTCAGAGACTCGTACTAATGTCCCTTCTTCCTCAATCTCCTCGTTCTAGCTCTGAGGAGTTACTTTCTCCCAATAAGGGAAAGAAAGACCGATTTAATCTGAGACCTGAAGCAAGGGGTGTGGTGTGCCTGTTAAAGGGAGACCTGGTTAAGGATTCCCGACTGGATTACCGCAATAGCCGCCTTTCATGGCTTTGTCTGACATAATCACCTAACAGGCACCTTAAGTTGCCTCTCAAGTGCCGGATGGTCCAGGGAAGCGTAGCAGATCTGCTATGCACAGTGGGGTCATAGAGAAAGGCGCTGAGCGCAGGCTACCCAAGCCTGGGGGCCTACAATCAGGAGTGTCTAAGGGTCCTAACTTGCCCTGAGAGCCGAGGGTGAGAACAGAAGTAAGATCTTCAAGGGCTGAGGGGAGGAAGGTGGAAGTGAGGGCAGAGTCGCTGACCAAGACCCGACAGCGGACAAGCTCGAGGTCACGGAGTCAGGGGTTCCCACAGGGGGCGGGGCAGGTTGTCCTACTGTCTGTCTGGACGCCGAGGGGCGGGGAAGAATCGCGGGGGGCGGAGTTTTTGAGTCAGTCTGAAGTTTTGTGAGGTTAGTAGGAAGTGACTTACTCATTTGTCCCAGAATGTGGGAATAAGAGTTAGTGTAATCTTAATTCTCAGCCCCAGGGGTACTCCCAAAGACTCACCTGCAGTCTGCTGGTCCGGCTGCCGCCTTCGTGGGTACTGCCCCTTTAAATATATCATGGCTGCCGCTCGAGGCAATTGTTTTGACGGCTCTGAGGGGCGGGGACTGTCTTCCATCATGTGACCTCAGTGCCTTCCAATGATTGGCTAAGAACTTGTTCTTTAGGGAGGAAAGAAAGCGTATATCTTGCGGCGCTGCACTTCTGTGCCCGCCTCTCTACGTCATTGAGAAGCGACGGTACCCTGAATGAAACGTCACTTAAGAGCACCAGGCTCTGGGTAAAGGTAAAAGCGAGTTCTGTACGGAGGAATCTGACCATTCCATGGCCCTGTGCGCGCTGGCTAGTGCTCTGCGCTCCTTGAGCCTGGCATCCCCGGCCATTACCGCCCGGGTTCCGACTCTGCTTCCTGTTGGCCAGGTAATCCGCTTACCTGGGAAATAAGATTGTTTCCGCCTGGGGTGTCAGTGATCCCTCAAGACTAGTCGGGATCACGTGACCTTGGGTAAACTTGCCTTCATCCTTTGCTGTTTGTAAATGCTGCTCTCTCCGAAAGCTCCATTCGTCAGACGAGATACTGGCTTCCAAGTGCTTTTGCAAATCTTTACTAAACAGATTGCAGTGGTAACATAAATGTGCCAACCGCAAACCAAGCAGAATAGAGGACTGAATTAAAGGAACTCCTGAAAGTTGTGCACATTTTGCAGATGAGAACACTGGTCAACAGTCTTACACCTTCTGGGGCTTGACAGACTGACTTCAGAGCTTGCTTTTGTTTTTGCTCTCGTACTGCAAATTAAACCTAGAGCCTTGCTCATGCTGTGCACTTTTACCTCTGACCTACACGCCTCACACCAGAACCAGTGCTCTTAACCATTTTAATGTGTGGATGGGTTGTGGCTGATATTAGGGAATGTCAACCAGTGGGTCTGAAGTAGGCAATGGTGAATCACAGAAAAAAAGAAATTATTGGGGTCTGGAGAGATGGCTCAGTGGTTAAGAGCATTGACTATTCTTCCAGAGGTCCTGATTCAAATCCCAGCAACTACATGGTGGCTCACAACTAACTGTAATGGGATTCAATGCTCTCTTCTGGTGTGTCTGAGGACAACTACAGTATACTCATACAAATAAATAAATCTTTTAAAAATTATTTAAAAAAAGAAATTATTGACCTTGCTTCTCAGCATTTCTCAGACTAAGCTTGGCAAAATTTAGCAAATATATATTTGATATTCCAAACTAAACCTAACACTGGGTCTACAGCAAGTGGAAAAGCAAAGTAGTTATTTTTATTCATATTTGAAAATTCCTGAAAACGTGCAGAGGGCAAAGGTCACCGCTGCTAATGGTGGTATATGGGTGTGTGGAATTTACCAGCTCTGGAAAAATGAATTCTTCAGGCAAGGAAAGGTTTCTATTTCCAGGCAAGAACTTGAAACGAATTAGAAGTTGATGAAGGAAAAACATCTCCTCGGAGAAGTATTTCAGAGGTTTATCAAATGGTTACCAAGTAACTGGATAAACACATTACGCTGGTATTTGTGGAAGTTGAAGGGTGGAGATTTGAGGGCAGTGGTCTGAGATGCTTTGGGGAGGAAATAGCCTACTAGCCAGACTTGATCCGTGTGCTTTCTCCCTTGGTTCTCTGAAAGAGGATTTTCTTTTTAATCCCGAAATACAGAGCAATGTCCTCCTTCAGCTGCCCTCTGCCCTGGTGTTGCCCGCTCACCGCCCAGTGCATATGTCTGCGGACCGAAGCGCTAAGTTTGTGTCCTGGAAGAGTCGTACCAAGTACACAGTTAAACCAGTGAAGATGAGGAAGTCTGGCGGTCGAGACCACACAGGTGGGAGAAAGGGCCGGGAACATCGGGGGGGGGGGGGGGAAGACTGCATGAGGGCCCTGGATGTCTAAGGCAGTGTCCTGTGGCTTGTAAGATGTCCGTGAGGTGCGTTTTGCTGTGTGGTTCACTGTTGAAGCTGAAGAACAGACCACACAACCAAAGCGCCCAAAATTCATAACGGTTTAAAGTGTGTGTGAGTCCGATTTATATCCCTCCCAGTAAGTCTACTGAATTCAATAACTTGAAAACTTTTATACAATCTTAGTAATCGTACTTGTATTGAGCCATGCAAGTGTTACCTCACTGCTTCTTCAAGGATGCCCTGGCCTCCATACACCCACATGCTGTGGCTCAAATTTGGGGTCTAATAAGGCAAGCTGTCTATGGCTGAGCCACACCACTAACCCTTTGTCACTTTTCTGTGTGTGATATAATATCGAGGGAGTGCTACTGTCCAGTCTAGGCAAGGTCTGTTAATGTTGAGAGCTATTCTAACCTTAATTACAGCCTTGAACTCTCCTGACTCTAGGCCGAATCCGAGTACACGGTATTGGTGGAGGCCACAAGCAGAATTATCGAATGATTGACTTTCTCCGGTTCCGGCCAGAAAAGGGGACCGAGCCAGGACCCTTTGAGGAGAAGGTTGTGGTAGTCCGCTACGATCCTTGTAGGCAAGTTTGGGGTAGGAAGTGATGATGGTGTGGTCTGAACTGCTCTTTTGTAGCTTCTCAGAAAACATGGGCTTTGTCCGTCATCCTGAACAGGTCTGCAGACATAGCTCTGGTTGCCGGGGGCAGCCGGAAACGCTGGATCATTGCCACAGAAAACATGAAGGCAGGAGATACAATCCTGAACTCTAACCACATCGGCAGAATGGCAGTGGCTGCCCAGGAAGGGGATGCACATCCGCTTGGGGCACTGCCTGTGGGGACCCTCATCAACAATGTAGAGAGCGAGCCTGGCCGAGGAGCCCAGTATATCCGAGCTGCAGGTATGGACGCGAACGCTGCCCTCCTCCCACAGTTGGGAAGACACAGGGGTACCTGCTATCACTCCTGTGAACCCTTTAGGCCCGCATCTGTTCCAAGGACAGAAGAAAACAAACAGTAAGAGGACGAATATGTGCTTTGCTTTATCCTAAATCATAGTGTATGGTCTTCTGTGTTTCATGTGCCCCGAAGGACAAAGTAAGGGTAGCATGTGACCCAAGATCCCCACGGCAACCTCCCTCTGATTTGTGGAGGGTGGCAAAGCTATGTCTCCCTTCCCCAGGGACATGCGGTGTGCTGCTCCGGAAGGTGAATGGAACAGCCATTATCCAGCTGCCCTCGAAGAGGCAAATGCAGGTGTGTGGCCACAAATGGGAGGAGTCAGCAGAGGGGGTTTGTGGAATGCACCTCACTATCTCCCAAGTGTATGGTGCCAGGTTCCATTTGTGTGTGCTCTGGTCTTCGCTTCCTGAGTAAGCAGGCCTCCTCAGGTCGGTACCTTAATGGAATCAGAATGCCTTGTCCCCAGCCAAGCATGGTGGTACATGTCTGTAATCCCAGCATTTCAGATGAGGCAAAAGAAGCTACCTAGGCTTTTCCAGGAAAAGATAGGTGTGGGTTGAACCATCAGGTTGGAACTGGCTTTTAATCCTATCTCTCAAGAGCCAGAGGCAGGGGTGCAGAACAGTCAGGACCCTGACTCCAAAAGAAAACAAAAATAGTTTCAGGGGTGGTGTGTGTGTGTGTGTGTGTGTGTGTGTGTGTGTTTCTTCAACTTTTCATTCATTCTGTCGGACCCACATTTACATTCTAATGTTTTGTGTTTCTCCTTTCTCCATCCCTTATTGAATGTAAAAAGCCACCCAGAGTAGTGTTCCCAACACTGCCCTGCCAGGCTCTTGCTCCCACCGGTGCGTTCTTGTCTGCTTCTCTTGTCAGGTGCTGGAGTCGTGCACTGCAACTGTAGGCCGGGTTTCCAACGTTAATCATAACCAGCGGGTCATCGGCAAGGCAGGACGGAACCGCTGGCTAGGCAAGAGGCCTAACAGTGGGCTGTGGCAACGCAAGGGAGGCTGGGCCGGCCGGAAGATTCGGCCACTGCCACCCATGAAGAGTTACGTGAAGCTGCCCTCCGCTGCTGCCCAAAGCTGATTCCCCTGGACTCAAATAAAATATTCCTTGTTTTTATCTGTTACTACCTTTTCAGTTTTGGAGGGCGCGGTACAGACTGTACGAGAAATAATCAAGGATAGAGGGAAGAGAATGGAAAAAACGGATGGGGAGGGGGTTAGAAATGACCTCCATGGTCTTTTCCAGTTCTGGCTTTGGGAAATGGGAAGGCACTTCCGGCACAGGAAGGAGGACTAAGAGGAAGAGGAAAGGGCGGTGCGGAACTGGAGGGCTGCGTCGTCCAGGTGGCACTTGCTACTCCTCCCGCTGATAGCCCCGGGCCTCCAGCTTTCCGCTAAATCTGGCGGAAACGAGCGGTGGCTGATGCAGGCGGCGGAGCTTGGGAGCGCCCGAAGCCCTAGCCAGGACTAGGCTCCACCCTGCAGCAGGCAGTGCGCCGGCGCGCGCCGTGAAATCTCCTGCTGGCCACGCCCTCTGCCCGCCTGTCTCCTGCACAGGCACGCCCCCTCCTCTGCGCCTAGACCCCTTCAGGGGGCCCAGGCGGGGCCCAAACACTCGTCAGCGCAGCAGCCGCCATCGTGTGCCGCGCGTCCCTATCTCTGCAAAGGACAGGCCTCGCGCCAGGATCCCGGTGGACTTCTGAGGTGGCCAGAGCCCCGCCGCGGCCCCTGCCCCTTTTCTAGGCTTCCGATCGCCCGCGGAGCCTCTCGTCCCCTTCCCCACCATGCTTTGGGACTCTCCTTTATCGGGCCTACCTCCCCATCCTATCCCACCACGCCCGTTCCCGACCTTCTCAGGTCTTGATTCCCTCCCATCCACCAAGCCTCGCGCCGCTTATCCATCGGACCCCTGATGCACCCTTTCCCCGGCCTCGCAGCTCTGGTCATGGATGTCTCCATTCCTTCCCCTTCTCCCAGCCTGTCAGCTTTGCTGATGGCCATTTCTGTGCCCTTTCCTTTGGGCCTGACCACCCAGTGCTTCAATTTAGAGATTTCATCCCTCCTCTGACACAGTCCTGTGCCTCCACACACCCATTTTCCTAAGTTCCCTTTACTGACCCAGGATCTTGGGCTTCATTTGTAAACCCAACACTGCTCTAGACCACTGCCCTTCCCATTGTCCAGAACCAAACCCACTCAAGGCTACAAGCCTTGGAGACCTTTTAGCTCCAATATTTTGCTCTCGAATAACAAACTCCACAGTGTTCTTCTCTTCGGTCCAGGTCTCACTCGGCCTGAAGCAGGCCCAACTTTACCCCACCCAGCATAACAGCTGTTGCTGCATTTGCTCCTCCAACTCCTGGATGCCCTTGTTTTCTGACCTCCCTCTCACTCTAGCTTGCCTCTTCTCTCTTCCTTGTGTGTCTCAGGTGCCAGGATGGTGGGGGAGCTCCGCTACAGGGAATTCAGGGTGCCCCTGGGGCCTGGCTTACACGCATATCCGGATGAATTGATCCGCCAACGGGTTGGCCATAACGGGCACCCTGAGTATCAGATCCGCTGGCTCATCCTCAGGCGCGGAGATGATGGGGACCCTAGTCAAGTGGACTGCAAGGCTGAGCATATCCTGCTATGGATGACTGACGATGAGATCTATGCCAACTGCCACAAGATGCTGGGGGAGGATGGCCAAGTCATCAGACCTTCCCAGGAGTCTGCAGAGGCTGGAGCCCTCGATAAATCTGTGCTGGGGGAGATGGAAACGGACGTGAAGTCCTTGATTCAGAGGGCCCTTCGGCAGCTGGAGGAGTGTGTGGGCGCTGTTCCTCCTGCCCCGCTCCTTCACACGGTCCATGTACTCAGTGCCTATGCCAGCATTGAACCCCTCACGGGCGTCTTCAAAGATCGCAGAGTTCTGGACTTGGTCATGCACATGTTGAGCAGTCCTGATTATCAGATCCGCTGGAGCGCAGGCCGGATGATACAAGCTCTGTCCTCCCATGATGCTGGTGAGGGGCAGGTTGGGGAGGAAGGGAGAACAGGAGAGGGTCTGGGTCGGCTCAGGGATTCAGAGGACACTGTGACAGGACCTTCTGACCGCATCAGTACGTAATGGTTCTGTTGTCATTCACTTTTAAGTTGGAAGAAAAAAGAGGGGGCGGGGGTAGTGGGGGGAATGTTTGTTGGGGGGTGGGGGAGATTGAATAAGCAAGAACATATTAATCCATTAGCTTTTATGCAAAAGAAGAGCTTAGACTGTTGCAGAATGTGTGTGTGTGTGTGTGTGTGTGTGTGTGTGTGTGTGTGTGTGTGTGTCTGGATGTGTGTGTGATAGTAAACTTTGGCTCTTGAAGCAAATCAACAAAATATGTCATTCCCAATGAGTTCTGGCAAAGGATTGGTAGTAAGTAGAAAGCTAGGAGAGATGCCTGAAAGATTGAGCTTAGGGAGTTGTTTCTGATTGGAGGTATGGGTTTCAGGAACCCGGACCCAGATCCTTCTGTCACTGAGCCAACAAGAGGCCATCGAAAAGCACCTGGATTTTGACAGCCGCTGCGCCCTGCTTGCACTGTTTGCCCAGGCTACTCTCACAGAGCACCCGATGTCCTTCGAGGGCGTTCAGCTGCCACAGGTATTTTGGGAATATGGGGTAGTGGGAGCTGAGGATTTGCCACAGAGGATACTCCAGAAAGAGGGCAGAAGATGAGATGAGACGGGTGAGGGTCACAGGTATATTCTACAGGTCCCAGGGCGGCTGCTCTTCTCCCTGGTGAAACGCTACCTACATGTCACCTTCCTCCTGGATCGGCTGAACGGCAACGCAGAGGATCAAGATGTCCAGAACAACTTTATTCCGGAGGAGTTGAATGCTGGGAGGGGCCGGCTGGAACTGGAATTCAGTATGGCCATGGGCACTCTGATCTCCGAGTTGGTGCAAGCCATGCGCTGGGACTGGGCCTCAAGCAGATCAGAGAGCTCCTCTCCCATTTTCCAGCCTCCGCCAACAGAGTTCTTCCGCCCCCGTGCCCAGCGTTTCAGGAGGTCAAGACGGTTTCGCCCGCGCACCGCATTTGCGAGTGTCAATACCTATGCCTTATATGTGCGGGATACGCTACGGCCCGGGATGCGAGTACGGATGCTGGAGGATTTCGAGGAGATCAGTGCTAGGGACGAAGGCCAGTTCCGACAGAGCAACGACGGCATGCCGCCGGTACAGGTAAAGGCTGTACAGTAGTGAGACCCTGAAATTCTATTCTGGGTAAGGCATGCATGCCTGGGTGTTCTGTACTAGGGACTCAGTTAAGATCCAAAGGGCAGGGGTTGGGGATTTAGCTCAGTGGTAGAGCGCTTGCCTAGGAAGCGCAAGGCTCTGGGTTTGGTCCCCAGCTCCGAAAAAAAAGAAAAGAAAAGAAAAAAAAAAGATCCAAAGGGCAAAGACATCAAGAGTTGAAAGGACATGGAACCCTTGGGATATGTGAGTAAAGGAAGTTCGGACCCAAGAAGAAACCGATAGATCGGAATTCGGTGATGGCTGTTTAAGGCCAGATGGAAGCATTGAATATCAAAGACAGAGAAGATCCAGGCATGGTAGCCATGTTTGTAATCTCAGAACTCGGGAGGTAGAGAGAGACAGGAAGATGGGAGTTTAAGGCCAGCCGTGACCACATAGCAATGTTGAGGCCAGTCTGGGACCCCCGTCTGAAAGAGAGTAAAAACAGAACTAGAATAAAGGAAGTAGAGGCCATTGCTGAAGAGAGGGTGGGGCTGTCTGTATATACAGTGTCGTCTATGCATTCTATATATTCTATAGCCAGTGTGTTGCTATTTGGTCACCTTATAGACCATGAGCCCCAGCGTTGGGCCTCAGCTGACTAATAGCAAATCCTCTTCTCCTTCCCTCTTCCCCCACTCCAATCCTCCAGGTGTTGTGGGATTCGACAGGCCATACCTACTGGGTACACTGGCACATGCTTGAGATCTTGGGCTTTGAGGAAGACATTGAGGATGTGGTTGACATTGATGACCAGGGGGCAGTGGTCCATGGAGGACTGGGTGTAGGTGAGCTCGGGGAGGGGTTGGCTCTGAGGCGAGAAGCAGAGGCCTACCTGGGCAGGCAGTGACTTGGCTGTTGCCACACCCCGTTTTCACAGCCCCGCCATTCCAGCACTGGAAGCCCATAGCTCAGCTCTTTGCCGAGCCTTACGTGGTGCCCGAGGAGGAAGACAGGGAAGAGAGAGAGCACTTGACCCAGGCCGAGTGGTGGGAGCTCTTCTTCTTCATCAAGAAGTTAAACGCAGAGGAACGGCAGCACGTGGTGGAGCTCCTTCAGGAGTTCCTGGAGGGGGAGGTAGGCACTCCTCAGGGGCGCCCCCTACAGGTCTGGACTGGAACATTTGCAAAGCTCCGGAGGGGACATGGAGGTCAGATAGCATCAGGGGCCCACAGTGGAGGAGTCTGGAATGTTCAAAGATGCAAGTGTTGGTGGGCTGCCAGCTACCAGAGGTTCAGAATGGTAGATGTGTGTGTGGAGATTCCCCATTCCCCCCAGAGGACCTCTCACCATCTGCTCGTTCAGCTGCTACGTGCTGACTTTCTTCCCACAGCATGTTCTGGACTTTGAGATCCTGCCCGAGCTGACTGTACCTGTTGAGTTGGCTCAGGACCTGATGCTGTCTCTGCCTCAACAACTTGATGACAGCGCTCTGAGGGACCTGTTCAACTGCTATGTGTACCGGAAGTACGGCCCCGAAGTCCTGGTAGGGCAGCGAAACCGCCCGTTTGTGCTAGATGACCAGCTTAACCTATTCCGGATCGCAACGGACTCTGAAGATGAGGCTGGCGCTGAAGGTGAGTGAGTGTCCCGCAGACAGCAGCAGAGACACCTGCCTTTGGGAGAGTGTCGTCACAGGGGGGGTCTCCTCTAACAGTGTGCCGTCCTGTCTGAAAGAGATACCCTACCCACAGTCCCAGAAACTTTATATGCGCGTGCACGTGAGTGCGTGTGTGCGCGCGCGCATGCGTTCCTGTGTGTCTAGACCCGAAGACAATTACAGATGTCGTTCCTCAGCTGTCATTTATCTTTTATTTAAATTGATTTTATTTTAGCTGAGTGTGGTGGCCCACACAGATATCTGAGTTTGAAGCCAGCCTGCTCTACAGAGCAAATTCCAGGACAGCCAGGGCTACACAGAAACCCTGTCTCAAAAGTACCAAGCCAAAAAAAAAAAAAAATTTTTTTTTTTATTTTATTTTATTCGTATGGGTGTTGTGCGTCTGTGTATTACGTGCATGCAGTGCCCACAGAGGCCAGAAGAGGGCGTCGGCTCTCCTGGAGTTGAGGTTCTAATTAGTTGTGAGCTGCCAAATGGATGCTGGCAATTGAACCTGGATCCTCTGGAAAAACAAGTGTTCTTAACTTTGACCCATTTCTCTAGACCCATCTGCCACACTTTTTTCTTCCTTCTTTCTTTTCCTCTATCTCTTTTTTTCTTTTCTTCTTCTTCTCTTCTTTTTTTTTTTTTTTTTTTTGGGGGGGGCAAGGTCTCCTGCTGCCCTGGTTCTTGCTAGCTGTCTCCACCATATGTATGAACCACAGGCATGAACCACTGTGTTATTGTTTCTAGAAGATTTTATTTCTAATTATGTGTCTGTGTGTGGGTTCGTGCATGTGAATGCAGATACCCCAAGTAGGCCAGTGAGACTGTCAGATGGCTGGAGCTGGAGTTGCAGGGGGTCACGAGCTGCCTGACACAGGTACTGCCAATTCTTACCGCACTCTTGTTCCTCCAGCCCAAGATCCCCCGTCTCAGAGTGCCAGCCCTGCCCTGCGGCAACTGGTGGAGGGCTTGGGCCCATCTGGGAAGCTCCTTGTGGACCTGGAGCGAGCCCTCAGCTCTGAGGCTCCCCAGGAAAATGAGGTCAAGCCATGCCTGCTGCAGCTGCAGGAGGAGCCCCAGCCCTTCCTCACACTCATGCGGAGTCTGGACACTCCAGCCAGCAACAAGGCCCTGCACCTGACTGCGCTGAGGTGGGAGAGCAGTGAGGGGCAGGGCTGGGCACAGGAAGGCCTCACACCAACCCGATTATCTCTCTACCTTCCCATTTCTGTCTCTCCCCCTAGAATCTTGATGCAGCTGGTGAACTTCCCTGAGGCACTGCTGCTTCCCTGGCATGAAGCCATGGATGCCTGTATGACCTGCCTTCGGTCCCCCAATACTGACCGAGAGGTAGCCCTGTCCCACTCTGGGGAGATGCTGGGCGGTTGGGAGGACACCAGTGAGGCAGACCCCCGGGGGAGGCTTGGAGGATGCGACAGAATCTTTGTGTTCTTGCCTTTAAAATGAAATCTTATGTTTTTTAAATAGGTAATACATTCAGAAAAGTTCACAAGTCAAAATGGCACAAGGTAGTCCTTGAGAATTCTAGCTCTTACCTGATTCTCATTGTCTGAGTGTCCTTGCTGGTAACCCACTGTATTAATCTATAGTCTGTCCCCTGCTTCCTTAAGCGTATAGAAACGAGCTCGGCGGGCTTCAGCCAGGCCTTCAGGAGGAAGGGGAGCGGCCTCGCTGCTCTTGTAGAGGACCCAGATTTAGTTCTCAGCACCCACCGGACAGCTTGCAACCATCTGTAACTCCAGTTCTAGGGAGGAAGTAGATACTGCCTTCTAGTCACACGCACACACGGTGTAATGGCAGGCAAATACTCTCACGTAAGATTTAAATAACTTTACAAAATCTTTTCAGAGAGGGAGTAAGGGAGCAGACTTTTCTATAAGAGGTCCTGGGTACAGGAGGCCTCAGAAGGGTCAAAGGTCATGGTGTTAATGAGTATTTCAAGTCGAGGCCTTCAGTTGCCAAGCTAGACCAGAGAGACGCTCAGGCCTTCTCTTCCCTTCTAGCCCTCATTAAGTGTTGCGGCTGGGGGCCTACACATCTCAACACCAATCCTGCAGCTGGCTCCTGGGAGCCACAGCTGAGTCCAAGAACTGAGGATTCTCTACCTGTTCCCCACATACTCGGTGGCTAAGAGCTCCAGGGGGCAAGCAGGCTCTTCCCATAGGTTTGACCTTGTCTCTCTAACTGCACCTGGTTTTTATATTACTTCCACACACTGCCTTGCTCGGCTCCCAGCACAGAGTGGGCATGAATCACCACAGCTATCCATGTAGCCGAGGCTTGCCCCTTTCTTCACTGTCCCCTTGATTGACATCCCCGCTCAGGTGCTCCAGGAACTAATCTTTTTCCTACACCGCCTGACCTCCACGAGCCGGGACTATGCAGTGATCCTAAACCAGCTAGGAGCCCGGGACGCCATCTCCAAGGTCCTGGAAAAGCACCGAGGGAAACTGGAGTTGGCTCAGGAGCTGCGGGACATGGTGTTCAAGTGTGAGAAGCACGCTCACCTCTACCGGAAACTCACCACGAATATTCTGGGCGGTTGCATCCAGGTCAGGAGGAAGGGCAGGAGGAAGTGGAGGTTCTGAGCTACCTAAGAACATGGATTCTGAGCAGTGGCAGGGCTTGGGTGTTGGCTCGAGTGAGCCTGGAGGTGTGTGTTCCCTTAGTGTTTGACCTTTCCTCTGTGTGTGTTTGCTTGAGCCTTGTGTCTCTCCTTTCTCTGATGTTCCGGCTCCAGATGGTGCTGGGCCAGATTGAAGACCACAGACGAACCCACCGGCCCATCCAAATCCCGTTCTTTGATGTGTTTCTCAGATATCTGTGCCAGGGTTAGTGTCTGTCCCCGATCTGTTTCATTTACCATCACCCATTGTCCCCTTTGTGCTTACCTGGCTGTGACCTTTACCCCTTCCCGCTCTCCCCCCAGGCTCCAGTGCGGAAGTGAAGAAAAACAAGTACTGGGAGAAGGTGGAGGTGTCCTCCAACCCACACCGGGCCAGCAGGCTGACGGACCGCAATGCCAAGACCTACTGGGAGTCGAATGGCACTGCCGGCTCCCACTTCATCACCGTGCACATGCGCCCGGGTGTCCTCATCAGGTAATGCGCTCCCACGTGCACGCGTGGGTGGCCCTGTGTTTGTCCTGCCGGAGTCACCTGGGCTCTTGAGTGTGGACATGACATGGGGGTCCCAGTTCCCATTGGTTCTTCCTCCCCGCTCCCAGGCAGCTAACTCTACTGGTGGCTGGTGAGGACTCAAGCTACATGCCAGCCTGGGTGGTGGTGTGCGGGGGCGACAGCATCGGCTCTGTTAATACAGAACTCAATGCGGTAGGGACCCCTATGCCCCGGCCCATCCCTGGTAGCCTCTCTCTTCCCTTCTGAGTCTAAACTCTCAAGCCCTACATGCAATGAGTCACACATAAACTAGTCTATTATCCTTGCACCTGTGTGACGAGAGGCACTAAAGCCTCTGTCAGGAGCCCTGTGTGTCCCTGGGGCGGAGGACAGAGGGATTTGCAGAAGGGCTGATGTGACTGTTAATAGTCCTGTCTACGCAGAAGGAGGTGACAGCCCTCTCTGCCCCTCACCAGGTGAACGTGATGCCGCATGCCAGCCGGGTAATCCTTCTGGAGAATTTAACCCGATTCTGGCCCATCGTCCAGATTCGCATAAAGCGCTGTCAGCAGGTGGGCTGTGACGAATGGCTCCTGGTACAGGTCTCTGAGCCCCCAACAGGACGACGAAACCCAGATGTCTGTCACCCAAACTACCCCATGGCAGCCCTGATCCTGATGATGCCTTTAGAATTTTAGATGAGCTGGGGTCTGGGGTGGCTCAAGGGGTGAAGCCTATGCTACAGGTCTCGTGTCTAACAGGGCGGCATTAACACTCGCATCCGGGGCCTGGAGGTCCTGGGCCCCAAGCCCACCTTCTGGCCAGTGTTCCGAGAGCAGCTGTGCCGGCACACGCGCCTCTTCTACATGGTTCGTGCACAAGCGTGGAGCCAGGACATAGCCGAGGATCGCCGGAGCCTGCTACACCTGAGTTCTAGGTGTGTAAGAGCTTGCATGTGTGTCTGTGTGGAAGGCCAGGTTCGGTAAAGGAATTATGGGTGGGTCCTTAGGAGGCCAGGAGACAGGTCTGTCCTAGGGCTTGGGGACAGTCAAAGCGTTCTGAGGTGTGGGGATGACGGGAAGAAAAGACAGATTTTCTCTGAGTGCGGGAGGGAGGCGTCCTGCGAGTCCTGGGCTCTTCTGAAATACTGCCCCGGGTGCTGGCTGCATGCAGAGTGATAGAAGCCATAGGGCCTGAACTCTTCCTTCTCCTCCCCAGACTGAACGGGGCTCTGCGGCAGGAGCAGAATTTTGCAGATCGCTTCCTTCCTGATGAGGAGGCTGCACTAGCACTGAGCAAGACCTGCTGGGAGGCACTGGTCAGCCCCCTGGTGCAGAACATCACCTCTCCCGGTAACCACCCACGCCTCAGCCCGCTCCTCAGTGTTCCTGAGCTACAAACGCCTGGGTTCTGCTCTTTGCCTGCATCCCCACATCTTCCGGGCCGCACTGCTCCTCTCCCTGGGTCCTTGTGTGTGTGTGTGTGTGGTTGGTCTCTCGCTGTCCCTTGTGAGCTCAACCGCTCTGCTTCCCCAGAGACCAGCCGTCCTTAGGTTTGTCACTCTCAACCTCCAGATGAGGACAGCACCAGTTCCTTAGGCTGGCTGCTGAATCAGTACCTGGAGTGCAGGGAGGCTGCCTACAATCCCCAGAGCCGGGCCGCAGCTTTCTCCTCCCGGGTTCGCCGCCTCACCCACCTCCTGGTCCACGTGGAGCCCTGTGAGGCGGCACCTCCGGTGGTGGCCATTTCCCAATCCAGTGAGTACTGACGACTCCAACAGGAGCGATACTCGGCGCGTGAGTTCCCAAAGCCAGCCATCACAGCGTGCTGGCCAAGGTCTTCAGGGCTCGTCCTTGGGAACCTGAGGGGCTGTGGTCCGTGCCTCTGACACACGCCTCTCTCCACAGAGGGCAGAAATAGAAGTCATGACTGGAGCTCCTTGACCACCCGCGGCCTTCCAAGCAGCATCATGAGGAACTTGACCCGCTGCTGGCGGTCTGTGGTGGAGGAGCAGGTGAGTAGCCACCGGTGTGGAGTTAGGGGTGGGACCCTGGTGGCACTGCCGCCTCTTCATGCTCCATCCCCTTCCTTCCAGGTGAACAAGTTTCTCACCTCGTCCTGGAAAGACGACGATTTCGTACCCCGCTACTGCGAGCGTTACTACATCCTGCAGAAGTCGAGCTCTGAGCTGTTCGGGCCCCGAGCCGCCTTTTTGCTAGCGATGCGGAATGGCTGTGCTGATGCCTTGCTGAGGCTCCCTTTCCTCAGGGCTGCCCATGTACGTTCCTTCCCGTACCTCACCTGGCCCTCTCCCTGTAACCTCTCCCCTGCCTCCCCAGAGTGGACCACCTCTGTCTCTCTGCTGTGGTGAGCAGGTCCTTTGGATATGACCATAGATTGAAGCCTAGGAAAAGAATCACTACGTGCACTAGACAGACAGACAGACAGACAGACAGACAGACAGACAGTCTCAGCATCTATCTCTGGTTGGCCTCTTGGCCTTGAACTTAACGTTCCACCTGCCTGTTTCCCAAGTGCCAGAATTAAAGGTTTTGAGGTGCCATGCCCAGCTTCTTTCAAAGGCAGGGTCTCACATAGCCCAGGCTAGTCTTTTTTTTTTTTTTTTTTTGAGCTGGGGACCCAACCCAGGGCCTTGCGCTTCCTAGGCAAGCGCCTACCACTGAGCTAAATCCCCAACCCCAACCCAGGCTAGTCTTAAACACACTATGTAGCCCAAGAATGACTGAACTTCTGACTCTGCCTCTGTTTCCAGAGCGCTGGCATTTCAGGCCTGTACCACTCATTACCCCCGTTTATGTGGTGGTAGGGATCCCAGGACTTAGCAAGCACTCTAGCTATACTCTCTGCCCTGCCCTCCTAATTCCTGATCCTTCTGCCTCCGCCTCTCAATGCTAGGGTCATAGACGTGTGCCACCATGCCCAGTTGATTTATTCATTTTTGAGTTATTTGATTTGTAGACATAGCTTGCCGGGGGCGGGGAACTGGTTCATTTTTTTCAGTTGTTAATGAAACTGTTAATTTTCACAACTGTTAATGCGGCTGCAGCTGTAGTTCTGTGGTAACGTGTGTGCTTCTTAGTCTTGATTCCTTCCCCAGTACCTCCTGAAGAGAGTGGTGAAGAAGGCTGACCAGTGGGTGACGGTGATGGTCATCCCTGCTTTCTCTGCCTGTCCCCGTTCTCTTCACTGGCCCGCTCACCCACCCTCCCCGCTCTCTTGGCTGGCCCACTCACCCATATTCTCTCATGTTCTCCTCAGGCGCTGGCCCGCTCACCCATGTTCTCTCATGCTCTCCCAGGTGAGTGAGCAGTTTGCTCGGCACATTGACCAGAGGATCCAAGGCAGCCGGATGGGCGGAGCCCGGGGAATGGAGATGCTGGCACAGTTGCAGCGATGCCTGGAGTCTGTCCTGATTTTATCTCCCCTGGAGATAGCCACCACCTTTGAGCATTACTACCAGTGAGTTTAGATCTGATCTTCCGCCTCTATTGAGTAGGGCACGGGGCAGGCAGGCAGGCTGACTGGCAGGCTGGCTGTTTTGGGGCAGGGCTGGCTCACATGGCCTGCGTCTGATATCCAGGCAGGCCAGAGTGAGAACCTGGGCCATGCTGGCCACACTGAGACCTGGGCTGGTTGTGTTTGCTGCAGACACTACATGGCTGACCGTCTCCTGAGCGTAGGCTCCAGTTGGCTGGAGGGGGCCGTGCTGGAGCAGATCGGTCCCTGTTTCCCCGGCCGCCTCCCCCAGCAGATGCTGCAGACCCTGAACATCTCAGAGGAGCTGCAGCGTCGGTTCCATGTTTACCAGCTCCAGCAGCTCGACCAGGAGCTCCTGAAGCTGGAAGACACAGAAAAGAAGATCCAGGTGGGTTCTGGGGAAGGGATGAGCAGGGAGCGCGTAGGAGGCCTTCAGCATCTGTGAGCTTGGTTCCCTTCCAGGTGGCCCATGAGGACAGTGGCAAGGAACACAAGAGCAAGAAGGAAGACGCTGCTGGAGAGACAGCAGCTGTGGCCATGGCAGACGAGGAGGAGGAAGAAGGGAAGAAAGAGGAGGGAGAGGAGGAGGAAGGGGAGGGGGAGGAGGAGCTAGAGGAGGAGGAAGAGCGCTATCATGAAGGGACAATGCCGGAAGTGTGCGTGCTTGTCCTGTCCCCACGTTTCTGGCCTGTCGCCTCCGTGTGCCATGTGCTCAACCCCACGACATGCCTGCCCTCGTACCTGAGGGGGACCATCAACCACTACTCCAGCTTCTACAGCAAGAGTAAGCACCTGGAGCAGGCGCGGGTGGGGACAGGTGGATCACTAGGAAAGGAGCCTAAAGTCGGGGTAGATGCTGAGGTTAGAAACCTGGACGGCTCAAACACGCCATCTCAGCCTGCCCTTGTTCAGGAGGCACAGGATACAGGAAATAAGATTCCCTTCGGGGGACAGAATGGCTGTGTGGGAAAGTGGAGGAGCTTTAAGTTTTAGCTGGAAGTGGGGCTGCTGTTGGAGTTCAGACCCCAGGAATCTCTTAGGAATTGGGAGGATAGAGGCAGACTTCTAAGAGAGGCCATAGGCGTTTAGGGGTGGGTGTGTGGCCAGGTGTGGTCGAATACACCATTAATCTCAGAACTCCAGAGGCAGGCACTTGGATCTTTAAGAGTTTTGGGTCTAGCCTGGTCTGCACAGTGAATTGTAGATTAGCCGGTGTTACATAGAGAGACCCTCTCCGAAAACAGAAAGAGTGAGTGTGAGTCTCCTTCCTGATTAGTCACATTTAGTCTCAAAAGTGTTCACTGGACATCAGATCCTAGACAAGACAAGAGCAGGTGAAGTGAGGAGCCCCCTCAGGAGTCCCCAGACAAGCAGGGAGGCAAGTCTTCCTGGCTCGGGAATTTTGTCTCTGCATAACTCAGGGCATGGCTGCAGCCTGCTTGCCCCAGACTGACTCCTTGACACGCAAGGCTTTTAGGGAAGCTGAGATCAGAAGCCAGAGTACCTGGAGCTGTACACTGCAGAGATCAAGGCAAAGCCTCCCTGACAGAGCGTGCCCCTCCCTCCCCTTTCTCCCATGCCCTCACCCGTCATCTCTCCAGGTCAGAGCCACTCTGGCTTAGAGAAGGAGTCACCCAGGCGACTGCAGTGGACGTGGCAGGGCCGGGCAGAAGTGCAGTTTGGCGATCAGATTCTACATGTGTCCACAGTACAGATGTGGCTGCTGCTGCATCTCAACCATCTAAAGGTGGCCTGCCCCTCCTCTGCCTGTTCCTTAATAGTCACTGTCACTGTCTTCTGTTCTCTGGCCTCCGTCCTCCCCAGCTCATCCCTGGGGAGGGCCGCCGGGGAGGACTTAAACGCTTTGTATCTCTTCTAAGGCGGTGTCTGTTGAGAGCCTGCAGGCTCTCTCAGAGCTCCCTCCGGAAGTGCTTAACAAGGCAATCGGGCCTCTCACCTCCTCACGAGGTCCCTTAGACCTTCAGGAGCAGAAGAACATACCAGGAGGTATGCACTCAGGGCCCAAGAAGACTGCTGTGACAGGTACGAGCTTCTCTGGGCCTTTCCAGGCAAGTGACCAATGTTCATTTCAGGAGTGCTCAAGATTCGAGATGATAGTGAGGAACCCAGGCCGAGGAGGGGCAACGTGTGGCTAATCCCACCTCAGACATACCTGAAGGCTGAGGATGAGGAGGGCCGGAATCTGGAGAAGAGAAGGAACCTTCTAAACTGCCTTGTTGTCCGAATCCTCAAGGCTCATGGGGATGAAGGCTTGCACATTGATCAGCTCGTCCATCTGGTAAGCAGTGGCAGGCATGACATGGGGGTGATGCCCATAGGCGGGGCTGGGTGGGCTTATTTGAATGACCTGACTCAGTGTAGCCTCTCCGTGTGTGACGCATGTGGTTGGGCCACACTTGCTGTGCTAGGGACTTCCAGTGTGACTAGCACAGAAGACAGAGCTTGGTAAGCTCAGTGGTTCTGACCTGTCCTTTCCTTCTGCTCTTGGTATCAGGTGCTAGAAGCTTGGGAGAAGGGGCCATGTCCTCCTCGGGGTCTGGTCAGCAGCCTTGGCAGGGGAGCAGCGTGCAGGAGCTCTGACGTCCTCTCCTGTATCCTGCACCTCCTGGGCAAGGGCACACTGAGACGCCATGACGACCGGCCACAGATGCTGTTCTATGCAGTCCCTATAACTGTGATGGAGCCCCACACGGAGTCCCTGAACCCTGGCTCGTCAGGCCCCAATCCACCCCTCACCTTCCACACCCTGCAGATTCGATCCCGGGGTGTGCCTTATGCTTCTTGCACTGGCACCCAGACCTTCTCCACTTTCCGGTAGCCCCGGATATGGGGTCTGGGGTAGGTGAGGCTGGGGCTTTCTACAGAAAATAAAACATGGGAATTTGAAGCTAAGACCTGTATGGGACTACTAGGGATTGGTGAATTGGGTACACCAATTGATGGGGAAGGAGGCCTCTGGCATGGAGGCAGTCTCCTGACACATCAGGAATCTTGTCAAGGTCTGGGCAGGTGGGTTAGAGAGCAAAGGTACAGCAGGTGTGTCCAGGCAGTGGACTCAACAGCCCAGACTCGCTCTCAGTCCCTCCTCGGAGGGTGTGGTCAGGACGCTGACAGGGCAGGCGGAACACTTGGACATGTGACAATTTGGACAGGTTATCAAACAGGGCATCGTTTCCCTCATCTGTAGAGCTGGAGAGGAGTGACGAAGAAGTGACTAGGCAGTCCTTGTCTGTTTTAGCCCCCACTCCCAGTGTTGACTGCCCTCACTAGGGCCTACCCTGAGCAAAGGTGACAAGGGAAGAGACCTTTGCAAGCACACGCAGTGTGACCACCTTCAACTGAAGGCTCAGGACCTGGGCTGCGAACAGTCCTAGACGGAACGGGCTTCTCTCTCGGCCTCCCACAAGCTCTTCCCCGTTGCTGTCTTCATCTCTTAGCCTCCCCCCAGTCAAGTACTGCTGCCCAGCATGCCCTTGGGTTCCTGCCTCCGGCTAGCCCCAGGCAAGCCTGCTGCTTGGGTGAGGCTATGCTTGACAGGACTGGGTACACATGAACCAGGGTAGAACAGTCTAGAAAACCCAGTGCCAGGAGCACTCGTTTCGGCAGGGGTACAGGAGGGAACAGTCAGTCTTGGTTCCTGAAGCTCACCAGTGATGAGGAAAAACCAACGGAACGGAGAAGAGGGCAAATAAGAGTCGGGTGGTAAGAGAGGGCATGAAGGCCAGACAAACTGAAGGAGCTGGATGCCACCCAGGATAGACCTGGAGTAGAGGAAGGGCGAAGAAAGCCAGGGTGTGGGAGAGTGAGGTGTTCAGAATGAAGCAACCAGAAGGCATGGGAGTGAGGGTGTGCAGCTCTGCGGGCCCGGAGGGCTCTTGCTGTGCTCTACTGGTCCCATGATACCTTTGGTTTTAAGTTAACCCCTGACGAGCATGAGCTCAGGGTCACGGGGTTTCTGTCATTGTCACCTAGGAGACTTCCCTGCTTCACAGCAGACACCACAGCTTTTTATTGGCCTAAGTCATACTTTTGAGGTTCTTTTTGGACAAGACTTTGAAATGTTAGCTCAGGCTGTCCTAAGATGTATGGATTCCGAGCTGACCTCAAATTCATTTCATCCTCTCAACTACTGGGATTACAAGAATGTCATATCCCACTTCAGAGTGCAGCAAGTGCATGGCAGCTCACAACTGCCCGTAACTCTAGCTCCAGGGATCCGATACCCTCTATGGTCTCTGAGCTCCCACGTACACAAACACATGCAGGCAAAACACCCATCCCCATAAAATACTATTTATTTACTTAATGTATGTGAGTACACCACCACTCTCTTCAGACACACCAGAAGAGGGCCTCAGATCCCATTACAGATGGTTGGGAGCCACCATGCTTGCTGGGAGTTGAACTCAGGACCTCTGGATGAGGTGAGTCATCTCTCCTGCCACTATTTCTTAAATTTTACAATTATTTTAATTTGGGCTGGAGAGATGGCTCAGCAGTTAAGAGCACTGACTGAACTTCCTGAGTTCAACTCTCAGCAACCACACAGTGACTCACAACCATCTGTAATGAGATCTGATGCCCTCTTCTGGTGTGTCTGAAGATAGCTTTATAAATAAATAAATCTTTTTAAAAAATTTAAGAGGGGGCTGAAGAGGTGGCTCAGTGGTTAAGAGCACTGACTGCTCTTCCAGAGGTCCTGATTTCAATTCCCAGCAACCACCGCCGTGGCTCACAACCATCTGTAATGGGATCCTATGCCCTCTTCTGGTGTGTCTGAGGACAGTGACAGTGTACATGGCTCCACGTGTACATGAAATAAATCAATCTTAAAAAAAAAAAAAAAATCCTAGCTGACCATTCTCATATGAAACTCAATTGAAGAAAACAATCTATTCTGCACTTTAAGAGCAACACACATTGAACTAACTAATTAGTTTTTATGTGGACTTGACACAGGTAGGGCCCTCTGGGGAGGAGAAATCTTCCTTGGAGCATGCTTCTATAGGGTTGGTCTTTAGGTGAATCTTGGACTCTCTCTTGACTGACGGTTGATCTAAGAGGGTCCGGGTCACTGTGGGTGGTACCTCCCCTGGGCAGCTGGTCTGGGCGGTGTAAGAAAGCAGGCTGAGGCCAGGCACTGGTGGCGCACACCTCTAATCCCAGCACTTGGGAGGCAGAGGCAGACAGATTGAGGACAGCCTGGTCTACAGAGTAAGTCCCAGGATAGCCATGGCTACCGAGAAACCATGTCCTGACAAACTTAAGAACAAAAAAGGAAAGAAAATTGAAAGAAAACCATGCAAGCCAAGGGGAACAAGCCGTAGGCAGAGTCCCTCCCCGGCCTCTATTCTGTTCCTGCCTGAATTCTTCCCCTGACTTCCCTTCATGGTGAGCTACAAGCCGTAAGATAAAATAAACCCCTTCCTCCCCAGACTGCTTTTGGTTGTGGTGTTTAGAAAGCTAACCAAGACACACACAGACAATCATAGTGACATCCTTTACACAGAATGTCCCCAGGGTGTGTCACTGATGACACACTTACAATCCGGACATGAGACAAGAGGACAAGATGCAGCTGAGGCTCTGCCTTACTACACATGGGCCCTGAAGCACGGGAGCCAATGGCCATGGCCTGAGGCCTCGCAGGGATCCGCTAGCAAAACTGACAAACACACTACCTCCCACGTCCCACTCTGTCACCGGTAGGGCTGACTCACCCCTTAGACATCTTTTCAGGGCCCAGATTTAAGAAGGAGGGAGGGTCCCCTGATCTGACTTTTCACACTGTAGATCCACACACGCAGCCCACTGAAACAACAGTTCTAGGGCTCCCATTAAAAACAAAAACAGGGGCTGTAGAGATGGTCCAGAGAGTCAGTGTGTTCTACTCTTACAGAGGACTCAAGCTTGGTCCCCAGCACCCACACTGGACAGCTCACAAGCACTGTGACTCCAGCTCCACCGGGAAGTCGATGCTGCACCAAAGGTCCCTGCAGCCATGCGCAGACCCACACAGACACGTACACACAACTGAAGAGCAACGGACAGCAACAGCAGCAGCCGCAGCCGAGCAGTGCTGACGCACACCTTGGGAGGCAGAGGCAGGCAGTGAGCTTGAGGCCAGCCTGGGCTACAGAGGGAGTTCCAGGACAGCCAGGGCTGTAGACAAACCCCGTCTTGAAAACCAAACAACAATGAAACAGAATAAAACAAGGAGAAACAAGTACGTTTCCATGTAAGTGGCTCTTACATGAAGTCCCTGCCCTGAAAGCTCACATGACCCCAGCCCACGCCCCTTCTCATCTGAGTCACTGGCCTAAGGCAAGGCTGGGATGAGAACACGAGACGATATTCACAGACCAGATCCCAGGAAGGCTGCAGGCCTGCTGCTTGCAGCCCTAACACAGTCTAAGAGCCTTCTGAGTCAGCCCAGGTCAGTGGCAGATGTCCTGCTTGCCTCTGCGCAGCAAAGAACCAGAACTGGCCAACCCCAGACTTGTCCCACAGATCCAGGTGTCTGGGACAGTTCCTTCCTCACTGCTCCTTGCTCAGAGGGAGATGTCTCCTGTCTTTGCCTGCATTCCGGCGCCTCTTTCGACTCAAGAAACTCTCCAGCTTCTTGCTGCGTTTCAGGTCCTTGAACTTCTCAGCTAGGGCCAGCTGGCGCTGCTCAGCTGCATGAGAAGAGAGCGAAGCAAGCTGGTGAGCGAGGGAGCAAGGAAGGCCGGCCTCATTTCCTGATCCGACACCAGGACCCCCTTATTCTGGGCCACGCTGTGGGAGCTCATTGGTGTATGGGGGACGGACACATGTGCTGTTGCTAAGCACAGGGCTCTGTGGGGGGGCAAGGCTACAGTGGCTACAGGAGGTGAGCCTTTCCCCAGTACCAGAAATTGAACCCAGGGCAAGGGTGCTGCACTGGGCTGTCAACGTCAAGTACCTCTGCCTAAGCGAACTTTCTTTTCCTTCAGGTACTTCTTACTTTGTAGCCTCGTCTGACCTGGAACTCACTATGTAGACCAGGCTGGCCTCGAACTCAGAGATCTGCCTGCCTCTGCCTCCCAAGTGCTGGGACTAAAGGTGTGCGCCACCAATAGCCCTGAGCTAACTTTTTATGACTCAAGTCTTCTCAACTAAACCAAGTATGGGCTCCCTTGTGCCTGGACAGCCATGACAGTCACTGACTCACTCTCCCTCCCTCCCTCCCTCTTACTCCCTCCATCCTTGGGTCCAAATCAGTCTCAATCTTTTATGCATCCGAGGACAACCTTCACCTCCCCAT
This sequence comes from Rattus rattus, assembly GCF_011064425.1. NCBI lineage: Eukaryota > Metazoa > Chordata > Mammalia > Rodentia > Muridae > Rattus > Rattus rattus. Next base: position 83,195,266 of record NC_046157.1, on the reverse strand, counting down.
CTCCTATCTTCGCTCTCGAAAGCATCCACCACTCCCTTCTAGTCTTCTGCGGTGCTAGGGATGGGACCTAGGGCTTCCTGCATGCTAGGCAAGTGCGCTACGACTAAGCCACACCCCAAGTTCCCCCCACAGACAGCATCTAACTAGAAGTACAAGGGGTCGCCTGACACACTGCCCTGCTCTTTCTACTTCCCTCCAAGTTACCACGGGTCCCAGTACCATACCCAGCCACAAGCCTGTCCCTCCAGGCTTTCCAGAGCTCTGCCCCACTCACATTTCTTCAGGAAGTATGGCCGATGGCCTTGCTGGGCCAGAGCCCGCCGCTCTTGCTTCAAGGCCAAGCGCAGCTCCTGCTGCTGCTTGCGCTCCTGCTGCGCCATTTCCTGCTGCTCCTGAGGATGGAAGGCGCGGTGGGGAGGGTGAGTGACTGACCAGCCGGGACACTGGCCCCAACTGCTCTCACCCCATCTGCAATCAGCGCCCACTCACCATCCGCTGAAGCAGCTGCTGCAGCTTCTCATGCTTCTCCCCTGAGCGGTGCTTCTTCAGCTGCCTTTTCACAAGCTGCACGTCGGGAATGAGTAACAGGTTAACACTGGTGAGCACTGGTGAGCACTGTATGAAGGGTTCACAGAAGCTAACAGGGAAGCAACGAACAGCGTCGGTGCTGCGTAGCTGAGCATCCAGCGCAGTAATGAACACATGTGCTAGCACCGAGCTATAGCTCACAACCCCCACCCCAAACCCCATACAATAGCTGTGTGGGTCTTTGTGGGTCTGCACACATTCAAATGTGCAGAGGCCCTGGGGTTGCACGATGACCACACCAGGCTTTCCATGTGGGTTTTGGAAATCTGAACTCAGACCTTCATGCTTACATACTCTTAGCCACTAAGCTACATCTTTATCCCTGCCTCTCTCTGTGTGTGTGTGTGTGTGTGTCTGTCTGTCTGTCTGTCTGTCTGTCTGTCTGTCTGTCTGTCTGTGTCTATCTGTCTTTTAGGTTTTTTTTGAGAAAGGGTTTCTCTGTGTAGCCCTGGCTGTCCTGGAGCTCACTCTGTAACCAGGCTGGGCTCCAACTCACAGAGATCCTCCTGCCTCTGCCTTCTGAGTGCTGGAATTAAAGGTGTCGTGCCATCACTGCCAGACCTTTTTATCCTTCTCATGGTTAGAAAACCAGAGCAGGGCTGGAGAGATGGCTCAGTGGTTAAGAGCCCCAACTGCTCTTCCAGAGGTCCTGAGTTCAATCCCTAGCAACCACATGGTGGCTCACAACCATCTGTAAAGAGATCTGATGCCCTCTTCTGGTGTGTCTGAAGATAACTACAGTGTACTTATATATAACAAATGAATACATCTTTAAAAAAAAAGAAGTTATAATTGTGAGGTGACACCCTAAATGACAGTAGTGACTTCAAAGCTAGAGAAACCTTCATAGTGAAACCTTGTGGGGTGGGGGACTGGGTATTCCTAGTTTGGAGGGAGGCAGGTACCTCTTCTAGGCTCAGAGATTAAGAGCACTGTCTGCTTTTCAAAGGTCCTGAGTTCAATTCCCAGCAACCACATGGTGGCTCACAACCATTGTAATGGGATCCGATGCTGTCTTCTGGTGTGTCTGAAGACAGCGACAGTGTACCCACATACATGAAATAAATAAATCTTTATATTAACAAAAGAAAGAAAGAAAACTAGAGCAGCCAAGCATGGTTCTAGGACAGCCAGAGCTACCAAGAGACATTGTTAAAAAAACCAAACAAAAAACAAAACAAACAAACAAACAAACAAAAAAAAAAAGAAAGAAAGAAAGGAAGAAAGAAAGAAGGAAGAAAGGAAAAAACCAAACCAACCAAGCAAAGTAGGTAAAACAGTCCAGTGAGGAAAGCCATTTGCCACACAGGCCCAGTGGTCTGACTTGAACCTGAACCCAGAGATAAAGGAAAGAGCTGAGACTCAGTAAGTTATTCTGACTGCCAACACTCAAGGGGGTGACATATGCAGACCCACACACACACTAAAACCAATAAATACTGAAGTACCATTATGCTAGGGGTAATCAGTTAGGACCAGCAAGACAATTAGCCTATGTTCTTATGAACAGAAGAGTGGCTATGAGAGCCTGTACAGGGGTGGGAGAGGTGGATAGAAAGAGGTAGTTAACAGGCAGAGGGGTGGATAGGAAGAGGTAGTTAACAGGCAGAGGGGTGGATAGGAAGAGGTAGTTAACAGGCAGAGGGGTGGATAGGTAGAGGTAGTTAACAGGCAGAGGGGTGGATAGGTAGAGGTAGTTAACAGGCAGGGGGGTGGATAGGTAGAGGTAGTTAACAGACAGAGGGGTGGATAGGAAGAGGTAGTTAACAGGCAGAGGGGTGGATAGGTAGAGGTAGTTAACAGGCAGAGGGGTGGATAGGTAGAGGCAGTTAACAGGCAGGGGGGTGGATAGGTAGAGGTAGTTAACAGGCAGAGGGGTGGATAGGAAGAGGTAGTTAACAGGCAGGGGGGTGGATAGGTAGAGGTAGTTAACAGGCAGAGGGGTGGATAGGTAGAGGTAGTTAACAGGGAGGGGGGTTCACAACAGGAAGGATTCCCAAGGTTTAACAGGACACCAGATAACTATGACTAACAAGTAACTGAATCTAAGATTTTACTTAATCAGTTTATTTATTTTATTTATTTTGAGGTAGGGGGATGGTCCCCAAGATGAAGCAGTGGCTGTGAGAGGTGACAGCCAAGGCAGTTACCTAATCGTTACGAAGACATGTGCTGATGTTAGTAATGGCTACTGCCAACTACAAAGGACATTCATCTTAACAGTAACTGAAGCGAAGGGAGCAAGCAATCCGACCACAGCCACAAAACTGATGAACCAACGACCAGCCGAAGATCTGCCCGCCAGGCCCACCCGGCTTCCCCTTCCCGACCCTCCACGCGTGAGCGGAAGAGCTCCAGACCGCATACCTGCTTCTCCTTGGCTCGGATGTCATTCAGGAACTGGTAAGTTTTGTCAAACACTTCAGGGTTATATTCCCCTGACAGATCATCAAAGCGGGGGTCCCGGGCGACCTTTGGGAAACACAGAGAGAATATGAACCTCCTCTTTAGTCTCCTGTCTCCAAGGAGGTTCTTGTCCCGCCCTTTCCTCACCTTTTTGCTGATGGGAACCACCTGGCGCAAGAACGGCACGGGGACTTTGGCTGACATTTCCAGAGGCCTGAGGAGAGAGGAGAGGTCAGGGCAAGGGCACTGCAGACACCTAGTCGGGGCTCTGGGTGTCTGCTAACTCGGAGGGCATGCTCTGGTCCTTCCTCACCGGTGCTTATCGGCAACACACGCTGGTTGTCTGGGGCTTTGGGTTTTAGTGTTGTTTCCAGCTACCAATTGTTTGGATGTCTTGGGTTTCACTTGGCTCTGTAATCTCAACAGCTCCTCAAATGACATGTCAGATGTGTCTGCTGGAGGAAAAGGTCACACGAGTCTGGTCAGTACCTCCCACTGCAGGAAAGACTTCGTCGGGCTAGGTTCCGAGGATGAAATGAACCTGATGCCAAGGCAGACCACCTGAGTTAGGGCCTGGAGTCACATGGCTCAGGGAGGGAACAGACTGACAAAAGCTGTCCTCTGATCTCCACATCCTCACTGTAACACGCGCACACACACACACACACACACACACACACACACACACGACCACGCACACACGACCACGCACACAGTCAGATACATAGCAAATACCATCCTTTCCAACTTTCTCCATCACAGCAACCATCAGTTGCTAGGCAGCACAGGTGGCAAAGGTGCTACCCTGTAATGGTGCTGGACAGGATCTCTCTGTGTAGCTCTGGCTGTCCTGGAACTTCCTCTGTAGACCAGACAGGCCTCGAACTCAGAGATCTGCCTGCCTCCGCCTCCCGAGTGCTGGGATTAAAGATGTGTGCCACCACCACCTGGCCAGAGGCCATTTCTTTTTGCATACTGAAAAGGAATCTGACTAATCACTCCCTGAGTTAATTCTCATGACATTCCGAACCCAAAGGTCTCCAGTGGCTTCCATTTTGCCCAGCTAGCTTGGAACTCATATGTCAATGGTTGTCAACCTGTGAGTTTCAATTCCTTTGGGGAAGGTATCCAAAGACCCTTTCACAGGGTTGCCTAAGAACATCAGAAAAAAGATATTTACATTGCGACTCATAACAGTAGCAAAAGCCACAGTTATGAAGTAACCATAACAAAAATAATGTTATGGTTGGGGGCTGGGGGTCACCGTTGACACAGCATTAGGAAAATCCAGAACCCCTGGAATATGTAGACCAGGATGGTTTGGAGTGTACAGGAATCTGGTTGCCTCTGCTCCTGAGTGCCGGAAAGGCGTGCACCTGGCTAAATATCTAAATATCTTTTCTTAGAGGTAAGGGGACCGACGACGAACTTTTGCTTTGCTCTTTGATTATCCTTTATTTCCAAGTGCATGCATACAGTTCAGTTTGCTGCATCCCGCACTTCTAAACCTAGGAAAAACCCGAATCCTACCTTTTAAAATATGCTCAGACCTGGTCTGGAGATTTACACCTATAATCCCGGCACTTGGGGCTGAGGCAGGGAGACCAAGGATTCGAAACTGGCCTGGGCCACACTGAGATATCCCTTCCCGTACCCCTCCATCCTCGCGTTTTTTTTTTCCTTTGGAGCTGGGGACCGAGCTAAATCCCCATCCTCGCGTTCTTAGAAAAACAAACTTCTCCCCAAGTAATGCCGGAAGCACTCCCTCCAATCACCCTCCATTGAACTGCGGCGCTCAGGGCGGCTTTCCGTTCCCGCAGCCAAACGCCTCGCGCTCCCCTCAACCCTAGACCCTCACCCTTCGGCCGGTCGCCAATCGCATCCCCGCCCTTCGTGGCACGGTGGGGACCGTCGGCCCGGGCCTTAGCATTAGAACTTGCTTTCCGCATGTTTTGCGTAGTCCGGTTGATAAATCGCGCAACTTCCGCTCACTGCGAGCGCCCAAGTCCCACCCTTTCCGGAAACCTGAGCCAATGTGCTGAGGGCTCTGCCAGAAGCACCGCCCTGCAGTTGTCGAACTTCAGTTCTGGGGCGGGTTAGTCACCAGAGCAGCTGCCAGCTCAGTGGCATTGGATTTCTTCAGAGGCTTGGCTGAGAAGCCAGAACCTTAAGGGTGGCCCCTTTGCCTCCGCCCCTCTATCGTAGTCGCCAGAAATAGTACACGTTTAGAGGTTTTATGTTTTATAAAGTCAGAGCTGGCTGAGCTTCAGGGGTACAGCAACAGCTCAAGGAAGGGTGAAGCTGTCTGTTGGTCCCCACCACCGCGAGTTGGGGAGGGGGTTTCATGCCAACAGCTGAGGCTCCTCGCAGCTCCCGGGCGATGCTCAAGCAGGGAGAGGGTGGTCACGGGGAGAGGGAAGCTCCTGAGGCTCCGACACTGCTGGCTTCTTCTCCCCATTCCTGTCCCTTTTCAGCACAGCCTGGCTACCCAGCTGGCCTGGGGCAGAGCAAAGGCCCAGGAGCAGTGGAGGGAGGTGGATGGGGACAGAGCACCAAGGGAAGGGGCCCTCGGCCCAAGGGAGGAGGGAAATGGCCCTCCCCCCAACAACTCCCCACTGAATTCACAGCACAGAAAACACCTCTAGTCCATCAACTCCACGTGGAGGTATACTGAGTCCAGGGTCCAAAGGGGAAGGCAGGTGAGATGGGCAGGGGCAATGAAGACAAGAGCAGGCTCAGGAGGGGAGGCAGCAGAGACTTCTCCCTATCCGTGGGAGGAGACAATGGGGCGGCTGATATTGCTGTTGGTGGTCATGGCATTGAGCTCCCACCTGGAAAGGCCAACGATGGGCAGAGAAGACAGAAGAGGTGGTCTCTATGACAAACCCACAATTCTTTGGACAAAGCTATGAACACAGCAGCCCCTCCAATCTCCCACGGCTTCCTCTTCCTTACAGCCCCTTTGGGTTTAATCACCAGACCCCACCCACCACTACATCCACCACCACCTACTCAACCACCTCCAAGCTCTTCGGGATTTCCTGTTTATGTTTATACAGATTTCTGAGCCTAAGCGCCTGGTTTATGCGTACCCATTCCAATAAACACCCCAGCATCTCTCTCCTGCTCTGCAGATACCAGGCAAGCACTTCCCCTCCTCCCTACCAGTGCCCGTCTCTTGATGTCCATTTCCCTTATGTTAAGGCCCTGATTCAGACCTCCTATTCTCCCTAAACTTCGGGGCCTAAAGACTTTCCCATCCACCCCACCAAATTAAATTATGCTTTGCACAATACTTCCATTTTATAAAGACTTACAAAAGCCCTCCGTTACTAAGACACTAAGTCGGGTACTCATGGGATTTATCAGTTCAGCCTGCATCCTGTGCCACCAAAGCACACAGATACCTTAGCAAGCAAGAATTAAAGCAACCTGGTTCAAAGAGGAAGGAGTGCCTCAGAACGATCAAAAGGAGGGCACGGTGCATGGAGTGACATTTGGGACTCGGTTTGAACTCAATACTTAAATTAACAGTCAAGAAATAGCAACCTTGGGTTGGAGAGATGGCTCAGTGGTTAAGAGCACTGACTGCTCTTCCAGAGGTCCTGAGTTCAAATCCCAGCAACCACATGGTGGCTCACAACCGTCTGTAATGAGATCTGATGTCCTCTTCTGTTGTGTCTGAAGACAGCTCAGTGTACTCATATACATTAAATATTTTTTTAAAAATCAGAAATACCAAGTCATGTACTTATATAAATAAATCTTGAAATTTAGTCACTCTCCAAAATACATCACTAAAAAAAACAAAACAAAGCAAACAAAACTGCACAAGGAAGCAGAGCTTCTGAGCATGGCTCAGACTGTTTTCTCAGAGTTGACAGTTGTCACGTGATGGCTGCACCTTTATCTCCTTGTTCCTCACAAAAATCCCCTCTCCAGCAGACAGGAATGTCTGCTAATCAGGTCACACCTGTGCAGGCCACGCCCCCTCAACCAACCCCTCCTCCGCAAGCACCTGCCATACCTGATGTCATGGGGCAAACAGGACTGGTCCAGGTTGTACTGAATCACGGCCAGTTTGCAGAGAGTCTTCAGACTAGGACCTTTAGTGGAGGAGTTGGAGGACAGTCAGAGCAGGAAAGGTCCCATCCTGGTCACCACCCAGAGACAGAACCTGACAGTAAAGGCACCTCAGAAAGAAGTACTCACTGAAGTCCAAGATGTGTAAGTCAGAATGATCGATGAGGTCAAATTCATCCCCGAGGCCTTCCTCGGGAGAGGGGCTGGAGGGACGCAAAGAGGAAGAAGTGGGTGCTGGCCCTACCCTCAGACCCTCACTCAGAAACCACTGGTGTTACGGACAGTCCCTTTCCCGAGTCCCGCTGCTAACCTGGTGCCCCCAAAGAGGACAATCTTATCACCAACAATACAGCAACACTGGCGGCGGCGGGGACATGGCCCTTTCCCCTTCGGTTCAATCTTCTTCCACGTAAAGGACCCTAAAGAGGTTCCTCGAGGTTCAATACTTGGCAAACCAAGACATCTCCACACACCACTCCAACCTGTCAAACCGTTCTTTCCCTCCCACCTCAACTACTCCTGTCCCTCCCCTAAAGGAAACACTCTTTACCAGGATTAAACTTCCAGAGGTCATGGAAATGCCGATTCAGCCTTGCATTATAACCTCCAAAGATATACAGCTCTCCATTGTAGCCAACTGCAAGGGCAGAGATGTGTCAGGAGAGGGTGGGGTTGCATGGGGCATTCACCAAAACAGTAACAGGCACTCACAGGCTGAATGGCTTCTGCGCCCCTCAGGCAGCACCGGCGTGTGAGGACAGTCGAGCCAGGCCTCAGTTCTGGTATCAAAGACTCGAATTCGATTGCAGTAGATCTCATTGTTGGAATGAAATGGCCCAAAGCGGTCAGCACGGCCCCCGAAGACATACATGTGATTGCCCAGCATTGTGGCTGAGTGGAAGTCCCTCCATCGTGCAGGATTGCCCTAGCCAAGAGCAGAGAGATGGGGAAGGGGGTCAGCATGGGCTCGGGCTGGGGAAACTAACTGAGCTTCCTAGGATTTCAGCTAAGGATGGGGAAAAAACAGACCAAAGAACAGACCTTTGTACAAACAAGGGTCCACGTCATGGTGCTGGTATCCAGCTTGTGGATGTCATTGGAAAAGCAGTCAGCCTGAGCAATGGAAGGTAGAAAACGGAAATCAATGGTTACTCTGGGACCCTCTATCCTGCCACTTAAACACTATCAATGGTTCCTCTGGCTACGACCCTCTATCCCGCCACTTAAAAGCTTCCTATTCCACCATGCTAAATTTTTCTCTTTTTTTCTTTTTGATGTAAAACTAGTTTTTTCCAGACTTACCAGCTGTTCATATCCCCCAAAAATGTACATGATCTTGCCCAGGACACAAGCTGAATGTCCATCCCGGGCCCCAGGAACTGTTCCTGACACTCGGGGTGTGGACCACTTGTGAGTATCTTTTGAAAGAGGTAAGAGAATGACACAAGTCAGCAGACACATCCATCTCAATCGGGCCTTCCCTTCTCCAGCACTCCCCACAACAACCCCTTTCCCAGGCCCAAGGCGTCATTTGAGATCCATACTCACTGACATCAAAGGCATAGAGTACGTTGCAGGCCCCTTCGGTGTCATTACGCCCACCCCAAAGGAAGACCGTGTCATCAATGAGGACGGTCGAGTGTCCATACCGCATATAGGGCACAACAGGAGCTTGCCCTCGGACAGCAGGCCTCACTGGGGGCAGCTTTGTCCAACGCAAGGACACTGTGGACACAGCTCTGCTCAGCCCTGGGAACCTCCTCTGAGGCTGCCACCATGTCCCAAAGCAAACATTCTTACCCAACCCCTTTCCCACACGTACAGACAACCACTGAACTTCATTTAGGTGCCCACGACCTCCCCCCATACAGGGACTCCCGAAAGGTAGGAGGACTGGCTTACCAGCATTGAAGATGTGCACATCTATCTGCCGTAGTGTTTCGTAGTCTTCACCAGAACAGTAGCCCCCGAAGGAGTATACTCGGTGCCCAACAGCCACTGCAGCATGGTTCACCCTGCGTGGCCCGCCCTCCAGATGCACTGTCCACCGTAACATCCCCTGGGCCACAGGTTACATGAACATGCCCCCCCGGCACGGCCTGCTGCCTCTGCTACCTGTACACAAGTTAGGACCACAGGTTCCTCAGATGAGGCTTCTGTCCAGTTCCAATCTTTGCTTCTAAGTGCCACCCCAGTGGCCCTCCCACACCACCCCTCTACAGGAACACTAGTCACAGCTCAGGTGGCTGGCCCTGCCCCAGGAGAGCTGCAGAGGTCAAGGAGCTAGCCCTGGCCCTGTGTTCTCCCACAGTGAAGGGTGGGGCCACCTTAACCTGACTGCCAGCTCAGAATCATGGTGATCATGACTGCCCCCCTGCTCCTGCCAACTCCACCCCATTCTGGCTTGGAACAGCTCTAAGCCCCCCAGTCTCCAAACCCCTTTCCCATACTGGGTGTGCTCTTGCTTCTGGCTCTGTTTACTGCCACCTCTCTAAGAATTTCCCTCCATCTCTTAAAGGTAGGGATCTCAAAATACTCACAGCTATTAATAGCCCAGTCAGCCCCAGACAGTCCACTGAAAGCTGGCATGGGTGCTTTAAAGTTAAAAAAAAAAAAAAGCTTCTAGGCTTTTAGGGTGGATCAGTGTCCCTACCTAGGACAGAGAACTCCATGTAACCATGGTTGATTAGCCCCTCACAGGTCGTTCTTGTCAGCTGATCCGTTGTCCCGGGGGTCACCCAGGGTGTCTACAGGCACGAGGAGTTCCTTTGACAGCTGTGGCTCGTATGCTGCCAGGACTAGAAACTTAAGCCAGAAAGGTATGTGTATACTGGGAGTTGGGGGTAGGGAAGAGTTCTTTCAACTTCCCCAACCCTACTATTGTTAGAGAACAGGCCACTTCCTGCAGCCCTTCCCGTTTGGGTCTCTAAAGGAGGGATGGGGTGAAGGTGTAGACCGAAATGCCTTTGGGCAGGATAAGAGAAACCCCGAGCATGAGAGCAGTTGTGGCCTCTTAAAGACACCCTACCAGCCTAGTGACAATGGGTAAATTTGAGAGTTCTTTTTGCAATTAGCGATGCCTTTGCCAGGAGACATGTGCTAGATTTGAGTGATCTGCCTCCTGTTCAAAAAAGCTTTGGCACAGAGGAGAAACCTCAGGAGTAGGGGAGACATTTCAAGCACCGGAAGTCCCCTTAAAGAGGACAGATAAGGCTTTCACCCAACTTCCCCCAACCCTACACTGTATGCTTTAAATAGCCATCTCTCTCAACTTGAAATAGCAGTCAAAAGTTAAACTCTCACTTCACTACTCCTGCTCTTAAGTCTGCTTCTCTGAGAAAGGGGATTGAAAGCTTTAAGAATCCAAGTCCCCAGGCAGGTGTGGTGGGGCATGGAGGCAGGGGGATGTCTGTGTTAATCAAGGCCAGCCACACAGGTCTACACAGTAAGTTCCAAATCAGAGCTACAAGACCCTGTCTTAAAACAAACAAAACAAAATAGAAAAGAATGTGATGGAGTGGAGTCTATTATCTTCCTTCATAGCCTTTACTCTCCCTTGAAGGTAAGTGCAATAACACGAAAATGCACAAAGATGAGTCTACTATCCGAGGGAGAGGCGAATAAAGAATCCCATCGTCTTCATTGGGATAACTCAAAGGCAGGGGTTAAACGATACCTCTGGGTCTCCAGCATTTTTCTACCACTAGGCCATTTTCAACCGCCAGCCCCTTGGTGTACACGTCCCTTCCCTGCCACTTTCAACCCACCGCTGGCGACCCTTCCCTTCTTAATCTCCCGAGAGCCTTGCAGTTCCTTGTTTTTCCTTCTCTCACCATTCCAAGGTCCACATCAGGACCCTCTAGTCTACGTCCACGAAGGGGAAAAAGCCCTTCATTATCCCCTTCCAACCATAACTGTGCTCTCTGAATATGACTGGACCCCTGATTTATTCCACCTTTCTCAGTCGCCCCTCCCCCACAACGCCAGACACTGCCCCCTCCCCCTGCCATTATGCTCAGCTTCCTGATTCTCTTCAGAACCCACTCGTCCAGTTCTTTCAGCGCTTCCTCCAGCCACCAGGTCTCTCCCACCCGTCTCCAGGCCATTTTCCCCAAACCTTTCTCGGCCCATTAACACTCCTCTTTCCCAGCATCCCTCTAGCTCCTCCCCACCCCCATCTCATCCTTCTTGTCCCCTCCCCCGCGACCCCAGCGGGAGGCAATGGGCGTCGCCAGCCCCTCCAATCTTCCTCATCCCTCAACCCATCCCAGGCTACCTGCCAGGCCGGGCCGGGGTGGGGCCGCGGGTCCTCGCGCTGCCAGCAGCCTAGAACCCGTTGCCCGCCAACCGATTCCTCGGTCCCCAACGAGATAAACACTGCCAGACTTCGTCCTTCCGGCGAGCAGCGAGACGCGCACGTGCAGTGAGAACTCTGGGCCCGACAGCTTTAGGGATTTGTAGTCCAGAAATTACCTCAGGCTCCAAAGAGGGAGAGTGGGCGTGGCCTGTTGGGCGCATGCGCAGAAGACCAGAACATGCCGTGCGCCTAAGGGTCACTGGGTAATGTAGTTCTTTGTGGTCCGGGCAGGGGACGGCGGAGGCGGGGCAATCGTCCTCGCTTGCGTCAGTCTCGGGCACGGGGCGGGGCTGGAGGACTAGAGAGCCCCAGCACGTCCTGCCCCGCCGGAAGTGAAGGTGCGGGTCCGGCTGTGGGCTCTGAGAGGGTGAGGCGCGAGGAAAACCAACGCCGAGAATCAGTGGGGGCGGGTAGGGGACGCTGTAGCTGGGGCCACTGAAGGGGAGCCCTGGGACTGAAGGTTTTTTTTTGTCAGGCGGTACTGCACTCCCCCGGAATAGAGGGGCTAAGGGGCGGGGACGCGCTATGGCGGGTAGTCTAGGGACCTAGCGGAGGAGGGGCGTGGCGTGAGTGGGCGAGGGTCTGGGAAGGGTCTCACAGGAAGAGGTGAAGCCCTCTTGGTTGTCTTTTTATTTAGGAATCGAGCGAGTTAAAGACTAGTGTGCTCCAGTTCAATATGAGAACCCAAACTTAAGACGGGGAGGCGCGAGAGACAGAGGGGAGGAAGATGCAAGACCCGCGAGAAGGAAGTGGGTGGTCTGAACGTGAAAGGAGACCTGATCTCACTCAGTCCCTATCCTGCCTTTCTGTCCTTGCAGCCCCTGCCCGGATGGCAGCAGTAGTTCTAGGGGGAGACACCATGGGCCCTGAGCGTATCTTCCCCAATCAGACTGAGGACTTAGGGCCACATCAGGGCCCTACAGAAGGAACTGGGGATTGGAGCAGTGAAGAACCCGAGGAAGAGCAGGAGGAAACAGGAGCAGGCCCAGCAGGCTACTCATACCAGCCTCTCAATCAAGACCCTGAACAAGAAGAGGTAGAACTGGCACCAGTGGGTGAGGGCGAAGATGGAGCTGCTGACATCCAAGATCGGATCCAGGTATGGTGGAGGAAGTTGTTACTAAGCAGGTGAAACGGAGTGTACCAAAAGCTGGACCCATTATCTTCTCTGGTTCTGCAGGCCCTGGGGCTTCACTTGCCAGACCCACCATTGGAGAGTGAGGATGAAGATGAGGAGGGAGCTGCAGCATTGAGCAGCCACAGCTCCATCCCCATGGACCCAGGTAAAACAAAAACCAAAACTCATTCTTTCATTTAGGAATAATCACGAAGAAAAGGGATTGGCTTAGAACCAGTAAGAACTGGGCATGGTGGTAGACACCTTTAATCCCAGAATCATGAGGCAGAGGCAAGAGGCAGATTGGTCTCTGAGTTTGAGGCCATCTGGGTCTACAGATCAAATTCTACAAAGAGAAGTCTTATCTTGAAAAAACCAAATACAACCCCCACCTCCACTCCCACCCCCACCCCCAAAAAGCAGATCACGTTATTCCTAAGAAGGACTTTGTTAACTGAAAATTTGTGGACTTCAGAATCTAAGTGAAATGCTATTCCACTGGATTTGGGACTGGGTATCTGTGGCAGTAACGTGGACCTGGCTGCGTTGGCCCCAGGCTGACTCAGGAGCTGGTGCGCACTCCCTGACCAGCCTGTGCTGTGCTTTCAGAACACGTGGAGCTGGTGAAGAGGACGATGGCTGGAGTGAGCCTGCCTGCGCCAGGGGTTCCCGCCTGGGCTCGGGAGATATCTGACGCTCAGTGGGAAGATGTGGTGCAGAAAGCCCTCCAAGCCCGGCAGGCATCCCCTGCCTGGAAGTGACCACTCAGAGAGCTAGCTGCCTTACCTCCCTGCATTCCAGGCCCGGACCAGCACAGGACTAACAGTTCTGGTTTTAACATCCACCTTCTTCCCATGTCCTTTTTCACACCAAGGCAAGTCAGACCTCTCAGAGACCCACTTTATTCAGTTCTGTACATATGGGGACATTGGCCCAAGCCCAGCCCACCTTAGCATGTATCACTCTGTGGAGAATAAAGCACCCTATGTACACAGCCAAACGCCGCGCTGCCTGTGCCCCTGAATCCTGGTCCAGCCCTCCCCAGTCTATTGTGTTTCTGAGTGCCCAAAGGGTACAGTTGAGGACCTGCCCAGCATCGGCAAAAACAAGGAAATAAATAGGCACTCCAGGGAGCCATGCTTAGAGCACTGCTCCTGCTGCTCCTCTATAGCTCTGGGAACCAAGAGCAGGGAAAGCAGTCAGCCACAGGGTGGTCCCTTCAACTGTGATCCCAGGACTACTGCTTGCCAGAGAGGGCAAGGCAGATGGCTCATTCTCCCTGCTTGGCACACCGGGCCCTGTAGTCATCTAGTTTGTCCGTCTGTGTTGTCTTGTTTAGGCATAGGATAAAAAGGACCACACTCCCCCTGCCTGCATAAAGCTAGGCCTGGGGCCTACTTGTGCTGCTCAGGATGGGTGCCCCCAGCTCTTCACGCCAGGGGCCTGTGGAGCTTAACATGACTTTGGTGGCACTCTCCTGCTGTACCCTGCAGGAAGAGGAGAGACACCTCAACTTCAGATGAGGATGAAGGGGAGAGGAGAGGAACATGTGATTCCTGTGTGTATTTCTCAGAACAGTTTCAGGTAGCTGTGGGGTTAGGAGCAGGGGGACAGGCACCCCCAGGTTGTCTAAGCACTGAGCACTCAGTGCTCAGCCTGTCTGTACTAGCCACAGGGAGGCATGAACACATTTAGGGGAGAAGAGGGAGCACGCTGGGCATCCCTGCTTCCAGTGCCTGCATCCTAGAGTAGCCAGAGAGGTGCTGTTTTGCCCCAGGTCAGCCAATAAGGAGCAGAGGGTGAAGGGCTGGGCTGCACCCCAGGGCTGAGTGGGCGATAACCCTGTGGGAAGGTGAAGGGGTCAGAGAGCCTCCTGGCTGGCAGTTAGAAACTCTTCTGCCCGCTTGTGTGCCTCCAGCGCCTTGATGGTGTACACATCCTGTGGCAGCTCTGACTTCCTCCGGAGCAGCACTTTATCCTTCTTGATGTCCTTCAGCATCTGTGTTCAGAGAGACCAGGAGTGGGGACCACAGTTCCCAAGAGATGCTTTTCCTCCTTTTCTGCTGGCTGTCTCTCCCCCTCCCACCTCCCCATCATTGCTGTCCCAGCCTGACTCTTGCCCCTGGTGCCCTCTCACCTGCACTGCTTCTGTTTCCACCGTCCTCTTCAGGAGCTGGATGTCCTCTGCTGTGGGGGTCTCTGTCTCCATGGAGTACACGGGGGGCAGTGGTGGAGGAGCTCGAAACATAGGGTACTGAGAGGGCAAGGTATGGACAGACAGTGAGAAGCCCCTCTTGTGGGCCTATCTGCCTCACCCTTCCTCCAAAGCCTCTTCCGTGACCTCAGGGCAGGAGCATAAAGCCTCACCTGGGGATTGAGCCGGGCCAGCTCCTCAATCTTCTGCCACATCTCCTCTCTCTCCTTCATTCGGAACCGGCCCCTAAGGGAGGAGCAGTGGATGGGATTAGGGCCAGAGAGCTGAGGCAGAAGGTAACAGTCCTCTCAGGAGAGAGATACTCACTTCTGCTTCTCGGCCTTGTACTGTTGTGTACAATCATCAAACAGCTTCTGGTTCATCTCCATGAAGAGCTTTAGGGCATTGTAGATGAGTCCATGGATTGTCCTGCCACCCAGGGAAAGACGGAGTTCAGGAGGCCAGGCCTGCCATCGGTGCCACAGCCCAGTCCGCTTGTTCCCCGGTGTCTTCTGTTTCTTGTTCCCGATCACTGACCTCTACTGCAGAAGCAGCTAGCTCTTGACTAAGACTGATGGTCTTTACATATACTGGCCCACGTGCCTAACCCCGACTTGGTGCACATTCCGTGGCCTCCCAGTAACATGGAGGACGGTCAGCAACACACTAAGTCTGCTTTCAGCAGGAAAGCCTTTTACAAGTAGGACTCAGTTTTGTTTTTTAAGCATCTCACATAGTCCGCCCCCCCACCCCCACCCCCCCAGGACCTCTCCAGAGCTGTGTGGGGTGATCCAGGTCAGCTGTGTGGTACTCTGAGGAGGTCTCATCAGCACCTTTCCCTGCCAGTCAACCCTGAGGTGAGGTCCTACACTGAGTATCTGGTGGACGCCAGCTCTGCTTGCTGTGTGCCCACGGGGGATCCATGCCTCGAGCTCTTCTGTACCCTGACAGTGTGCAATCTCCACGTCCCACCATCAGTGCTACCCCAGTGCATACTTGTTCCAGTGGCTTTTGGAGTTCCTGTAGAGCGCAGGAAACATGATGGGGAGGACACGGGCAGCATTGTCACTGATCAGGCTCATGATGTACTCATTGTTCCAGTAGTACAGGGCACGCTCTGCCACCTGGCAGGGACAGTGGAGGTCAGTGGGCACTCCCCGCACTCCTCAAGACCTGCTCTGCCACATCTGGGAGTGAGTCTGGTCTTACCTGGAAATGGGGGCTGGAGACACATTTGGCGAGCTGGCGGAAGAGCGGCTCCATGACTTTGCTGAACTCCGAGGGTTCAATGACATCCAGAATCTCCTCTAGCTCATTCAGAAACATCACCTCCTTGGGGCTGTGGGTCTTAGGCCAAAATTTGAGAAGTCCCACAATCACCTGTGAAGATGACATGAGGCTAAAATTCCTAACCCTGCTCAGTTCTCTGGGAAGCCCTTTTGTTGCCTTTCCCCTTGCTAACCACACGGCTTCTCAGGCTTGGACCTGTTTTCCAAGGATATAGGTTTTGTTTCCCTTCAGAGAAAGCCACACTGCTCAGGCCTCCTGCGCATCCACTTAGAGCATTACTTGGTAGTTACCGACTGGAGCTAGGGGTGTGGCTCAGTGATAAAGCCCTTCCCTGAGATGTACAAGGGCCAATACCACAAACGGCAGAAACAAAACCACCAGGTAGCAGTAGGCAAGCATCGCTGATGAGTGGGCCCAGAGGGGAAATTACCGGCTCAGTGAGACTGCTCTCCTTCTCCAGGAACTGTACCACACAGTATGCCAGCTGCAAAAGGTTGGGGTACAAGTGAAAGTCAGCTCTCAGTGACAAGACTGGCAGAAACAGGAGGTACAGAAGATTTACCACAATCACTGCTTTATGCTGACAGGGATCCCCCCCTCCCCCGGTCTCCGATGCTCAGGTGAGGGGTCCTCAGAGGAAGGCGGCTCACCTGAGGGTGGTACACACTCAGGGACTTGACTTTGTGAAGTGGAAGCAGGACGCGGATGAGAAACATCTTGTGCTCTTCCTTAAGGGGCAAGGCAAAGCCATTGATGATGCTAGAAGTCAAAGGGCGTGCGTCTTTAGGACCACGGGCTAACGTGGGAATTGAGGGCCCGTCCCATCTCCCGTGGCATCCCACTGCCCACTGACCTGCCGAGGATCTCCAGGAGCTCAGCAATGCCATTGTGATGCTCAGTCTCATAAATGAACCTAAGGGAAGAAGGCCATCTTGACACCACCCCTCCAGCATGCTGCAGTCTTCCCTGCCTTCCTGCTCCCATCCCACCTCCGCAGGGCCGTGCTGTGCTCCCAAGCCTGGCCTCATCGCCTCACCTGTAGAAGATGTGGTTGATCTGCCTACGGATATAAGCCCGGAGCCCCAAAAACTTGCCATAGATGCGATGCAAAATGGTCTTAAGAAAATCCCGCTCTCGAGGGTCCTCGCTATCGAAAAGGTCCAGGAGCTGGGGGCAGGAGGGTCAGAAAGGCAGGAATGAGGTAGCCGTCAGGGAAGGCATGGGCTGGGGCCACAAGGTGCTCTGGGGAATGGCGTCAGGTCTCAGAGTGAGTTTATCATCTAGCTCCTCCAATGTGCACGGGTGTGCATGTTTACAGCCAGGGTGGAGGGACGTACTTGCTTGCTTTTTTCCTCCAGTTACACTAGACGGTTCTTTGGGAGCTTTGTACCAGACAGAGCTGAACTCCCAGTATAATCAGAATGAGGGAAGCAGCAGGCAGGACACGGGTGAAGGCGTGTGAGACTACAGTTCAGGGGAAGGGCAGGAGCTCAGACTCACAGCAAGTACAAACTTCTGGTCAATGTACTTCTTGGCTATATTCGGCTGGAAATCTGGAGACTCCAAGAAACGTAAGAAAAACTCATACACAAGCTGTGGAGGAAAAGAGGCTCACTGAGGCATGACCCAAGGACAGGGAGATGTCCCTTGCTACAGACTGAGTGACCCTGTTTCCTACAGTCAGACCCAGCCTATCCCTTTGTCCTGGTACCTGGAGATGTGGCCAGGCCGCTTCCAAGGTAGGCTCATCTTCCTCAGGGTCAAACTCGGCTCCTGTGGGATTCGATGAAGGAGGCAGCGTCCGGAAGAGATTCACTGAAAACTGAGGCGTGAGCCCAACTTAGAACACTGTCTAGGCTTCCCTGGGGCTCCCCCTGCCCTCTGTGTCCTTTCCCTGTGCCCACCATGGTGACAGCCTCAGGGTAGATGGCCTCGGTGACAACATCACGGCTGTGGGTGATATACTCCACCATCTCATTGAGTCCTGCCCGCTTCACCTCTTTGAATTTGAGGTCACTGAGTGGGTCTGACACGAAGTCAAAGAGGACACAGCACTGGCGTAGCTTCTGGATGAACAGCTCCTCACGTTCCTGGGTTGGCGAATCTGTGGAGGTCTCAGCAGTCAGGTGCGTGTCCTAATTGCTCCTGAAGACTTCCCTCCCCACCCTGACCCCAGTCTGCTTCCAGGCACCTCACAGTGGCACCCCTTACGACTAGAGTACACCTTTCCTCAAAGACTCCTAAACCAAAGCTCCCAGCCCAGTCCACCGGCCCCTGGCTGGCTGTGAGTACCTTTCAAGGCAGGAAGTTTCTGTAGCTCCCGGTTCTTGCTGAGGTTGAAGCGGGAGGAGCTTTGGCGTCGTTCTTTCTTGACAATCTGGGGTCCCCCTGAGTACTTGATTTTGCTGAGTTGCGTTGGGGGTGGTGTGCTGTTACTAGGTCGCTTGTTGGATGATGGTGGCTGAGGCTGGGGCTGGGGCTGCGCCTGGACATAAAAGTAATTTGTTGAAGCTGGCTCTCCATGAGATGCCCTCTACCCTGACCTTGACCATGTACCACCCCTGGCCTAGTTACCCTTGGAGAGGCACTGAGCTGTCCCTGCCCAGAGACAGGCCAGGGACAGAGATAACTGCCATAAAGATCCAGGAGGCCTATCACGTGTCAACAGCTTTTAGTTCACATCACAAGGAGGCACAAGTAATGGCACAGATGCTGACAGAAATCAGAACAGTAGTTAACAGGGCTGAAGGTTAGCCTAGTGGTAGATCAATCCTGAGGATGGGAGAAGACAGCCAGCCTGGGTGGAAGAGCTGACTGAGAGGAGGCACCAGGCCTCTTCTCAGCAGTGGGAGCACCGCCTTGAGGGCACTTGGGATGAAGCACTGTGTGTGATCTACCTAACAAGTCACTGGACACACCTCACATTACCCAATGTTCTACACCCTACAGTTTAAAATTGAGTAAGAAATTTGTTCTCGAGTCATAGCACCTTGCCAGAAATTTAGTTTAATAAAAATCCTGTTTTGTTTTGTTTTAGAAAAAGGAGCCTGGGACTAGATAAATGTCTCAGTGCTCCGGAGCATGCACCGCTCTCACAGAAGACCTGGGTGGGTTCCCTGCACCCACAATAGACTGCACACAACCTGCAACTCCAATTCAAAGGACCTAATGCTCTCCTCTGGCCTACACAGGCATCGCCATACTTCTGTCAGCCGACAGACAGACAGACACGTGCGTGTGTGCATAAGTGTGTGCGTACACATACATACAGTAATAAAAGGTTTAATAAAAGGTTTAATTAAGTCAGGCATGGTGGTGCATGCCTTTAATCCTAGCACTTGGGAGGCAGAAGCATGAGTTCAAGGCCAGCCAGAGCTACATAGTGATGAGACCTTGTCTCGAAAAAAGAAAAAGGGAAAGTAAAGGAGGCGGTGAGCTGGCCGGACTGGTGGCTCAGCAGTTAAGAGCACTGGCTGCTCATCCAGGGAAGCCCAGTTTGATGCCCAGCACCCACACAGCAGCAGGCAAATGCCTGTAACTCCAGTCCTGGGTCTAATGCCCTCTTGTGGCCTCCAAGGACACCAAGAATGCCTGTGGTGCACATACACAGCTACATGCAGACAAAGCATGCACAGAAAGACAGTCTTTTTTCCTTGTTTTTTTTTTGGGGGGGGAGGGGTTGTTTTGTTTTGTTTTGTTTTTAAGAAATGTTTGTCTGTAGCTCTGCCTATCTTGGCCAAAAATCATAAATCTTTAAAAGCAAAAACAAAAAACCTGGGTATTCTGCACGCTTGTTAATTCCAGAATTAGGGAGATGGAATCACAAGGATCAGTAGTTCCCAGTTGGACTGCAGAGCAAGAACCTGGCTTTTTTTTTTTTTAACAAAGATTTATTTATTTATTATATGAGTACACTGTCACTGTCTTCAGACACACCAGAAGAGGGCATCAGGTCTCATTACAGATGGTTGTGAGCCACCATGTGGTTGCTGGGATTTGAACTCAGGACCTCTGAGAGCAGTCAGTGCTCTTAACCACTGAGCCATCTCTCCAGCCCAAGACCCTGGCTTAAAACAACAAAAGCCCAGTAAACTGAGGGAGCTTGGTGGCACACACCTGTAAGCCAGCTGTGAAGAAGGCAAAGAAAGGTGACAACAGCTGAGACCCTGACTCAAAGTTAAGATGTCGGCACATAGCTCTGTGGCAGAGTATCTGTCTAGCCCGAGGTCACCGGGACAGCAAAGTGAATGAATGAATAAAAATGAAAAATTACGGGGTTGGGGATTTAGCTCAGTGGTAGAGCGCTTGCCTAGCAAGCACAAGGCCCTGGGTTCAGTCCTCAGCTCCGGAAAAAAAAAGAAAAGAAAAATTACGTGAAGCCTGTGTTCTGTCTGGACACAGGAGACTGCAAGGGAACTGAATCCAGTAGAGAGGCCTGTGGCTCGAGTGTGGCTTGTTAGCACTTTGGTCATCTGGTGCTCTCTGCTTCAAACAACCCTAGAGAGCTCGTTTGACTGGAGTGGATTTGATCAGGTAACACAAGGAAAGGGACAGAATAGGCACCATACACTCCTGTTGTGACCAGCAACCAGCCAGTGTCATTTTAGACAACGCAAGGTGCCCTGGACTCTGGGGAATCTCTTTCTACAAGGCCAGGCCTTGAGGGAAGGGAGGAGGTGGGAAGTCAGTGGGTTTGAAGGTTTAGACTCCTGCTCAGCCCTTGTAGCACACCTCCGTCCCTGCCTTAGGACAGCCTCTCATCTGTGGAGCTCAATGTGAAGAACACACTAGAGAACACCACTGGGAGGTGGTGGTGCACGTTTTTCATCCAGCACTTGGGAGGCAGAGGCAGGCAGATCTCTGAATTCATGGCCAGCCTGGTCTACAGAGCGATTCCCGGACAGCCAAGGTTACCCAGAGAAACCCTGTCTTAAAAACAAAGAACACACTAAGCCTAGCTGGCTTGCTTACACCTGTAATCCATATCCGCAGTATTTAGGAGGCTGAGGTAGGAGGATGGCCATAGTTCTAGGCCAGCCTGGGTTAACAGTGACACCGTGTTTTCAAAAAACTGTAATGGAGAGACGGCTCAGTGGTTAAGAGTACTTACTACTTTTTTAAATTTTAATTATGGCATTTGTGCTGCACGTATGTTTGGGTGAGGGTGTTGGATGTCCTGGAACAGGAGTTGCAGACAGGTGTAAGCTGCCATGTACGTTCTGAGGAACGAACTGGGGCCTCTGAAGAGCAGGCTGTGCTCTTAACCACTGAGCCATCTCTCCAACCCACGAACTCTTATGGCTCCTATATCAGAATGCAGAGCACTGGAATCTTAGCACTCACATCAGGCAGCTCACAAATGCCTATCTTGGAACTCTATCTCGTTCCAAGGCATCCGAAACCCCCCTTCTAGCGTCCGTACATAAATACACAACATTCGTGCGTGTACATGCACACGCAGGCACATACAAACAGAGCAGATTCAGCCCCCAGCCTGGAACTTATGAACGGAGTTACAGTTTCCTCACCTGTGAGATGCACAGAGCCCGCTGATCTCACAGGCTATGGTGAGATGAACGAGCACAGAGCTGATGGATCTCACAGGCTGTGGTGAGATGAACGAGCACAGAGCCGATGGATCTCACAGGCTATGGTGAGATGAACGAGCACAGAGCCAATGGATCTCACAGGCTATGGTGAGATGAACGAGCACAGAGCCGATGGATCTCACAGGCTATGGTGAGATGAACGAGCACAGAGCCGATGGATCTCACAGGCTATGGTGAGAACAGAGGTAAGCAGCTCCTGGCACACATGGCTGCTTTGCTTTGTCAGGATCTGCTGCTCTTGCTGCTGCTACACCTGTTATCTCTATACCTCGGCCCTACCAGTGCACCCTGGAAACCCGCCCTAAGCCAGCCCACTCAAATGCTCCTTTGATTACTGTCCCCTTTGTTTGAAAAGCCAGAGACCAGAAAGCCACTGGGTCTTTCAGTAATCCCTCCTCTCTAAAAAGCTGACTCAGCTCATCGTGGCCCTTTTGGATTCACCTCAACCTCCGGTCTGTTCTACTGTCTTTGTGACCACTCACTCCCAGTGACACCTCTGGTTTAGTCTATCTTTTTAGTGTCCCGTCCCCCCCAATCCCTGCCCTGATAAGGTTTCTTTGTGTAGCTTTGGCTGTGTTAGAACTCACTCTGTAGACCAGGCTGACCTTGAACTCATAGAGCTGCCTGGCTCTGCTTCCTGAGCACTGGGACTAAAGGGCTGGTCACTGCCCGGCCCTGCAAGGCTCTTCTTTTTGTCTTTTTTTTTAAAGGTTTATTCATTTTATATATGTGAGTACACTGTCTCTGTCTTCAGACACAACAGAAGAGGGCATCAGATCTCATTACAGATGGTTGTGAGCCACCATGTGGTTGCTGGGAATTGAACTCAGGACCCAGGGAAGAACAGTCAGTGCTCTTAACCTCTGGGCCACCTCTCCAGCCCCCTACAAGGCTTTTCAATTGATCCTTCTGCCTCAGCTTCCAGGTAGGCATGCTTGGTTTATGTGTGTATCATCCCCATCAACTAGAGCTGTGGTCTCCACCTTCCTGATGCCGCCACCTGTTAGCACAGTTCCTCCTGTGTGGTGACCCCAACCAGGACATTATTTCACTGCTACTTCATAGCTGTAGTTTTGCTACTGTTGTCAATCCTAATGTAAATGTTGGTGTTTTCGAGTGGTCTTAGGCAACCTCTATGAAACAGGTATTCCACCCCAAAGGAGTCAAGACCCACAAGCTGAAAACCATTGAACTATAATGAATGTGAAAGCCAGGCCCTGGTTTGTAACCCTAGAAGTGGCATCATGAATGCTGGCTGAACAGGAACCATGCCTCCTCCATACCGGCTATCTCATTCTATCTCCACAGATGACCTTGGAGCAGTAGTTCTCAATCTGTGGGTTTGACCCCCTTGAGGGTCAAATGACCTCTTCAAAGGGGTCACAGATCAGATTTTTACATTATGATTCATTACAGTAGCAAAACTACAGTTACGGAGTCACAATGGAAATGATGTTCTGGTTGGGGTCCCCACACCATGAGAACTGTGGTAAAGGGTGGCAGCCTGAGAAAGGGTGAGAAGAAGTGATACAGAGCATGCTCTGTATAGCAGCAGCAACAGCAGAGTACAGGGAAAGAACACAAAAAGACAGACACACAGAAGTAAGGTTTCAAAAGTTACTGTTACATGGATTAAAAATAAAACATCCAGAGCCAGCCAACACCTTGATGTCTAAGGGCCCTTCTACACTAGGTCTGCACTGCCGTGGCTTCTACACTAGGTCTGCACCGCCATGGCTTCTACACTAGGTCTGCACCGCCGTGGCTTCTACACTAGGTCTGCACCGCCATGGCTTCTACACTAGGTCTGCACCGCTGTGGCTTCTACACTAGGTCTGCACCGCCGTGGCTTCTGTCCTAGGTCTGCACTGCCGTGGCTTCTACACTAGGTCTGCACTGCCGTGGCTTCTACACTAGGTCTGCACTGCCATGGCTTCTGTCCTAGGTCTGCACTGCCGTGGCTTCTACACTAGGTCTGCACTGCCGTGGCTTCTGTCCTAGGTCTGCACCGCCGTGGCTTCTACACTAGGTCTGCACTGCCGTGGCTTCTACACTAGGTCTGCACTGCCGTGGCTTCTACACTAGGTCTGCACTGCTGTATGATGCTCTGGTGACAAAGCAGCCAAGTGGGCTGTCTCCCTTGTCTCACTCAGTCCTTCTAGGGTTTTGTTTTGCTTTGTGTGTATGTGTCTGATGTGTATATACATGTCCGTGTGTGAGCACAGATGACATTACATACGTAGAGCAGTGCATGGGCTGTCAGATGACGACAGGACAACCTTCTTGCCATCTACCCTGTCTGAGGTAAGCTCTCCTGTCCACTCAGCGTTGGCCAGGCTAGACGGCTTGTGAGCTTCCGAGGAGTCTCTGGTCTCAACCTCCCAATGCCAAGGCTCACTAGCCTCGCGGGAGGTGCCACTTCCTCATCCTCTCTATGGCTCTAAGGATAGACCCCGCCCCTCACGCCTGTGCTCATCTACTGAGCCGCTTGCCTTGCCCCAGCTCTGCTTTCTAAGGACCAATGGCGGATGAAATACAGCAAACAGCCGAGCATCGCCAGCCCAGCTAGCAAAGGCCCTGACTGCCAAGGCCCAAGTGAGGCGTCTCCTGTCTGTCTCCCTCCACATGCTTGTCAGAAAGCAAATGTGAGGCTGTGTCAGCACTTACTTCACACTCGAGCGTGTATTCTAAGTCCTCAGTGTCTTCTGAGGTCTCGCCACTGTGCTGGGGTGGGTAGGAGACACATGAACCCCCTGACAACTGCAGCTACCACAAGGATGCCTGACCTAAGGCAACCCGGCAATTCTGCCTTCCACTGGACTCTGTCCTGTCTAGGCCTCCTGAGACTCTGCAGAGGCCTGAAATACCTTCCACTGCAGAGTCTACATGCACCCAGGGGGCCTTCGTGTACCAGATCCCCGCCTCGACTTCCCGAGTGTGTACCACAGAACCCAGAGCTTCGTGCAGGCAGGCAAGCACTCTACTAACTGAGCTGCCTCCCTACCCCCAACTATAAGAAATATTTTAACAGGAACATAAAACTAGGAAAAAAGAAGCTGGGCAAAGTGGTACATGCCTGTGCTCCTAGCTATGCAGGAGACTAAGGCAGATGGATCAAGTACTCAGCCAGCCTGGTCTACACGGCAAAACCGTATCTCAAAATTAATTACTAAATGCACCAAACATGGTGGTTTATATTCATAGCTCCAGCACTCAGAAGGCAAAATTGAAAATGTCACTGTGGGGTGAAACCAACCTGGGCTACACAGTAAGACTCTGGTGCAAAACACAACTAACAATGCTAGTGAGGTGGCTCAGTGGAAAAAGGCACTTGTCCCCAAGACTGACAACCTAGGCTCCTTCCCCAGGACCCAAATGGTAGAAGGACAGAATCAACTCCCACGAAGTTGCCCTGTGACCTTTGTTCAAACACACAATAAATACAAAAATAAATGTATTTAAAAAAAAAAAAAAGATTACAGGCTGTATCTACTGCATCGTGCATGGACTGGTTTAAAGAACGAAGGCCATTTTAGTTTAAACCTTGAGATCTACAGAGACCGCCTCTCCCACTGTGACATCCGGAGCCCCGGCTAGCTGAGTTTAATTCTTCCCATCCTCCCCTTCTTCTCTAAACACCTCACTCCGCATCAAAGAGGAAAGGTGACTAGGACATGGCCCTCGTCTTCAAAGAGCTCAGAGAGACTGGTAGGTGGGGAGCAGCCACAGAAGCAGCGGATGGTACCATGGAAATACCAGAGCAGAGAACACAGGCTGTGGAAACGGAGGATGGGTTATGAACTGCCTGGAAAAATTAGAGAAGACATCTCTCAAAAGATGACTTTAAAAAGATTTATTTTAAGGTGTGTGTGTGTGTGTGTGTGTGTGTGTGTGTGTGTGTGTGTGTGAGAGAGAGAGAGAGAGAGAGAGAGAGAGAGAGAGAGAGAGACGATCTATCTCTTCCATGCCTGAAGGGGTTTTGATTCAGCTCTAAGAGGATAAAATGAGAGGACAAGAGAGCAGGTTGAGGACAGTGGAACTGCATGGAGGGGCCTGTGTGACTGAAGAGCTCGCTGGCTCAGGAGTCTGGACTGCCAAGGGGACAACAACCAAGGTAGATGCTAGAAAACAAAATGGAGCCAGAAAGGCTACGGACGTTGGCCTTTAGCTTTGGGAGATGCCAAAATTAATTTTATTTTGTTTTTAAACAGGGTCACACACTATAGCCTGTGTTAGAACTTAGAAAGTAGGGTTTGGGGATTTAGCTCAGTGGTAGAGCACTTGCCTAGGAAGCGCAAGGCCCTGGGTTCGGTCCCCAGCTCCAAAAAGAAAGTATAGACCAGGTTGGCCTTGAATTCTAGAAATCGTCCTGCCTCAGCCTTCCATATTTGAGGACCACAGGCATGCAGGGGCACACCTGGCTCAAAGTTTAGACTGTGGTGGGCTGGTTTTGTTTTTGAGACAGCATCTCTCTCTGTAGTCCTAGCTGGCCTCAAACTCAGAGCTCCGCCTGCCTCTTCATCTGCGTTGCTAAGATTATGTTGCAGGCCACCAGGCCCAGCTCGAATTAGTTTTCAGGAAGGGCGCTTGGCTGAGGGTACAGCTTCGCTATAGAACCCGCTTTGCAAGACTGACACCCAGGGTCCCATCCCCATCCCCAGCACTGGAAAGAAGGTTTGAGGATAACAACTGTGGCCTTGGAGCTCAAGTGGGGAGACTGGGCCTCTCTTCCTTCCTCCATCCCTGCACCCAGAACTCAGGACAACAGGACGCTAGAGTCCATTTTCTCCAGAGTCAGAGCAAAGACTCCTAACTGCACAGGCAGGACACAGCGAGTCTCACCTGACCCCTCAAAGCCACTTTCCAGCCTAGGATCCTCATTTCAAATCTCAGAGACAAAGCATCACTTAGACCATGAACCCCAGCTCTGCCACTCCTTCCCTGAGTAACACTGTCCCCTCCAAGCCTCCAGCTCTTCTATAAAATGGGGCTGATAAGAGAGAGGTCCTGGGGGAATGCAGTGGCTGTTAAGTGTGCATGCACAGTGTCAGGTAGTGTGCAGCCCAGCATCCACGGGGTTGAGCGGAGCCCCACCCAACTGTGTCTGCCCTGAATCTTTGAATGGGACTTTACTTGGAATAGGGTCTTTACAGGTAGACATAATCAAGTGGAGATGACCTTCTGTTGACTGGACAGGACTGTCCCTAATGCCTGGCATCCTTTTAGAGAGAGAAATTCAGGTAGACTGAGACACAGGGGAATGCCACGTGAGGAGCTGACGTGGTGCATCTAGAGGCTGCCAAGACCGGACCTTTTCCTAGAACCTCAGCACAGGGCTCGCCGACGGCCCAGAGTGGGGTGTTTGCTAAGTAGTGTCGCAGCAAACTGTTCTGGATGCCCAGGACCCACCTATGCCAGAAGCACAGACGGGAGCCCTGGGCCAGGGGTTCTCCCCTGCCCCACACTTCCACTCTGTAGCACAGTTTCATGGCCTGCTGACGCTCGACCATAAAATGACTTTGTTGCTGCTTCACAACTGTAGTCCTGCTGTCTGTGAGCTGTAATGTAAGTATGTGATATGCAGGGCAGCTGACGTGTGACCCTGTGAAAGGGCTGGGGATCCACAGGCTGAGAACCACCGCTCTGGAGCAAACTGGCTAGTCTGACTAGTTCCAAAATGGCCAGCTCTAGGTTCAGAGAGAGCACGTCTCAATATATAAGGCACATGGAGATTGAAGAGGACATCAAAACAGGATGACAGGGGTTGGGGATTTAGCTCAGTGGTAGAGCGCTTGCCTAGTAAGTGCAAGGCCCTGGGTTCGGTCCCCAGCTCCGGAAAAAAACAAAAACAAAAACAGGATGACAGCAACTGAGGAGAGCATCCGACGTCAGCCTCAGGCTTCTACACACATGTGCACACAACACTCATGCACCTCCACACTTGTGAACACACACACAGACATACATGCACACACCACACACAAACAGACAGAGGAGAGCCGTGAGACGGTTCAGTGTCTGTACAGGGCACTTGTCACTGGGCCTGGTGCTGAGCTTAATCCCCGAGTCCTACGTGGTGGGTGGAGAGAACCCACTCCCAAAGCTGTCCCCTGCCCTCCACCAGTGTACCAGGGCGCGTGCGCGCACGCGCGTGCACACACTAAGGAAACAAATAAATAAATGGAGTGAGTCAAAAACTTGATATGCAACCTCAGACCTGAGCCAGGCTGACCTTGAACTCAGGTAACTGCCAGCCTCTGCCTCCCCCAGTGCAAGGACTAAAATGAGCACAACCACACTCCAGCCCAAGTGCATGTTTGGTTGTTTTTGTTTCTCAAGACAGGGTTTCTCTGTGCAGCTCTGGCTATCCTGGAACTCACTCTGTAGACCAGGCTGGCCTCAAACTTACCGAGATCTGCCTGCTTCTGCCTCGCAAGTACTGGGTTTTAAAGGTGTGCGCCACCACCATTTGGCCTCATCCAAAATTTTTTTTTTTTCTTTTTTTTTTCGGAGCTGGGGACCGAACCCAGGGCCTTGCGCTTCCTAGGCAAGCGCTCTACCACTGAGCTAAATCCCCAACCCCCTCATCCAAAATTTTTAATCTAAATAAAAGGACCTCAGATGCTGGGGCGATGTCTCAAAAGCTCTTGCAGAGGAATCTGAATTCAGTTCCCAGAACCCATGTCAAGTAGCTCACAACAATAGCTTTAACTCCATAACTTTATAACTGTAAGACAATTTCTCCTGTCCCAGACCACCGGTATGTGGTGATCTGTTTTGGAAAACTAATACAAAATAACTGCTCAGTAAAAGTAAATGTCACCTGCTCTAATTATTAGGATTAGCTGAGTAACACTTATGGCACATGCTTGACACAGTGAGCTTGGCCGTAGGAGCTCAGAATCCGACACTAGAAAAAAGGGCAAGAGAGAGCTGTGATAAACAGTACTTTAAACCCTGGCCTCCGGGACGGAGACAGCTCAGCAGTTAGGAGCACTGGCTGACCCAGGTTTGGTTCCCAGCACGCACATGGCTGCCAACCACCTGGAACTCCTGTTGGGGGATTCGATGCCCCTTTCTTCTGACCTCTACAGATACCAGGCGTGCCCGTGGTACAAGACACACAGATAGGCAAAACATCATCTATACACATAAAAATAATAAAATAAAATAAAAAGACCACAGTCTCATAACCTGGCCCCCAATTTTTTCAGCATCTCTGTGTCCACTCGTGAGTACCTTCCTGAAAACTCATGAAGTAAACACCTGCAGCTGCCACACGAGCTTAAGCCCCGAAAGGCTTTCCAGAGAATGAAGCCACGGTGAACGTGACCTCTCCTTTTCTAGTGTGGCTAAGACCAAGACTACTTATCTGTGCAGAACTCTCAGGAAGACCTGGAGAAACAGTGGTCAGACACTACGTGCTCGACCTCACCACGTCCTCATTCCACACTTGCTCAGTGAGGGCACTGCCCAGCCTGAACCTCACCCACTCCCTCCCCACCTCGCTCCCTCACCACATTCAGATGTGGCGCCCACACTGTGCCAGGCAGGTAAGATCCTCCTGAAGCCCCCACACCAAGAAGCAGGGAGTTCACCAAAAACTACAGTTGTGAAGTGCAACCAAGGAACTGGGGGACAGAACAACCGCTCACAGGGCCCCTGACCATGCCCTGGGGACTGCGCAAATGGTCCACGCAGGCTACTCTCGGCAGATGAGACCAGTGTACCCAGTAACTAGAAGGATGGTAGGCAGTGTGTGAGGAAGGTCTGCTAAATCATGGCTCTCAGTCTCTCTGGCTGGGTTTTGTTGTGGTTGTTGGTTCTAGTTTTGGTTTTCAAGACAGGGTTTCTCTTCCTAAGAGTGCTAGCTGTCTAGGAACTCCCCAGGCTGGCCTCAAACTCACAGAGGTCCATCTGCCTCCCAAGTGCTGGGAGTAAAGGCACGCGCCAGCCCCCTCCCTCCCCTTTGCTGTTTAATATTGGTCACTAACTCTCAACTACCTTCTCAGTGAGTCACCTCTGAGAGGGAGAGTGAGCCCTGAGGGTGTGTCATGACCCACAGTGAGTCCACAGGTGTGAGGCAGAAGCCACACAACGCCATATAGCTCTCTTCTGCTCAGTTCACACCAGGTAGAAAGACCACGATGGGACCAAACGGTCGAGCGAGCGTGTGGTGGTGAGACCAGTAGAGGCTGCATGCAGATCACTATCTGGGCAGACCCTTCCCGCGTCTAGTCACCATTATTCTGGTGTAGCTTTTAACTGTCGAGGTCCAAAAATCAGGCAAGAAACCTAGCCTCTTTCTTCTGATGACATTGCAAGTCCTAAAACAGTGGTCGCCAATGTAAATATTAGCTGGATCTTTTAGAGGGGACAGGGACAAGTAGCCTGGAAAAATCTAAAGCCACAGTTAACCCCAAACCAGGTCAATCAATCTCCTGTCTCAAAAGACCAGACAGCAACTAAGACTTCTGCTTCCTCAACAGTTTAGAGAAGGAAGGAGAAAGCAGAGAGGGTAAGGCAGTGGCCCCCACATCCGCAAGGCTGACCAGCAGACGGCTGGGTGCTCCAGGACATCCCTGAGCTCCCCGAGCCCTGCTACTCTCTGGCTGTCTTGTTTGCCTGTTTATTGCTTTATAGCTCTACACTGCTGAGCTGTGCTGACCTCTGCTCATGACTGTCCTTTGGTCACACGGAGACCAGAAGCAGTGGCCCCAGCCCTGCCCAACTCAGGGACACCAGACACTCCCAAGCCCCTGCCCCACCCAGATCCATATCAAAGTGACTTGTCATCCCACAAGGCACCACAAACCTCCCAGCCCCCAGCACCCCCACCCCAACCCCTGCCACTTTATTGAGTCAGGGTCTGGCTGTATAACACAGACTGGCCCAAACTTGTGATCCTCAGCCTCTCAAAGGATGAGCTCATAGGCATGCATATGCAGACCCCACATCATTCCCGGAAAAAGTGTGTGTGTGTGTGTGTGTGTGTGTGTGTGTGTGTGTGTGTGTGTGTGTGTGTGTATCATGGACGCGGATGCACATGCACATGCACACATGAACACACTAAAAATTAAGCCCAAGGCCTTAAGTACACTAAGCATGGCTTCCACTGCAGGCCATAGCCCTAGTCACTGAAAAAGGAGTCATCCACATTGAAGTGGCGGACAGAAAACAACTTCCAGGAGACTCTAAGGAATTTGAAAGAATTGTTTGTTCTACACCAGCCAAATCCTGCTTAAGAGTAGTTGATATCTCCATCCCTTCTAGGCTGCAGGAGCACCCCTCCCTTCTGCCCGAGTGGCCGTCCTCCTCAACTCTTCCCCACAGTCATCGAGGAGCCGCAGCTAGTGTCAGTGTGGACAAGAGGACCACATGGCCAACATCTTTACCTCTGTGTCTGTGTTCTCCCCTCCACCATCCTTGCTGGAGCTGCTGGGCTTGGCTGTGCCTTTGGCAAGCTTGGGGGGCTCCTGCTGGGGGAAGACGGAGTTAGGGTTAGTGGAGGCCAAGAGAAAGGACAGGCCTTGCCTGAACCCCTTGTTCTGCTAGACAAGCACTGTACCACTGAGCTGTACCCCCAATCCCTCCTAGGTCTTTGTTTTAACTGTGCACCACCCAACCGAATCAGTCAAAACCTACTGTATCAGCTGGGCACGGTGGCTCATGCCTTTCTCCCAGCCACTTGGGAGGCAAAGGCAGGCAGTTTGAGCCCAGGCTGGTCTACAGAGTGAGTTATTGAACAACAAGGGCTATACAAAGAAATCCTATCTCAAAAAAACCAAAAATAAGTAAAAACTCTACTGTACCAACCCTGGGACACACAAGGAGATTTGGGTCCTCCAGGGAGCTTAGGCTCACAATTAGGCATGACAGTTCTCTTTCATCTGTCCCCTCACTGTGTCATCCTCGTGGATGGCTCAGGCTCAGGAAGCCTCAGTCAGGAAAGAGCTGAGGTGAGATCGCATCAGGGGACAAGCTGGTCGCTTCTGGGCACCTTGGTCGGAAGTGCCCAAGGCTTTGTCACTAGAGCACAGCAGAAACCACCTCTGTCCCCTCAGGATCATCCGAGACTCGGGGTATTTATTTAGGCGACATAAGCAGCATTCAACCAAGGTGCTGTCGCATGTAACAGGATGCTAACGGTCCAGAGTCTCACCCAAAAAAACGTTCAGAGCGCCTCAGGCAACAAGCCTGGGACAGAGATGGAGGTGAAGTCCTGAATTGTTAACAAACTGTGAGCACCAATCGAAAGGTTCCCTTGGGAACCTGGCAACTGGCTCAGAGCCCTGGCTTGTCCAGCATCTCTTCCCATGCTCTGGGCCAAAACAAAAGCAACCACACAGGGACGGGATGGGGAGAATTCGAAAGAGACTTGAGGATGTAGTTCTGACTGCAAGTGCAACACCAGTCAGTGCTGTGGCATGGGCTACAGGTCTTGGGACCTTCCAGCCGGGTGACAGACCTGTGAGCGGTGCCGGCTTGATGGTACCAAGCTGGAGTTTGGTTTAGTTGTGAGCACGTGCCTGCGGAAGGGGCGATATGAAATTCTAGCGTTTCTTAAAGGGAAATGCAGCCCGCTCTAGCAGTGTAAAAGCTCAGCCTGAGGTACAACAGCTGCAGGAACTTCGGTGTTGACAATAGGAGGGAGGAACGGGAGAAGGGGGGAGTCAGAAGAAGCCTAACCAGCAGAGGAAGGGCTGCCGTGTGCAGCAAAGGCGCAACTCAGAGGCACGGGAGAAATGGGCTGACGGACGGCCACAGAGGACAGACGGAGGCCAGCGAGGATGGGTTTTCTCACGGTGTAGGTGCATGGGAAGCAGACTGCCCAGTGAAGCTGAAAGCTCCCAGGCCTGAGCATTTGAGCAGCGGCTGGATGACCTCCCCTAAGGCGTGCTACAAAAGGATTCAAGCCTTAGAGGGGAGCTGGATTGGAGGACCTTGGAAATCACTTCCAGCTCTGAGAGTCTGCAATTCAACAGCAGCCAAGCCCCTTCAGTAAGAAGTGTTAAATCAAATGATTGTGACTATGGGGCGAACCGATCTCAGGGAGAAGAGTTCTGTGTGGGCTGGAGCAGGGGGGGAGGCTTTCTGGGGGTGGAGAGGGAAAAACATTCCCGGATGAGGAGTAGCTCAGAGCTCTGCCTAGGGAGGAAGGGGCTCTCTGGGCTGAGCGTTCTCCCACTGCACTGACCGGGCTGGCCACACGACTCCTGTCAATTGCTCTGAGCAAGTGGTGGAGAGAGAAAAAAATGCAGCCAGGACCCAGCACCAAAGTGACTGACAGCACACAGCAGACATGGGCCCTCCAACAAAGCTGACCCACCGCCATTCAAGGCTTGTCTCCCTACTTGATCATAAGCTGCCTAAGCCTCTTGTACCCCTCCACCCACCTTATGGCGCTGAGCACGACGCCTGAGACACATCTCTCAGGGAATGTGCCTGAGAGACTCAGCTGCCTTGGTGTGTGGGTGTGAGTGGGTGTAGGGGAACAGGGCCCACAAGCCTTGCTCCCTGTCTTCTGAAGAACAGGTGAAGCACACACACTGTGGCCCGGCCCAGCTGTCGCATGACAGGAGGCATTGGGCTTTCCAGCCAGCACTGTTCTGAGATCAACTCTTATGTTCTGGTGAGGAGGTAATGAGCCTCTCTCTGCCTCGTTTTCCTCACCTATTAAACAAAAGCCAACAGTAGGATCCACTTCCCTTAGCCCAGTGTCTGGCACAGAAAATCTGAATGCCGATTAAGACTGCTACTATAAACAACAAAGTGGGAGGGAGCAGGGGTACTTCATGCAGGAAAATTAAAAAAAAAAAAAAAAAAAAGACCTAAATCCAATCTCAGAAGGGAAAGATGCTCGTCTCACCAAAGATAGACTCGGCACCAACTTACTAAGCACCTACTGTGTGTAAGGGACATACCAAGCCTGCACACAGTTCCGTTAATACCTCAGGAAGGGCAAGATGTGTCATTCCCATCCAAGCCTGAATGCAGTCTGTAAAGTGGGCCCAAGTGAAGGCCCAGGAAAGACTTGGCCGAGGAAGCAGTGGAGGATATCGAGGAGAAAAGGGACAGGTGACAGATGAGCAATAAGGAGCCTCCACCCACCTGTCTTTGTGCCTCCATCCTGGTACACCTCAGTCACACTGTCATCTCTCTCCCCCTCAGAACCCGAAGGAGGCCAAATGCAGCCCAAAATCCAGTGCAGGAGATCAGCTCTCATAAAGGGCTCCATGGCTGCTTCCCCGCACCCCAGTCCTCCCAGTGCCCCTTCTCAAGCAAACCATTCACAGCCCGAGGAAGTCTAAGAATGTCCCCTCTAATTCTCAGTCACCCGCTAGGCAAAAGCTTTCTACAGATGGGACAGGATCTGGTCCACAGACTAGAAACAGATGCCTAAGGAGATCACTTCTTCCCTGAACTCCGCAGACCTCAGTTCCCAGCTTAGCTAACTTAAGTTCGCAGTCCCTACAGCTGGCTGGCGCCCACTGCTGAGCCCACTCCCCACAGACAAGACCTGGGTAGGGCACACGACTATACCCGGCTCATCACCCATCACCCGTCCTATGCGCTGACTCTCAGACGGAGAAGTTCCGGTGACAGCCCATAACCAGAGCCACCTGGCAAACACCATAAAGCGTTTGATCGATAAGGTTAGAGATGGTAGCCCACCATCGATCAGGGGGGAAATGAATGCAAACCACCTCTGGGGTCCTCAGGAGAGTGGACTACAATACCAGGCCAGAGCCGACCCAACACAACTAGTATTCCAGCCTCCCCAGTTATAGTCTGCATCTCGGAAGAACCACACATCTCAGCAACAGCAGCAAACAAAGGGTAGAGAAAGGCAGGGAACAGGTGAGGGTGGTTTGGAGGTAAAAGACGGTAAAAGAAGGCAAACATCAAGAAATGGCCTAGGCGGCGGGAGTGTAGCTCAGTGGCACTATACATGCTTAGTGTGGGCAAGACCCTGGGTTTGATCTCTAGCACTGCAAAATAATACAGAAATGTCCCGTGTAAGGACGTTTACAACCAAGTGTGCATGTTCAGGATGGCTGGACTGCAGGACGAGAAGCAACTAAACAGAACAGGGCCGATTTCTGCTTTAATATGTCCCAAGAAAGGAAGAAACCCTGTCCTGGTGCACAATAGAAAATGCAAAGGTTATCCTAAGGAATGCTGGGAGGAGCCTCCTCAGATTAGGAACCGCGTCCTGTCTGGGGTGAACACAGAAGCCAGCTGATGCCAGTTAGGCTCTTGCACAGAAGAGCCCTCCAAGTCGGGAGACCTGAGATTGCAGCTGGGCCCTCAGCAGGATGGGTGACCTTGGACAAGTCCCTTCCCCTGACACGGCCTCAGTCTCCTCATCTGTACCACTAGGATAATACACTGCATGTGCTCAAAATCTCCCTTCCAGCGCCGACGTTCTGGGGTTCCATCAACAGAAGGAAGGGCTCGGTCCTGGCTTACAAGTTTGTGTGTAAAGGAAGACTCGAGGGAGGGGCCTAGGCCAGATTTGGGCGGAGGAGAGAAAAAGCAGAGCGGTTCTAGGTCAGGGGCTTGTCGTGGAGGGAGAAGGGACTGTACAGAACTGTGGAGAGGCCGTCTTTAAGCTGGTGGGGAAAAGAGGGAAGGGGCTGCACAGGGCGGGGGTGGGGGGAGTACTGGAGGGAGACGCGGTCTTAGAGGAGGACTGTCCCAAACCCGTGGGGGATCAGGGACAGAGAAAGGCGGGGAGAAAAAGCAAGGGAGTGAGCTGGGAGTGGAGCAGATCTTGAGGGGGCCGGGGGTAGGAGCAAAGAGGAAGGGAAGAGGGATAGGTGGGGGGAAATCTGTCCGGGCAAAGACAGAGAGCTGTCCCAGCTGCTGCACGGGCTGGGGGCGCTGCCAGCCGCGCGGCCCTGGGGCTGGCCGCGGGAGTGCTGCGGGGGGCCGGACCAGAGGGTCAGTCTGAGGCTGTCCCGGGCCTGCCTCGGGCCCCTCCCAGAGCTGCGCGCAAGCCCGGCGGCGGAGGCACTAGGGGAAAGGCCACGCTCACCTTATCCTTCTTCAGTTTATAGGGCATCTCGGCCGGTCCACACCCGGCCCGGCTCCTGCGGCCCCGCTCCGGCTCCGGCTCTGCTCGGCCGCACTCGGCCCGCTCGGCGTCTCTTCGCCACCGCCTGCGCGCTGCGCCCGGGCCGAGCGGTGGCTGCGCTTCCAATTGGCCCGAACTCTTACAAACCTGCCTGACAACCAGGCGCCGCCTCCTCGGATTGGTCATTGGAGCCAAGCAGCTTCCCTTTTTTCTCATTGGAAAGAACGAGTACAAACCGCCAGGGTTCGGCTCCTAGAATTGGCTGGAGTGGAAGGTCCCGCCCTAGAAAGGGTCGGGCTTCGTGGAGGAGGCGGGGCCATGGGGAAACCGGAGCTGGGCTGGCAGAGCTGCACTCCGGCGTCGCCTTGTGCGTCGTCCTCTGCTATTCTTCAGTCCTTTGAGCTCTGCTCCTTCCCTCCAGAAGTGGCTCTCACGTTTTCCCCTACTCTTCTACCTGCCCTGCTCCGTTCGGACTGGAGGAAAGAGGCCCTAACACGAAAGGGCACCTTTCTTCACAGGAATTTAAAGTAGCTCAAATTGCACATGTGAAATTGATAGAGAAGACTCCCAAGGGTCCTCCCGGGCATTCATCAAGTCTGTCCTAGATCACCGTTGTAGAGGAGCAGAGGGGGAAGCCTATCAGCGGTGGAACCGGACTGAAATAAAAATAAGAAACCTTGGTTTGCTGCAGCTTCAAGACGTGGATTCCTGTAGCTATTGCAAGGGTGCTGGGGTCAGTAAACCAGTTGCGTTTTGAGCCACTGAAATGAAGTAGAAAAGCAGCCTCATCGTTCCGTGTCCCAGAAAACCTATCCCTACCTGTGCCGCCGCACCCAAGCCAGTGTTCTAGTGGATAAGACTGGGTTCTTGCCCTCAGGTAGTTCCCACTCTAATGAGGTTCACAGACTCGTATTAAGAGATGATTAAAATACAATCACATAAATTACACAAACCTCAGAGTGACATGGAGGAATATATTTTAGTTATCCCAGTAGCCAACAGACTACGTTAAAAAAACTGGAGGAGGTCCATCAAAAATAAGCCGGTGAGCTGGGTGTGGTGGTTTGCCGCTGTAATCCCAGCCCTGGGAAGGTAGAAGCAGTATGATCAGGAGCTACAGACCAGCCTTAGCTAGAGCCAGTTACAGACCAGTTTGGACTACAGTGAGAACCTCTTAGAACAAAACAAAACAGAAAACAAAGACAAATCCACCTGGCCACCACAAACAACAACAAAACCAACTCTCAGAACTAAAAAGTAACAAATAAGCCTGTGGCTGTTTGTTCCACAGGTAAGAGGCCTTGGGTTCCCCCCAGCAGCACAAATAACGAAACAATTAAATAGCCAATGATCCTTACACAAAGAGCAGTAGCCGTGAGGATGGAAAAGATGCGGCTGGGGAGACGGCGCTCTTCCAAAAGACCTGAATTCAGTTCCCAGCACCCACATGAGCCAGTTTACAATTGCCTGTAACTCC
Organism: Rattus rattus; assembly: GCF_011064425.1. Classification (NCBI taxonomy): domain Eukaryota; kingdom Metazoa; phylum Chordata; class Mammalia; order Rodentia; family Muridae; genus Rattus; species Rattus rattus. The sequence continues at coordinate 83,158,065 of NC_046157.1, read as the reverse complement.
AGACCCAAGGGATCTGATACACATAAACATACATACATACATACATACATACATACATACATACATACACATAATTTTAAAACTTCAACAACAGAATGGGAAAGGAAAAATAAGACTCAGTGTTTATGAGTACTTGCTGTTCTTCTAGACCCACATAAGCTGGTTTACAACCCCCTGTAACTCCAGCTGCTGGGGGGAGGTGTTCCGGGGAGTGGGAAGGTGGCGGTCGGGGGTGGGGAAGGTGGCAGTGGTGGTGTCTGTGGCGCCTTCCTCTGGCCTCCACGAGCACCTGCACACAGGTGCTATACACAGGCTCAGACACATATGTGCACATAAATGATTTTTAAAACGGAAGGAAGAAGAGGATGGGCTTGGGAGACATGTACAGTCAACAGGATTGGGTGAGTCACTGGATTCGGGGAGACAGTGTAAGGGAAAGGATGAGTTTGAGGGTGACTCGTAAGTGATGAAAGACGGTTAGAGGGAACTGGTGTCACAATGGCCGAGGTAGTAAAGATTGGCCAGAGGCAGGTAGAGTATGCTAAGCACCAAATATAACACCTTGATTTTGCAACTAGGAGGTGTCCAGTGATGTTTGCCAGGGAAGCGTCAGACAAGTAGGAGCCTATAGTGTCTTCGAGAGTGAGTATGGGGTAAGGACAGCAAGCATAGGATCCTGGCTTGCAGACAGAAATAGCTTTTAGCTTTATGACTAACAATGGGTTGAAGGCAACACACAGTGGGCTGTGTTTCTACCATTATTTGCAGGGTGAACAGCCTGGGAGGAAAGGGGTTTATTTGCTGGTGGATATTCGTATGCGTATGAGTGTAACTGAGGCAGTTGTCCTCAGATGGAACTGAGCAACAGATGTCCTTGCCCACACCCAAAGCCTCAAGACGCACTCTAGTCCTGAGGTGTAAACTTGCTTCTGACTGTGTACACTCTTTCGACCTGCAGTTCTTGGTTCCTCTAGGAAGCAAGGGACAGATATATATATATATAAATATATATATGTATATATGTATGTATATATATGTGTATAATGTATGTATATATATGTGTATAATGTATGTATATATATATGTGTATAATGTATGTATATATGTGTGTGTATATATGTATGTATATATATGTGTGGGTATATATGTATGTATATATGTATATATATATAGAGAGAGAGAGAGACAGACAGAGAGACAGAGAGACAGAGACAGAGACAGAGAGAGACAGAGAGTTAGGGTGCAAGTGGGATTTTTTTTTTCCTACATGAATCAAAGCCCCCAGGGCCTACAGGTCTTGCTATGTACCTCAGACTGTTCTTTTTTTTTTTTTTTTTTTTTCTTTTTTTCAGAGCTGGAGACCGAACCCAGGGCCTTGCACTTGCTAGGCAAGCGCTCTACCACTGAGCTAAATCCCCAACCCGCCTCAGGCTGTTCTTGAACTTGAAATTCTCTTTCCTGGGCCTCTAAAATGCTGGTATTACAGTACCACCATGGGCAGTCCTATTGGCATGCTGTTTTGCAATGTAAAAAATGAGGGACTGGGATTGGAGCTCAGTGCTTGCCAAGCATTTGTAAGACCCTGGTTAAATCCCCAGTAAATATGTGTACGTAAGCACCAATTTAGCCAGGCATGATGGTGGGCATCTATAATTCTCAAACTCAAGAGGCCAAGGTGGGATTGCCACGAGTTCAAGGCCATCCAGGGATACACAGCAAAACCCTGTCTCAAAAACAACAACAACAACAACAACAACAAAACACAAAAAACAAAAAAACAAAAAACAAGAGAAACCTAGGCATGGTAGAGCACTTACAATTCCAACACTTGAGAGTTGGAAGCAGACAGATGGATCAGGAGTCTAGAGCCAATCTTGGCTCTACAGTGAGTTCAAGAGCAGCCCCCCTCAGGAAACTGAGAAGGAAGAAAGGATGGCCTGTGAAAATATGATGGCCACCTTCATCCTCGAGACCTGCTGCAAGAGCATGAGAGCCTGAGCTACTGAGCTAGGCCATCTCTAGCGGCCAAGTAAAGACCTGGGTGTGGTGCCACTCAGCCACAATCCCCTTACTGAGGGCAGAGACAAAGGATTCCTCAGGTTTGTGGGGCCCACCAGTCTAGCCAAATCAGTTAACTCTAGGTTATAGTGAGAAACACTCTCTCTCAAAATAAATAATGTGGACAGCAATTTCAAAAAGAAACCTTTGGGGTTTTAGTTTGGTTTTTTGAGACAGGGTTTCTCTGTGTAACAAGCCCTGCCTGCCCTGGACTCCATTTGTAGACCGGGCTGGCCTCAAACTCAGAGATCTGCCTGCTTCTGCCTTTTGAGTACTGGGATAAAAGGCTTGTGCCACCATGACTGAAGAAAATTGTATTTTCTAACAGTTTCCTCCCAGATAAAAGCATCCTATCCTGCAGGAAGCTCATTAATCAGGAAGGCAAGCAACTCAAAAGAGCTTCAGGAAGTCCCTCAAACCAACTAGATTCACGCAAGGGGCCCCTTCCTGTGAGAGTAAGCATAAAAGCTGAGAAATCCCTCTTAGAGAAGTAAAGCCAGGCTGCAAAGAAGACTTCTAGACCAGAGCAGTTGCCTGGAAGAGGTTTATAGACCAGCAGAGGCACCTGGAAAGGTTACTGATTAACTGTTGAGCAGCCTGCAGGCTGTGCAGTGTGTCCAGGTTCCCAGCTCTGTGAGCTGTCACCATGCTGGGGTGGGCTTTGGTGATGCAGCTGTCTTTGAGTCATTTCTGCTCCTGAGTAACCCCTCCCCCACATTCCTATTTATGTTTTGGCTTGTCATGGGATCTCCATCTGGGGTGGGAAAACTTGACTTGACTCTCCTCCCCAGGAAAAGTTTTGTCACATATGTGCATTAAGTACCATTACACATGTGCATACACATGAATACATGCACGTACAAAAAGAAGAAAAAACCCATGACAAAAAGAGAATGGACAATTCCGTAGACACAAGTTCTCACATATCCTAGGCTGGCTCCAAACTCACCACTGAGCTGTTGTCTCTACCTACCTTGGTGCTAGGAAGACAGGAGTTTATAAAACCACTTGGTTTTATAAAGTGCTGGAGATCAAACCCAGGGCAACGCCCATACCAGACAAGCACTCTACCAACTGAATTACATCTCCAGGCCACTTTCAGGTTCATGACCTAAGGTATCTCCAGGAGCTATAATCAGAAATCTAAACATTTTCTCATCTTCTAGGAATAAAGATACCCTAATATATGTAGTCAATACTCAACTTTCTGATATTAAGGTCCAGAGTTTTCCAGAATGTATACTATACAAAATTGAAGATTATCTCAAGAAGTTCAACTGTAAAGGAAACAGCCTGAAGTAACTGGAAGAAAATACAAGGTCCAGAAAAGGGGAATAGCCGCAATATTAATTAAATGTATTTGACAAAAACTCTGTAGCTGTTAATTAGAAAGGTGACCAATGGGGGCTGGAGAGATGGCTCAGCTGTTAAAGAGCACTAACTTCTCTACCAGCAGACCTGGGTTCAATTCCCAGCATCCACCCGTCACTCACAATTGTCTGTAACTCCAGTTTCAGGGGATCTGACACCCTCACACGGACATACGTGCAGGCAAAACAGCAATGCACGCACAATAAAATAAATCATTAAAAAAAAAGTGACCTATCGCTGAATATAATGGAGCAGTAAAGACAAAGACGAAATCTAAGAAACAGTAAGGCTCAGTTCCCATCACGGAAGCCTTCAACCCTTTCCTTTCCTGTAGCATTCTCCTATAGCTCTCCGAGGATTATTAGGGTAGAGCAACGGGTTTGAGAGAATAGGTAAACTGTTCAATCCTAAAGTTTGGTCAGAGTAGAAGAACAGACAGAGAACATGAAGGACCCAAGGCACTGGAACATGGGCTTTAAGTAGGGTGTGTTGGAAGAGATGTGGTAACACCAAGCTACCGGGCTACATGAATCACAGACATTAATTCAGTCAGCAGCCACTACATAAGCCACTACAAAAGGCATAAGCATGTCTGGGGCAGTTTTATCCTACCACTCCCTCCTACAACGTTCCTGGTAACCTTCGTTGAGCAGGACAAATTAAGATTTCGTAGGAAAATGGACTCCTTCCACTTTTCACAATTACTTTTGATCAGTTAAACATTGAGTTCATGCTATGGGACATGGTGGCTGAGAGGACGCTACTTGCCCTACCGAATTGTAAAGGTAAAAGCTCCTACACTCAGAGTCAAAGGGCGCGTGCGTCGACGACAACGGAGGTGGCCATCGAACCAGCCCCCACACAGTACGTCTTCCTAGCGACCCGACTCGGCTTCCGACACCCCGCCCATTTTCCCACCGGAAGCGGAAACGCCTCTCCTGCCGGGGACTTTCTCTGCTCCTTATTTCCGGAAGTGGAGCTGCTCCAGTCTCCCTCGCCATGGCGCTTGCTGTATTGCGCGTCCTAGAACCCTTCCCGACTGAGACACCACCGTTGGCGGTGCTGTTGCCGCCCGGGGGCCCGTGGCCAGTGACGGGGCTAGGCCTGGTGCTGGCGCTGCGGCCGGCGAGCGAAAGTCCTGCGGGGCCCGCGCTGCTCGTGGCGGCCGTGGAAGGGTCCGGCGCCCAGTGCGAGCAGCGAGGGCCCGGGCCTCCGCCGCTGCTGGTGAGCCGCACGCTGCTGCGGGTCCTAGCGCTGGGCCCCGGAGCGAGAGTGCGAGCGCGGCCTGTGCGGCGGCCTCCGGCCTTGGGCTGGGCGCTGCTTGGCACGTCTCCGGGTCCTGGGCTTGGGCCTCGAGTCGGGCCGCTGCTGGTGCGTCGCGGGGAGACACTACCCGTGCCCGGTTCTCGAGTGTTGGAGACGCGACCGGCCTTGCAAGGGTTGCTGGGCCCGGGGACACGGCTGGCTGTAACTGAGATCCGGGGACGGACCAAAGTGGACCCGGAGAGTAGGGACCACAACCATCCCCCACCCCCGCCCGTAGTTTCCTCCTTTGCAGTTTCCCACTCAATCCGGCAGCTCCGAGGAGTTCTGGGAGGGACTGGAGATGCACTAGGTGTGAGCCGGAGCTGTCTCCGGAGTCTCGGGCTCTTCCAGGGCGAATGGGTATGGGTGACCCGAGTCGGAGAGTTACCAAACACCTCCCAGCCGCACTTGGCTCAAGTACAGGTTTTAGAGCCTCGCTGGGACCTGTCCGAGAGACTGGGACCCAACTCTGGGCAGCCGGGAGAGCCACTCGCGGACGGACTGGTGTTTGTGCCTGCCACTCTAGCTTTTAATCTCGGCTGTGACCCCCTGGAAGTGGGAGAGCTCAGAATTCAGGTCAGGAATGCTTCCTTTTCTTTCTCCCCTCTTCCCTGTCTTTACTGAATTGGAAGGCTAAAGCTGTAGAATGTAGGCCCTCTGTGCCTTACAATTGGACTTCGCATTTAAGGTCTCTTAGTTTCTTGTTTACTCATTTTCTATTATCAGACTGTCGTGTGTTCAGGTGAAAGGTGAGGATCCCCGTCAGTCAGTAACTGGGTTGCCACATTAGTACCTTGGTACCTTTGCCTTCTGTTTATCCTTGACTGACTTCCTGTTCTAGCTTTAGTTGATAAATTTACTTAAAGGCCTACCTGAAAAACGGCACCTCTTTCATAAATCCTTTCATGATTTCATAAGCACAGCTCTAACATTTCTTCTTCCTCTAGCTTTTTCCATCTTCGTTAGAATATATAACTTATTTTTATGATTACACAGTCTAGTCCTCAGTCATATATTGTACATTCCTTGATAGGACTCTTTGTTATCTTTGGTACTCATGTTCAAATATGTCTTATTAAATACATTTAAGAGAAGTTCTGGAAGTGTTTGGTTTCTGCCTTTACTTTTAAAAATATAGTTGTGCTTGTGGGGGGACGGCTACAGTTTCGTTTCTAATCATGTAGATGTATGGTTTAGCTTGGTGCTGGCTTGAAAGGAAGCCAGTGGCCACTTAAAATTAATTAACTAGTTTGCACCAGTTCTGGAGTTGATTTAACCTCCCTCAGATGCCCACACGCCCATCAGTGTAGAAACATCTGTTAGGTGAGTGACCGGTTAGTACTGTGAGGTGTTCGGACCTAGGTGTGGCTCAGTGAAAGAGCACTTACCAAACACCCTAGCCATATCGACCGAACTCGTCCACCAAGATGCCCATATGAGAATAACACTGGGCACGGTTTCCTTCTGACTGAAGAAGGGAGGTAGAGCGGTCAGTCAGCTGAGCCAGCCTTTCAGTGGTGTCAGGATCTGTCCAGAGCTGGCTGGGGTAGCTCCTATCTGTAGTTCCAGAGAAGCCGATACAGGGAAATCACTAGGTTGAAGGTCAACCAGAGCTGTAGAATGGGACAACAAAACCATCTTTTTCCCACAGCCAGAGCTGTGCCTTCACCAAAGACCGCTTGGTGTCAGTTGTGTAGCTGCCTGCTCAGAGACCTTGTAGAGGCAGAGCATGGTGGCACGTACCTGTAATGCTAACACTTGGGAGGTGGAGGCAGGAGGATTAGGAACTCAAGAGCATTCCCACCAACAAAGCTACCAGTCTGGACTATGAAACTGCCAACAAGAAACAGAAAACGGGACTTAGACACATACATTTTGTTTCTGCCCCTCACTGGCTTTGGGGTGACAAGTATCAAAAGCCCAGAGAGCCTGTCCTCCCAGGCAGCTTTGGTACACGTCAGGAGTGCTTTTGGTTCCCTAAGGGTCTGCAGTTTGCCTATCTCAGGCCCTAGCCTTGATTCACCAGAGACAAAGGCAGGAGCAAGTACTGGCTGCTAAGAGCACAAAACCCGACTCCTTAGAGGTTGTAAGGCGGTGCCTTTCTCCACTAGAGGTATCTGGAAGGCTCCACTGCTGCTGAGGACAAAGGAAGCTGCTCACTACTGCCTGGGCCTCCGTTCGCTCTGAGAGTTACACATCGGAAGTTCTGCCCTCGCCTCACTGTGGTGCCAACGGGAAATATGACCATGTTCTCTACCGGCACTTCCACACGCCCAGGTCAGCTGAGTGGAAAAGAACACCTCACCTTGTCCCCGCCTCCCATCCCATGTCTCAGACCCAGGGACCCAGAGCTTCTGCTTAAGAGAAGTCACATTCTAGGCAGTGTTGTGGCAGAGAGCATTGGAGTAAGCATGAGGTCAATTGGGATATTCTAAGAAATAAAAAAAAGCCTGTTTGGTCAAAGAGAACTCCAAGAGAGCCAGGAGGCCCTCTCCAGCTCTGGTTTCCTTTTTTATTTTTTCCTTTTTAAGCTTGATTTATGTGTATGAATACACTGAACTGTCTTCAGACACACCAGAAGAGGGCATCAGATCCCCATTACAGACATCATATGGTTGCTGGGAATTGAACTCAGGACCTTTGGAAGAGCAGTCAGTGCTCTTAACCACTGAGCCACCTCTCCAGCCTCCCATGCTCTAAGTCTTAATTGTTCCCTAAAACATTGCCTGGGAAGTTGTGGGGCTTCTCATTGGAAGGAGGCCCAGAGGTGTCGGGGACACACTCCTGACTCCTGCTGTGAGCTGACGGAGACCACTGTGTGTTGCAGGGTGGTCCAGGAGGGGGATGTTCTGTGTGTGTCAACGGCTGGGCAAGTTGAGATCCTGGAAGGAAGCGTGGAGAGACTGCCCAGGTATGCTGCTGTCACCTCATCTATAGTCCTCATTCACTCGGAACCTGAGTGTAATTCCACAGTCTTCTCTCCATGTCTTCTCTCCACAAGTTGTATGTAATAATTTTGTGTGAAAGGATATCTTGTTAGTGCTGGAGAGAGAGAGAAAAGCACTTTCTGGTCCCCAGATGGACGTAACCACAGACAGGTTAAGAATCACTGCCTGTGACTGAGATATGCATGGGGTGGGGGGGGCCTATATTTGATTCCTGTCACACAAACACGCAACACAGAGTAAACAACACTTCAGCGGAGCCCAAGATGCAGCAGCAAAGTGTGGAACACTTGGCCTGCTTGGCACTGGATTCAAGCTCCAACACACAAGCTGGGCATGGTGGACGTCTGTAATTGCAACACTTGGGAGGCGGAGGTAGTTAGATCATGAGTTCAAGGACAGCTTCATGATAAATTCAAAGCCAACCTGACCTTGGGAAAAGAACTTAGACTACTTTGGCCTTCTATGAAGGAAAGAAAATGTAACTACCCCAGGCTGTAGTCCTGTCTTCTCTAGAGCAGTTTCCTGTAGTGTTTTTTCTTCTTTTTCTTTTACGTTTACCTTGTTTGTGTGTATTCAAGAGGGCATGTGCGTGTGCTACTTGTGGAGGTCAAGATGACTCTCAGAAGGGTCCCGCCTTCTACCTTACGGGTCTTGGGAATAAAACAGGTCATTGGACTTGGCAGTAAGGACCTTACCTGCTGAGCCATCCTGCTGTCCTCCACTTCTGTTTGAGATGTTAGTAACCCTAGTCCACACCAGGAGCCTGGCATCCAGGCTGGCAATGAACAGTCTCCTGCCTCTGTCTCTTGTTTAACAAATGCCTAAGAGCTGGTGCTGCATTTTTGTGAGTCAGGGTCTTAACTGTGTAGCTCAGGGTGGCCTCAAACTCACTACAAAACCCCAAATGACCTTTAACTTGGAGTCATTCTCCAGGCCCAGCCTCCTGGGCACTAAGATTACCATGCCTGACTTAGTTGTTTCGTTCTGAGAAGGAGTCTCACTACATAGCCCCGGCTGGCCTAGAGATTACAGATACCCAACTGCCTCTGTCTCCCAAATTCTGGGATTGAAGGTGTACACCACTGTACCCAGCCTGACTTGGGTTGATTTTTCCTTCCTTCCTTCCTTCCTTCCTTCCTTCCTTCCTTCTTTTCTTTCTTTAGCCCAGGCTAACCTCAAAATCTGTGTGTGAATGGTGGCCTTGAACTTCTGTCTTCCTGCTTCTACCTCCCGAGTCCTGGGATTTTTAGGAGCTAGGCAGTCATTGTACCCACAGCCCCCGACCTGGTTTCCTGTAGAAGACCTGCAGACCACCCACACTTAGTACTTAGAAGGAAAACAGGTGGTCGCACATTCTGAGACACAGCAGGCCATTTTCTCACTTTCTGCACTGCTGCTGGCCCAGCACTAGAAACCTGCCTGCCCCGGGTGCTGAGTGGGTCCTCAGGACAGCAGGGTGGGGACAGCAAGCAGGTGAGTCCAAGGGCAGATATAAATGTTTAGGCCACTCAGGCTTGATAAAGGAAGCCCAGAGATCTCATATTCCCTAGAAAGGCATCCCATCATGGACCCTCTTCAGCCTTCTCTGTACTCACTTCATGAACCAAAGCTATGTGGGAGCCATGAGCTCCTCCGTGTGCCCCGCCTGCCTGACCCCAGGCCCCTGCCCCCTCGGGAGGGCTCTGGTAGGGTTAGATCTGGCCTTTGTGCTCCCTGAAGTGGAGCAACAACCCCCACTGAAGACGATGGTCCCTCCCTAACTCCCCACAGAGCCACCCCTCGTTGCTTTCCCATGCAGTGCTTCCAAAATGTCCCAACGAGATGCTTGGCGTGACAGAGATGTGAGGCTGTACCCTACCTAAGCTACAGTGAGGTGCGGTTTTCTGAGCCACCAGAGCGCGGCTCAAACTCAGCGTTCACCTGGCACACACCAAGCTCTGGGCTTCAGACACAGTGCGTCTTTACCCTTACATTGTAGGTTTGTTTTTTTTTTTTTTTTTTCTTCTTTTTTTGGAGCTGGGGACCGAACCCAGGGCCTTACGCTTGCTAGGCAAGCGCTCTACCACTGAGCTAAATCCCCAACCCCTACATTGTAGTTTTTAACCACAGCCACGGCCAACCGGAATAGCTCAGAGGAAACTTGTTTGGGTTCATGAGCACGAGCCCCCAGGACGGACCTCAGATGTCTTCAGTTGCTCTGTCTTTATTTTGAGGCAGGGTCTCTCACTGCACCTGGAGCTCTGTGTAGGCAGCTTGCATGGTGATTCCCTGTCTCCTCCTCCTGTGCTTGCTGGGATTATGGTAGTTCTAGGGCTCTGAACTCTGGTCTTTATACTTTTTGGGTAGGACTTCACCAGCTGAGCCAGTCCCCAGCCACCCTTAGAAGAATCTTGTAACACCTTCCTCTACCTTCTGTAACCTTCCTCTACCTTGAAGCCGCCTTGGCTGCCCGTGAGCAGCTTGGCAGGTGTAAGACGTTTTAGGTAAGGGGGTTTGCACCCCAGTGGGTCTTAGAGAGGCCTACAGTATACTCTGTTTCACTGTGTCTCACGGCCTAGGAATCGAAGGAAGATTCAGTGATGTCTCTAGGAGATTGGGTTGCCGGCTGCTATCTGTGCTTACCGTCTTCGCAGTTAGCAGCTTAAATAACTCTGACTCTCAGTGCTACTGCTTAGTGCTTACTGGCTCTGCCTCCAGATTGCATAAAATACAGAGTCACACCCCACACCCATCAGACAGAATGGGGATGAACCTAGGGTCTGCGTGGTCTTTTTCCTTCAAAGGATGAAGTAATGCTTAATAGTATTACCATTTATATTTTATTTTTCATTTTGGGACAGGGTTTATCTGTGTAGCCCTGGCTGTCCTGGAACTCACTCTGTAGGCCAGCCTGCTCTGTCTTACAACCTTTCTGCCTCAGCCTCCCCAGAAATAGAGTTAGATGCCATGATTAAGGAATCTAACTTTAGGGCTAGAGAGATGGCTCAGAGGTTGGGAACACTGAATGCTCTTCCAGAGATCCTGAGTTCAATTCCCAACAACCACATGGTGGCTCACAACCTTCTCTAATGGAATCCGATGCCCTCTTCTTGTGTGTCTGAAGACAGCTATAGCATACTCATAGACATCTTAAATTAAAAGGACAAAAAAGAATCTAACGTTAAGACTTTGTTGGATTATTGAGTTAAAATCGAGGGACACTTGTGTCCGAGATCTGGGACCTGGGTGCAGATCTGTAGAAAGGACAGACTGTTCCAAAGTCAAGGGCAATGGCCATAGGTTGCCGTGCTTAATGACAGTGGCTTCGACTTTTGGAGTAGGTAGCTAGGCTCTATGCCTGGAGAGAAGCCCTCCCTGGGTTACTTGATGGTTGTAGCGAGGGGCTTGCCCTTATGCATCCCCATTTCCTCCCTACCGAGCACCCCGCCCTGTCTCCTCATTCTCAGGGCACTGACCTGTGCTGCTCCTAATTTGGTCCTCTGTGGGAAAGCCTCCCGCTCTCAGAGAGGTGCAGATGTAGACTCTCGGTCTTGGCTTCACTGACCCTCTCTTACAGGTGGCGGGAGGTGTTTTTCAAAGTGAAGAAAACGGTTGGAGAAGCCCCAGATGGGCCAGCCAGTGCCTTCCTGGCCGATACCACACACACCTCTTTATACCTGGTAAGGCCTTGGGTGGGAGGAGAGCTTCAAAGGGGTTGGGGCACCGTAGAACCTCGGCGGGCGTCTTCCTACTTTCACAGGCTGGTACCACCCTGAGTCGTGTCCCTCCGCTGCCTTCAGGAAGGTCCCCACCCTGGGACAGCTTGTCTCCTCCAGGCCTGGAGGCCTTGGTAAATGAGCTGTGTGCTGTCCTGAAACCTCATCTGCAGCCCGGGTAAGTGAGGCCACACCAGGAGCTGTAGATCCAGGCCCTGAGGAGGGCCTGCTCGGAGCTTCCCTGCCCGCAGAGCAGCATCCAGGGAAATAACTTCCAGGGGTCACCCAGAGTCGGAATCCACAAGCTACTCACTTACACAAGCCTGGCCCTTTACCACTGCATCCCCCACAGGACATAGCACCCCACTCCAGTGGTCCAAATCCAGACCCCACCCCCATATGCTCTTCAGACCAAACCTATCAAGTCGGGCTTCACTAAGGCTCGGTGGTCTGCGAGTGCAAAATGCCCTCAGAGCTTCAGCCGGGGAACCAGGGGTGGTGTGAGACAAGGCCTCAGAGTGAGGAGACTCCCCGGTTGGGGTTAGCGAGGCACGAGGACAAACGGGATGCTTATGAGATCCAGGGCTCCCTGTGTGACTGGGCAGAAAGTGGGAGACAGTATCTGTTCTCTCATGGCAGAGGAACACTGCTCACAGGAACCAGCTGTGTGCTCCTGCAGGGTCCCCCAGGCAGCGGGAAGACCACCGCGGTCACAGCTACATGCAGTCGCCTCGGGCTCCATCTGCTGAAGGTAAAGTCCCCTGGAGCAACCCCGGCCACTTCTGCCAAGCTCAGAGTCTGCCTTCCTCCCTCTCCCTCTGTGCTCCCTCATCGCCATCCAGCAGCTCTAACGCTTCAACCCAGTGGTCCCATGTAGCCCCACTGGTGCTCAGCTCCTCAGAGGTCCCTTGAGGACGGAGGGGTTTCAAGGCTGCACATTCTGAGCAATGGACAGGGTAAACAAAAGCTTCCGCTTGGCCAGTGTACCTCTTCCCCCATCCCTGCTCTACAGAGGAAAGATGGCCTGCGTCTTTTGACTCCTCCCACCTCTCTGCCCCGTTAGACCTGTCCCTTCCTACAGAGCCATCTGGTCTCTCCCCAGGTGCCTTGCTCCAGCCTCTGTGCAGACAGCAGTAGGGCTGTGGAGACGAAGCTGCAGACCACCTTCTCCCGGGCCCGCTGCTGCAGGCCTGCAGTCCTCCTGCTGACAGCCCTGGACCTTCTGGGCCGGGACCGAGATGGGCTGGGCGAGGATGCCCGCGTTGTGGCTACACTGCGTCACCTCCTCCTTGATGAGGACCCTCTGAGCAGGTACTTAGAGAGCAGGCAGCTTCTGAAGAGGAAACCCCCCTTTCAGTCCTCCATTCCCCAATTCCTCACACCCTGCTAGCTTCTCAGAAATCTCAGCTACCCGTCCTTGGGGCCAACTCTTAGAGGAGTGTCCAGAGGTAGGAGGGTGCGGTCTAGCATTTTGAAGGAAACACTAGGTTGAAGCCTTTGTCCTCAGTGAGCTTCTGTGTGAAGCAGAGTCCCCCTTAACGGTATCCCACCATCAAGGGAGAATGGTGGAACACTGGTGGATGCTTATCCCTACCCAATCTTGACACCAACCCTGCCCATTCCTGTGCGCCAAACTCAGAAGCTGCCAGCCATGCTCTTACACCCTGCCCACTTCCCGGTCTGCAGGTGCCCTCCTCTCATGGTGGTGGCCACTACAAGCCATGTCCAGGACCTGCCCACCGATGTGCGGACGGCATTTCCTCATGAGCTGGAGGTGCCAGTGTTGTCTGAGAGTCAGCGGCTCAGTGTCCTGCAGGCCCTCACGGCCCATCTTCCCTTGGGCCAGGAGGTTAACCTGTCACAGGTGGCACGGCGCTGTGCGGTGAGTACCTACAGGGGCCTTGACTCCGGGAGATCACACACAGGACTTTGTTTCTGCTGCCCCATGAGACCGGAAATCACCAAAGCCTCTGCTCCAGCTGGAGGCCAGACCCGGGCTCCGCCTCCTATGCCCTACCCATGTGTCCTTTTGTGTAACTCCCTAGGGCTTTGTGGTAGGGGACCTCTATGCCCTTCTGACCCATGCCAGCCGGGCAGCCTGCACCAGGATCAAAGCTGCAGGGTAAGACAAACTCGTCACAGGTGCCTGGGAAGGTGGGGAGAAGGCAGTGGAGCCCAGCAGAGAGGCTTCTCTCTGTGGTTTGTGAGTCTTAATCCATAGCCTGGTTGGCCTGGTCCTCTTTTCCTTAAGGCCGGGGCTCACCATGTAGTCTTGGCTGGCCTGGACTCACTGTGTAGACCAAGCTATTCCTGAGTTCCATCTGCCTCTGCCGCATGAGTGCTGGGATCAGAGGCACAGCCTGGAACTCTTAAATATCTCTAGCCTCAACCTCCCGGATGCTGGGTTGCATCTGTGAGCCCAGCCCGAGTTTCTCCTTGTAGCTTAGCGATGAGTGAGGAGGATGAGGGGGAGCTGTGTGCCGCTGGCTTTCCCCTGTTGGCCGAGGACTTCGGGCAGGCGTTAGATCAACTGCAAACGGCTCACTCCCAAGCAGTGGGAGCGCCCAAGGTGAGAGTCCAGGCCCTTGGAGGCGGGGCCAGAGCTCTCTCTCCTTGCACATCCCTAACCACTGCTCTGTCTCCTAGATCCCTTCAGTGTCCTGGCACGATGTGGGCGGGCTGCAGGATGTGAAGAAGGAGATCCTGGAGACCATCCAGCTGCCTCTGGAACACCCTGAGCTGCTAAGCCTGGGCCTAAGACGATCAGGCCTTCTGCTCCATGGGCCCCCAGGCACTGGCAAGACCCCGCTGGCCAAGGCGGTAGCCACTGAGTGCAGCCTCACCTTCCTCAGGTTGGCAGGGCTCCTACAGAAGGTGGGAGGCTGGGAGCTCCCGCAGGTGTGGGGGAGGGGAGCTGTAGTAAGTGTGTGGGGGAGGGGAGCTATAGTAGGTGTTGGGGGGGAGGGGAGCTGTAATAGGTATGGAGGGGGCTGTAACAGTGAGGGGGTTGCAGCAGGTGGAGGGAGGGGAAGATGTAGTGGGTGGGGGGTATAACTGGTGGGGGTGGGGGGAGCTGTGGCAAGTGGGGAGGGGGAGGACAACGGTCTTGTGCATGTCTGATGGGTCTCACTTGCTCATTCTTCTGCTCAGTGTAAAGGGACCAGAACTCATCAACATGTATGTGGGCCAAAGTGAGGAGAATGTTCGGGAAGGTGAGTAAGCAGGGAGAGGCAGCCTCGGGCCCTTCCCCAACTCCAGCAGCCTTGTGCCTCCATCTCCCCCAGCTGCTGCTCACGGTCGGCCCAGCTGGGCAACTGTCTGGGTGGAATGGAAGTCAGGCCCGCTTGCCATCCTCCTCCCCTGACTTCAAGCCTCTTTCTCAGTGTTTGCCAGGGCCCGGGCTGCTGCCCCGTGCATCATCTTCTTTGATGAACTGGACTCCTTAGCTCCGAGCCGAGGACGGAGTGGAGACTCTGGAGGTGTGATGGACAGGTCAGGGGTTCGGCCGGTAACGGAGTCTGGGATCCCAGAAGGGAGGAACGTGAGATTAGTCACATCAGTGTCCAGATCAGGCCTCTAAGATAGGAGTTCTGCTCTTCCGGTTCAGAGTTAGAAGGGAGGCCAAAAACACATGGGAGCTTTGAGGAGGCTCACCTGTGTGGGGAGGGACGTGGGGCAGGGCTCGGCAAGGCACCTTAGTCTGAAGGCACAGCAAGGACTCTCTGGCCTTTGCCTCCCCCTCCCGTACAGAGTTGTGTCTCAGCTCTTAGCTGAGCTGGACGGGCTTCATAGCACTCAGGATGTGTTTGTGATCGGAGCCACCAACAGACCAGACCTCCTGGATCCTGCCCTTCTGCGGCCTGGCAGGTGGGCATCCTGGACCTTTTTCCTACCTCTATCCTGTGCTTCCTTCACCTCCCATGTGGTGGCCCTGACACTTGCTGTTTCTATCTCTCTGAAGATTTGACAAGCTGGTGTTTGTAGGAGCAAGTGAAGACCGGGCCTCCCAGCTGCGCGTTCTGAGCGCCATCACACGAAAGTATGCTCTGTCAGAGAGCTGGGGCGGGGCTCTGTCAGAGAGCTGGGGCGGGGCTCTGTCAGAGAGCTGGGGCGGGGCTCTGTCAGAGCTGGGGCGGGGCTTGGGATGGTTAGGGGGATGTGTGCCAGTCAGTGTGCCTTCTGAGGGTGAGGCCAGCTTTAACATTTCTGGTGTGGGTGTGATAGGTTCAAGCTGGAGGCCTCTGTGAGCCTGATGAATGTGCTGGATTGCTGCCCGCCTCAGCTGACCGGCGCAGACCTCTATTCTCTCTGCTCTGACGCCATGATGACCGCCCTCAAACGCAGGGTCCGAGACCTAGAGGAAGGTGAGCCCTTGGCAGCACTAGATGGGAACCAAGAAACTAGGGGAGACAGTCCTGGAATTCCAGAGGAACGGCCGAGCAGGAGGCACCTCCCCAGGTTGCTCTCCTACCTAGGCATAGATTACAGCTGGGGTCAGGGCTCTGGCCTCACTGTTCCTCACCACCCTTCAGGGTTGGAGCCGCGAAGCTCAGCACTGTTGCTCACCATGGAGGACCTGTTGCAGGCCGCAGCCCGGCTGCAGCCCTCAGTCAGCGAGCAGGAGCTGCTGCGATACAAGCGTATCCAACGCAAGTTTGCTGCCTGCTAGGAGCTTCCTGCCGCCTGCAAAAGCCCACCTGGCTGGAGGTACCTGCCACCTGCCACCTGAAGGCTGCCTCCCTCCAGGAGATACCCTGAGATCCCTAGTGGGAGGCCCTTGTGCCCAGGAGAAGAGGCAGGGCTGGCAGCTTGGAGGCGTGGCAGCCTGGAATGGGCATCAAGGCCCCAGTTCTCAGACAGAAAATAAAGTGTATACTGCCCCCTGCTGGTCTTGTGAGAGGTTGCGGTGCAAATGCCAAGGTTATGGGAAGAGAAAGGTCTAGGGAAGGTGGGATGAACGCCACGTTACTTCTGAAAGAAACACAGGGCACAGGATTGGCAAGGGAAGGCTGTATTGTCGACTCCCTGTTTGCCTGCCCCCCACATCTCTGCAATATCTGTGGTAGGCGATGGTCTTAGGGTGGGAGCCGGAGCCAAACTCAGCCTGTCTTCTTGAGCACGTGGATGAAGTAGCAGGGAACGTAGTCCTGGCCCGGCCTGTAAGGCTTGAAGTCACCCAGGACGCTGTGCTGGCACCTGCCCCCAAAGGCTTCTTGGACCAACTCCGTGAAAGACGCCAAACAGTGTGGGTAGTAAGAGAGCCGAAACTTACTGCAACAGGGCCCCCAGCCAAATAATGAGGGCTGCTGGCCTCACGTCTCCCCCACCACCACCTCTCCCGCCAAATCATGCCATACCTGAAGCCAGGAGCGCCATCTCTACCAGCGCCTGGCACCTGCACTGTGTAGTCCAGGGTTACCATGTGGGCTTTGTTGTTTACTGTCAGCACTGACGTCGTAATGTCCTTGGTCAGGTCACTCTGAGGGCAGTGGCATCAGCTGCATTAGCTTCCATTAGTCCACCATGGGACTTCTCCAGCTCCCGTCCCACTGGGGACCAGCCCAACCTTATAGTAGATGTTCTTCCCTGGGGGTGCACAGCCCGTGCTGAGGATGTAGTCGTAGTTGCGGTGGTCGATGACCAGCAGGCCCCCGGGCCGCACCATGCTTGCGATGTTCTTTAGCGCCAGCCGGTGCTCACTCTGGTCACCTGGGTGCCAGGCAGGGCCACAGACACCATCTGCTTGGGCACCCGCACCTCTCTTCCTCCCACCTCCCTGCCAAGTGCCAGCACTAAAGAGGACAAGAGCCGCAGCCAAGGCCACCAGCTTACCTTTGCTGTCCGGCAGGTGAGCAAAACTGTTCCCAAGGCAGATGACAGCATCAAAGCCACCTCCTGCTGGCACATCTTTGTCCAGAGTCAACCAGTTGGCTTCTTCAATGACTAGAGGCCAGGGGAGGAGTTCGGAGTTATAGCACAGCACAGAAGCAACCACCTCCACCCAGAGACTCTCGGGGATTCATTAGGGACAAGGAGGGTGACATGGGAGAGAGCCATTGTTGGAAAAGCCAGCTCTCCACTCGGGCTTTTGTACGGAGGAGAGAGAGGATGCCGTAAACAGTGCAGGTCCAGTGTATTATGTGTACACCTCTGGACCCTGCAGGATGGGAAACCGAGACAGACGCATCACCTGAACCCAGCCCAGCCAGCCCAGGCAGCACGGGAAAAATATAAAGAATGCTAGCCGTGTCGCCCAGTGGTCACCTGTCCACTTCATGCCCAAGTTCAAACCCTAGCACCAAAAATGCCACAAACCTGCTCTTGGCACCTGGAATCCCACTCTGATGTCAAAGCCTCCCTTTTTAGGAAGGTCACAGGAACTGCACCATGCCCTGAGGAAAACCAGCCAGCCCACCCTGCATGAAAGAGCTAGGGCAGACAGAAGAGTGGCCCTGGAGATGCATGCCCCAGGGGCATGGCTGGACAGACGTACCCCACTTGTCAAAGGCTGGCTCCTTCCTCCGGTTCCAGCGCTCCTTCAGTGCGTATTTCAGCATCTTGTCGCTGGCATCCACACTCGTGACGCTAAAGCCCTCTTCCACCAGCATAATCGAGTCCACTCTGGATGAGGTCAGAGACCAGGGACTGAGAGGCCCAGTCAGAGGGGCCTGGGGACCCAAATGTGCATGACGTTTCCCCAGACATAACATTCCAGAGTCCGTCCATTCCTCTGCTTCCTGTCCCAGGCCATCTACACTGACCTCAGACGACCCCTTAAGAATATCCCTTTCAGGTAGCAAGTTTTTGAAAGGGTTTTTAGCCTGATTTAAATAATGAGTTCTGGGACAGCTGGGGCTACAAAGAGAGACAATGTTTCAAAAAAAAAATCAAACTTTAACTTTATGTGTCTAGCCTGAATACGTCCATCATGTGTGTGCCTCGTGTGTGCAGAAGCCAGGGGAGCGTGTTGACACCGAACTTGGGTCATCTATAAGAACATAAGCCATCTCCCCAGGCCCCTCTTGTTAGAGATAGTGTCTCATTATGTAGCCCTGGATGGCCTGGAACTCACAGAGACCCACCTATTTAGGCTCCCCCAAGTGCTGGAATTAAAGATAGGTGCCACCATTGCTGCCATGCAACATTTTTTTTTTAAGTTTTCAATGTTATCTCTGTGTACAGGTGAGTGCAGTGCCCTGCATGGCCAGGAGGGGGCGCTGACTTCCCCTGGGATGGAGTTACAGGCGATGATGACCTTGCAGTTGAGAACCTGGCATGCTGGTGCTCCTGGAAGTTCTCTCAGTCAGAGGTGTCTCTGTGTGTCCTGTGTTGACTTTGGAGCATGGGTCAGACACTATCCTGGTCTATATCCTCTCCACCAAATGGAGGCCTTTTACCTCTTGGAAATGAGTTTCTTTAATACTGGTTGAAAACCACTACTTACCTCATGGGGTTTTGTTACAGTTTGCAACACATGTACCCAAACTCCTGGCACAGCTCTTGGCTGTGCAAACGTGCCACAAATGTTCTGTTCACACTGCCAGAGGCCATCGCAGGAGGAACAACGCTGGAGCCAAGGATCCAGCTTGACCCAACGCTCGGCTTTTGCTGTCCCATGAGCCCTTCTCTGTTCACACCCTGGTCCTGAGTCTCCCTGGCCCCCTTCCCACACTGGTTCGGCAGATGCTCTCACCATGTCCATTCTACCCCGATGAGCAAGGACTCTTGACCCCCTAGTACTGCCTGCCAGGCTCCAGCCCACAAAGGCTGCCCTGACTGGCCTTCCTGTGGTGCAGCAGTCCTGGTCAAGCCAGCTCGTTTGGACTCACCCTGTGCCACAGGCCACGTCCAGCACCCGGTGGCACCCGTGCTGGCGCAGCAGCCCAAGCAACCACGCCTTGTACTCTGCAGTACGGCTGCGGGTGTCCCCGATGTACAGCTGCCACACACGTGCGGCCTCCCCATCCGCATACTGGTCGGGGATCCCTTCGGCCGCCACCCCCAGGGAGCGGGTACGGTACACGCTGTCCACCATCCTGACGGCGCTTGGCTCTCAGGCCACTAGCTCCGCACGCACTTATAGTCCTCTGGCAGGGCGGCCCCACCTGGCCAATGGCAGGTGAGCGCAGGGACACGCCCCTGCTGGGCCCTGGGCCAGGCAGGCTGCCCCCGCGGTGAGGATAGCTCAGCCTGGCAATCCTGGATCTGGTTTTCCCATAGTCAGATAGGTCAGATAGGACGCACCAGGGTGGCCAGGAGGAACCAATAAAGTAAAGTACCCCTACCTAAGTAAGAAAGGGAAGACGACTTTGAAATCCACCCAAAGCAGAATTAGACCATGCCCAGCACAGTAAGCTGTCTACGTATCACACATAACATTTAGTGGAGGGAACACTCCACTAATCAGGCTTTGAGAAAGATGGCCGAACATCCAAGTACAGGAGTACACCTGGAGATAGGCGTGTATCTCTCTAGGTGATAGCATCAGTCTCTACCTCACCGCTTGTGCCTCCTAAGGTAGCCTGGGCCTTCCAACCCACAGGCTGTTATACACTCTGCACTCTCTGAAAGCCTGGTGTAGTAAGGTTGAGACAGGAGGATTATTTGTGCTCAAGAATTGGAGAACCCTCTGGGAAACCTAGTAAGCCTACTTTCCATGGGGGCGCCGGCAGGGAGAGAAGTTCAGGGTCAGGAGTGAAGGTCACTCAGTGTCCCAGCTCTGCCTGGCATCACATAACTCCGGGGTCAATTTAGTTCATCCGCTCACTCTTTTTGCCCCACCAAGGACAAGATCCCAGCAGGGATAAAGCAGGTTCTGGAAGATGTGTGTGACCAAAGACGCAGATGGGGGGAGGGGAGCCTTCCAGCCTCGCCCCCACACTTCCAACTCCACAAAGATTAGTTACAGCAAGAGAAGCCCAGAGACGCCTCCCTCCCCTAGCCTTTCTGATGTAGGGAGAACCCCAGAGATGGAAGAACAACTACAACTGCGTGACCTTTTATTTTTATTTATTTTATTTATTGTATGTATGTGAGTACACTGTCACTGTCTTCAGACACACCAGAAGAGGGCATCAGATCTCATTACAGATGGTTGTGAGTCACCATGTGGTTGCTGGGAATTGAACTCAGGACCTTGGCAAGAGTGATCATTGCTCTTAACCACTGAACATCTCTCCAGCCCGATGACCTAACTTTTTTATAATGTGTATAGTTGTTTTGACTTCATATATGCCTGTAGATGTCTGGTATCCATGGAGACCAGAACAGAGCATCAGACACCCTGAAACTGGAGTTACAGTTGTAAGCCACTGAGTAGGTGTTGGGATATTGAACCTCCAGAGGAGCAAGTGGGTTTATTGTGTTTGTATTTCGTTTGTGAGACAGGGTTTCTCTGTGCAGCCCTGGCTGTCCTAGAACTCACTCTGTAGACCAGGCTGTCATGGAACTCAGAGATCTGCCTGACTCTGCCTCCCAAGTGCTAGGAATAAAGGCATCCATCACCCTAGCTGCAGATAGGGCTCTTAATGGCTGACCTATTTCTCCAGCCCACATTTTTTTACTTTTGTTAGCACAGAGCAATTGCAAATGGTTCTGTCCAGGCTCAGGCTCCGGGACTCAATGTCCCAATACACAGGTCTCTGACACCAGGCTCAGAAAGAGTCTCAAGGCTGAGTGTGACGGTGCATGCTGTAAGTCCAGTACTTGGGAGCTGGGGACAGAAAAGCTGGAGTTCAAGGTTGTTCTAGGCTACATAAAGTTCAAGGCAAATCTGCTACATCAGTCCAAAGAGCAGAGAGGAGAGACTGGATTTAGGAATTTCAAGTAAAACTGATGCCATGCATTAAAACATTTGGGGGATAAACCTATCAACCCTATTCTTTTTTTTTTTTTTTTTTGGATGTAATAAGCAAAGGCAAGGTTTATTACGGAGATCTATTACAGAGACACGTATCCTGCGCAGGAGACAGAGGTGTCGACCAACCCTAGACTTTCAAATCTCATCTGAACATCTTTTTTTTTTTTTTTTTTTTTTTAAAGATTTATTTATTTTATGCATAGCTTTCTGCCTGCATATGTGACTGCAGGCCAGAAGAGGGCACCAGATCCCATTACAGATGGTTGTGAGCCACCATGTGGTTGCTGGGAATTGAACTCAGTCAGTGCTCTTAACCGCTGAGCTATCTCTCCAGCCCCTCATCTGAACAATTTAAGTGGTATATTTTCATTTATTTATTTAGGTTTTAAAAATTGGGGAACCAGGTATAGCGAGTGATAGGTACTTTTTGCTTTTGAGACAGGGTTTCTCTGTGTAGTCCTGGCTGGCCTTGAACTCCCAGAGATCAGCTTGCTTCTGCCTCCGAGTGCTGGGTTTAAAGGCGAATCCACGACCCAGCTAAATGTACATCTTTAATCCCAGCGCTCAGGAGGCAGAGGCAGTTGGATCTCTGTGAGTTCCTGGATAGCCTGGGCTACGTAGAAACCTTGTCTCAAAAAGCATCAACAACAACAAAAAATGTGTCTGTGTTCAGAAGAAAGCAGGTGAAACTCAGTTCTCTCCTATCATGTTGGTTCCAGAATTCACACTCAGGTCATCAGGCTTGGCAGCAAGCTACTTTGCCTTTTGAACCGTCTTGCTGGCCCATTTGCTGTTTTAGACCCGTGCTTCCTAACCTTCCTAACGCTGTGATACTTTATAACACAGCTCCTCCTGTCGTGGTGACCCCCAACTTTAATAGTATCCGTTGCTGCTTCAAACCTGTAACTTTGCTACTGTTATGAATCGTAATGTAATTATCTGATATGCAGGATTTTAATATGACCCCAAAGGGGTTGTGACCCACCGGTTGAGAGCCACTGTTTGGACAGTTTTACTATGTAGCTCTGGCCGTCCTGATACTGTATACTATAGCTTTGAAAGCAAGGCTCTTGGCTCCGCTTCCAGGAGGCTGGGGTTATAGGTATGAGCCACTGTACCTGATAGACTTCTGGCACACCTAGTCTCCACTACGGAGGAAGCTGAGGCAGGAAATCACGTGAGCTCAGGAGTTCAAGGGCCAGCCTGTGCCACAGAGTGAGAACCACCCAAACATCAAGAAAGGAAAGGAAGGGTGATTAACCAGGGCATGGCGGGCATGTTGACAGGCTGGGGCAGGGGGAATTCCACGAAATCTGAAAGTACTGTTGGCTTCATGGTAAATCCCAGGCTAGCCCAGACTCCTGATAAAAACAAAAATCATCTTCTTGAATGAAGCAGCACCTGCCCTTTGAACTTTCTTTCCGAGAAAACAAAAGCAAGCACCTCTATGAGGGTAGGGTCTCTCCCCACGCCCAGTAGAATGTTTTTGTGAGGGTAGACAGGTTAGAGATGTTTAGACCCAAAAAAAAAAAAAAAAAAAAAAAAAAAAAAAAAAAAAAAAAAGATGTTGAGGAAGAGGATGCAGCGGACCCGGTGTGTCTTAACCTGAGTGCTGAGCGCTGTTCCACTGGGCTAAACCCCCCAGGCCAGACTTTTTAAATTCTCTTCTTTAGAAAGGGCCTGAATGTGTAGATCTGGGACTCCTGGTGACCCTGCCTCAGCCTCCTTAATGCTGGGATTACAGGTGAGTAAGTGTGAAGCTACATACAGGTTTTTCTTTTGTTTTCGGAGGAAGGCAAGGTCTCTCTGTAGTTGGCTGAGCTTACAGCAATCCTCCTGCCTCTGCCTAAATGCTGAGATGATGCACGGCCACACTCAACTAAAAGATGCATTCTTCACAAAAAGGAGTCTGTTCTTTACCTTAAGCTAAAAGAAAATAATCACCTGGCCAGTTGATGTGCTGTGAGCAAATCTGTTTACCAATGGCTTGAGGGCGAGACAAGGAACCGTGAGGCAGGGTCACACTTGTGAGGGTGAGAAAGATGTACCAGTAACTCAATGGTAGGGGAAATCGACCACTGAGCCATCTTGCTGGCCAATTTTGTCTTGAAACATGGTCTTACTACGTAGCCCAGGCTGGCCTGTGCTTTCTAAGGATCTCCCAGATATAATCCGCCATGCCAGACCCACTTTGGGGTTTTTGAGATGGAAGTCTTGTAACGTACCAATGGCTTGCCTGGGCATACAAAAGGATTGGGTGGATAATCTGAAAACCAGACAGCTTAGGACAGATACACTTTCATTTTCCCTATCATCACACACACACTCACACACACTCACACGCATGCACACGAGGCCACTTAACCCTCTTTGACTGTGCCTGAGGATCTGGGAAGGTCTCAGGGACTTAAAGGCTGCTGGAGAAACAGCATCTTTAGCTGTTTCCTCTAGTAGGAAACACTGGGGATGCAGCTCGGGGGTGAAACCACCCACCTTGCATGGCAAGGCCTGAGTCCGATCCGAAGCTCCCCAGTAAAGTGATGGTATCACACTGCTGCTATATGGCAGTCTCAGGGTCCAGCAAGTCACTTCTGAGGACAAGGCCTGGTCGCAGTGTGACTTCACCAGAGTTCTGCTCCTTTGTGGTGTGGGATACACCAGGTTTCAGCTTAAGGTCCCCAAGAGTACGGCATGGCATACGCTTGTGACGCAGCTGGTTCACAAGTTCAGGGCCAGCCTTGGCTAGTAATTCTAGGACAGGCTGTGCCAGAGAGACTCATCAAGTAAAAATGCACACTGGCACACACGTGCCTACACTGTCAAGCACAGAACCTGCTAGGTCCTGTCTAGTTGGTTTTTTTAGGACTCACCTAAATAAGGCCTTCGGGCCTTTCTCCTTTGTATCAAGGGATTTGTAAGAAAGTGAGCTTAACTCCAGTTCCAACTAATGCTTCTGGGGGTGGCAAGTCAAGAAAGTGTAGCAACACCTAAATTAAAAGGTTTCTATAGTTGAGAGACCAGCCTGGACAGCCAAATCCTGCCTTTGCCTATCTATACTGGACCAGGCCTGCTTGATGGGATGGGCTGGTGGAAGGGGAGGTAGCAAGGGTGCAACACCAGGTCCTTTGGAAGGAAGGAACAAGAGCTTAGGTCCAAGTGTAGCAATCCAGTAACATTGCCCTCGGGCCTGGACCAGGCCAGGATTGGGTCACTGGGCCAACACCCCTAGGCCCTGATAGGGCTTTGCTTCATCCTACTCTTAGTATTAGTGATGCTCTGTGGACAGACTAAGATGTGCCCTCAAGTGCTGTGGGTTAATGACAGAGATGGAGATCGCCACCAAACTAGGTCAAGAGGCCAAGTCCCTGACTCCTAACCCTGAGCCCAGCCCCCTCTGCACCCAATCCCTTGCCAGAACAAAGTCCAGGACAGGTCCTGCTTCTAGACAGGGGTCATCAGCCTTGGAGATGGAGATGGCCAGACCAGACCAGACCTGTGCAACCTTGAAAGCCTGTTCTGGGCCCCAACAAAGGAGGAACTTTGGTTGACTCTCCACACTTGGGATACTGGAGGTTAGGGGGGCTCATCCCAGGAGCTTCAGTGCTACACCCAAGGGGTCCTATTCAGAACAAAATCAAGGAAGTTTGAGTGTCTGTGGGACTAGGCTCCTGGTGGTAGCTGAGTTCTGCAGAGTTCAGCTGCTTCTTATCCTAGTGCTGGGGGCTGAACTCAGGGCCTCTGTGCTCTGCCCCTGCCCCACCCCCTGATCCACAAAACAATGTGCTGTCTCCCCAGTCCTTCTGTGAGGCAGCTCTAAGGTACCCAGGCTGGCCATGAACTAGCTCTGTAGCACAGGCAAGACCTGAAACTACAACCTTCCTGCCTCCACTCCCTAAATTTCTGGAACCAACTGTCTTGGTGTTTTCAAGAGTCTTAATGGTGGTGGATCGAGGCCAAGAAACCACATCAGGTCAATGTGAATTTCTGAGTGTCAGGTACAGAAGGGGCCTTGGTGGCTGTGGACAGTGGAAAGATGATGAGCTTGGAGTCAGAGCCCCCATTCCACTCCTTAGTAACAGGAGGGCTTTGGGTCCTCCTCTCAGAACCACACTGCAGGTAGGTAGGTGTCTTGAAGCTTACAATGAAAGCTCTAGACAGCCAGTAAGGCCAACAGTAGCTCCCAAGCTTGCCCTGAGCCTCACGCCATCCCTCTGTCACATCCAGGACAGAGAGGGGTATGCGCTCCTGCCCTAGAGGGCAGGCCTCCTGCTTGCCCTGGCCTGGGAGAACATGGCTTACCTAGGCCTGTCAGGAGACGCAGTGCTCAGCCACACTCAGTAGGAAGAGCAGGGGATCAATTCGGGAGCAAGGTCCAAGGGCAAGGGCAGAACACAGCAGGAGGGGCAGGAGCTGCTGACATCCGGCAAACACTGCACAAGGGACAGCAAGGCCTTGGGGCAGAGAGGGAGGGAAGGAGGGCAGCCAGGTGCCCAGGACTCAGTGCGCAAGCGTCTGGAGAGCAGAGCGGGAAGGACCTTGAGAGACACGGGCAGCTGCTGTGCGAGGGTCAGCGGGGGGGACAGGGTCACTCACCGTGCTCGGCCTCACCCATGCCACCTACCTTTAACCCAGCAGCTCTCAACCTGTAGGTCACGACCCTTTGGCAAACCTCTATCTCCAAAAATATTTACATTATGATTCATAAGAGTAGCAAAATTACAATTAGGAAATAGCAACGAAAATAATTTTATGGTTGGGGATGGGGTCACCACAACATGAGGAACTGTATTAAGGGGCTGCAATGTTAGAAGAGTGAGAACCAGAGTGACGACTCCAAACCAACCCCCCGTGCTCCCAGTACCTGCTCCTCCTAGTAACTAGCAGGTTAAGCCTCCAATGACAGTGACA
Organism: Rattus rattus; assembly: GCF_011064425.1. NCBI lineage: Eukaryota > Metazoa > Chordata > Mammalia > Rodentia > Muridae > Rattus > Rattus rattus. The sequence continues at coordinate 83,131,921 of NC_046157.1, read as the reverse complement.
GCCTTTGCAGTACCTGGGACTTGGGGGACATAGGCAGAAAAGGGACATGGGGGGTGGGCACTCTGGAGGCTGAAGAGGACCCAAGAACCAAACCAAAAGGCCAAAAGGTGTTTACTCTAGTAGCCCCGGGGAGGAGGGCTGGGCAGAGTGTCCTCCTCAGGAAGGGTGGGTGGACATGGGGGCTGTGGTTTTGCTTCCCGGTGGCGTCAGGTGAGGCGTCCTCTCCGCAGGCTCTGGAGTGGCTCCAGCGGTGGTGCCCGGCCCCTTGTGCACACCTCCTGAGTTCATCCTCGAAGTTCTGAAACTCACGACCAACGAGACCCGACAAGGACAGGCAGAGAGGATGCTTGTGGAGGAAGAGGCAGGTCTGGCTGCGGAGGCTGCACTGAGCACTTCCCGGGCTCTGTCCCTCCTGGGTGAGAGGGCGCTGGCGAGCACCCTGTGGGCCTCATGCTCGTCAGCTTCAAGGCCAGGAGTCGCAGCCTGGGGATGCTGGGTGGGACCCACTCATGACGGGGGCTGTATAGAAAGAGAGCTGCCTCCTGCTCTTCCCTTTGGGCTGGGGACTCCCAGCACCCCAGATCCTTCCACTTCTTGTTGTTCAAGGGAAGAAAGAGGGCACAGCCAAGGGAGGAGACCGGAAACTGGGACAGAGCCGTCCTTGCTGGAGCCACGTCCCAAGCGCTTCAGCTCTCAAGTCAGGGGTCCTGATCCACGGATACTAAGCTGGGCTCACAGCTCATCAGGGGGGCTGTGTGGAAGGGGAGACGCCTTCTGCACGCCCTCCCCGTCTGGGTTGGCGTCCTCCTCCAGGCTCCCCAGTTCCTTCCTCTGCTTGCTGCCGCCGCCACTGCCACCGGAACCCTTGACCCTGCCGCGCTTCTTCTTGGATTTCTTCCCTCCCAGGGAGGCTATGTCCCCCTTCTTGCCAGACCACCGCTCTGCCAGGCAACCTGAGGGAAGGGGCAGAAAGGCCTCAGGACCAGCTGCTTGGGAGCAGCACTGAAAGGGGGTGCTGGGGGGAGCAGTTACAGGGGTGCCTTCCACCCACCCCGTGTCATTCCCTTGCATCACTGTGGCCATCAGGCTGTCTGCTCCCTGAGGTGATAACCACCACCCTGCCTCCTCCGGCCCAACTCACTGGTGTCCTTGCCCTTCAGCACATGGTTGGCACAGAGGAACTGAGTGAGGTCTTCCTCCTGGTGGTTCCTGTACCAGTCCTCGATCACCTCTTCAAACTCCTCCACCAGCACATCACACTGTGAAGACAGCACTAGGGACTGGTGGGGCCAGGCGCCCAACTCTCTCAAGGGAGCTTGGCTACAACACCAAGATCCACCAAAGTACAAAGGTGCCAGGTATGGTGGGCACGCCTTTTACCCCAACTCGCTTGCTGTGAAGGCAGGCACACTTCTGTGAGTCTGAGGCCAGCCTGGTCTCTATACATACTGAGTTCCAGGTAAGCCAGGGCTACGAGTGAGACCCTGCCACTAATAAACACACAGAGGGCTGGCTCTGGTGGTCTTCCTTGGTGGCCAGCCAGTCCTGCCCACCCTACCAAGGGCAGCAGGCCGAGGGAGGGAGGGAGGGAGGGGCCCTTACCTGCTTCTTGAGGTCAGCCACCTCAGCTGAGGTCTCATTCCACAGCTCGTAGGGGATGTCCATCACCACCTTGACCCCTTTGTGGACTAGGTTGTGCAGAGTCTCAAAGGTCTCCGACATACCCTGGAAGAGGTGACCAGACACGATGCAGCGCCATTTCTGCCTCCCGCGTTCTGGTGTCTGAGACCTGTGTGCATCCATCTAAGCCGCCTGTCCTCAGCCCTGACCTCGCTCCCTCTTCAGGCTGGCTCTCCACCACCGATCACACACCCTGACCTGTTCTCTCACCCCTGGATGCTCGAAACCATCTGCGGTTGCTCTCTGGGCTTTTGAACTTAGATTTATTTCCCAGAATATAAGATGTCCTTGGCTCCTTCCCTAGTGGCTAGATACTCCTGTCCAAATAAAATGGTGTAATTATGCAAAACAAAGACTTCAGATATTTTCCTATCACCTTCCTTATCTTGTGGGTACCAAATAAATACTTCTGGTTGTATTATGTTACAATATTTGACTTTTTTTTATTTTTTATTTTTTTAAAAACTGCAGTTTGAGGCTGGGAACGGTAGCTCAGAACTTTGATCCCAGGATTCCAGAAACAGAGGCAAATGGATCTCTTGAGAGTTCAAAGTCAGCCTGTTCTAAATATTGAGTTCTAGGCCAACCGTAGTATATAGTGAGATCCTATCTCAAAATTAAAAAAAAAAAATAAGATAAAGATAAGGTGGGCATGGGGACACATTCCATTCTTTAATCCCTGCACCTGGGAGACAGAAGCACGTGGATCTTTGGGAGTTTGAGGCTAGCCTGGTCTACACAGTGAGTTTCAGGGCAGCTAGAGCTATGTCATAGAGAGACTCTGCCTCAAAATAAATAAACAAATAAACAGGTAAGTAAATAAATTTTAAAAACTGCTGTTTCAGCCAGGGCTACATGAAGAAACCCTGTCGCTAAAAACCAAAAAAACAAACCAAGCAAACAAAAACCCCTGGAGTTTCACAGAAAGCGTTCAGTAGAGGCTGACTTGGTTTCGGGACAGAATTCCAATGTTCTGAAATGGCTCTACACTAACTCCTGCCACACCGGATATGTACGTAGGTAAAGCAGAGGTTCTCCATGCCCACAACCACAAAGTCAAAATAGAAACTGACTCCAAAAAGCATTGTAGAAAGGATGCTCTACAGTACAAACATTGACCAACATGTACTTCTTTGTTTGAATCTCTGTGTTGTAGGTTTTATGTTTGTGGATATGCATGTGGAGGCAGAGGGAACCTTGGGTGCTGGGCCTCCCCTCCCCCAACCGTTTGGGACAGGGTCTCTCAATGCTGACTTATGTGCCAGATTCGCTGGCTCTAGAGCTTCTGGGGAGTCTCCTGTGCCCACCCCCTGCACCCAGCTTCATGGGTGTTGGGGATCCAAATTCAGGACCTTATACGTCACCCTCTGACCATCTCCCTGGCCTAAGAGAGTCTGATGTCTATACTTATTCAGTGTTCCGTCCGCTACACCTTTTTCTTGGATGAAAAAGGGCTGCAAGTGCCTTTTCTTTTTTTTAATCAGATTCACTAATTTTTATGTGTTTTGCCTGCCCCATGAACCACTGGTTCCCGTGAACCACTCACTACCTGGAGCTGGGAATCAAATCTGGTTCCTCTACAAGGCAGTAAGTGCTCCTGACCATCTCTCCAGATCCCACAAGTGTCCGTTACTCTAAGGAGCCCTGCTCTGTACCCAGGCCCCTCCAGGTTCTTCCCAGTTTGGGCCTTCCCCTCCAGGTTCTTTTTTTTTTTTTTAAAGATTTATTCATTTATTATATATAAGTACACTGTAGCTGTCTTCAGATACACCAGAAGAGGGCACCAGATCTCTTTTTACAGATGGTTGTGAGCCACCCTGGAATTGAACTCAGGTGGAAGAAGTCGGGTGCTCTAACCGGCTGAGCCATCTCTCCAGCCCATAAAGGATTCTTTTTATGCTGTGAAAAACTGGACAGGCTTCCCTAAGTGCTCTTGTCCCCAGCAATCATCCACTCCTCATGTTTCCCCTTCCCTGGAGAGAATTCACACATAGACACAGGCACACACACCATGTGCACACACTCACACACAAACATGCACACACAAACACTCACACACACACACACACACACAAACATGCACACACATACACACAAACATGCACACACAAACACTCACACACACACACACACACAAACATGCACACACATACACACAAACACACACACACACAAACACACACACATGCACACACACTCACACACAAACATGCACACACACAAACATGCACACACAAACACTCACACACACAAACATGCACACACAAACACACACACACACACACACACACACACACACACACACACACACACGGTGGGTATAGCTCAGTGATAAGAGTATCAGCGTGGCTTATGGCTCTCGTCCCCATACCACAAAAAACAAACTAGGAAAACGCAATGCCCGCCCTGCCAGGCTTTTCAACAGAAGCAGAAGCAGTAATTAATGAGTCATTGGTTTTGTATCTCATGCTTCCCCCACTGTTCTGGAAACAGAATCCCACCATGGGGCCCTACCTGGCCTACAGCTTGCTGTGCAGACTATGCTGGACTAAAGCTCATAGCTGGAGAGACGGCTCAGTGGTTAGAGCACTGCCTGCTCTTCCAGAGGTCCTGAGTGCCCCAGCACCCACATGGCTCTGTGTCCTGAGTTCAATCCCAGCCACCACATGGCTCTGTGTCCTGAGTGCCCCAGCACCCACATGGCTCTGTGTCCTGAGCGCCCCAGCACGGCTGTGCACCAGCCCATTCTCTGCTTTGCACTGTCAACATCACAGGCACTGCCTAGCGGACCCAGGCCTGCAGGCTGCTTCTAACAGTTTGCTACCGTTTGTTTGTTTGTTTGTTTGTTTTCTTTTTGTTCTTTGTCTCTGGTGTAGCCCAAGCTGGTCTCAAAGTTCAAGGTCATCCTGCCTCCTAAATTCTGCGATGAACAGGTGAGTCGGGCTGCACTTGAGCAGGAGAAAATATTTTATGGAAGCAACCATGGATCAATTAACTAAATTCACTAAGTTTTAAAGACAATTCCAAAAGTTCTGCCGGAAATGCTTAGGGGCCTGAGGGGCTGTGGTGGACATCCTTGGACAGAAGGGAACGCAGGGGGCAGGCACAGCAGACTCGGAGAGAGACAGGAGCCTACTGTAACCGGTTCCTTCTCCAGGGACAGCCACTGCAGACACAGGCACCTAGCAGGGGTCTGAGGAGGTGGCTCTGGGTGACAAAGACAAAGTTATAATCACTGCCCCTTATGTGCCTGTCCCATCTGGGAGGCAGGCGCTGAGTGCAGTTAGTGCCTTCCAGCCTGCCTTCTGGCATCGCCCTCACGCTGAGACCCATGAGAGCTGTCAGCTGGGAACTTTCTGTCTGGGCCTGACCCGGAGAAGTACACCTTACGCCACTGTAGAGTCAGTGCTCAGCAGGGGGGGAGGAGGAGGAGGAGGGTCCCAGGCATGACCTGCCAATCACACACACACCAGCAGACACACTCAGAGTCATGGGGGCCCGGCCCCAGAGGGAATGAGGCACAAGCACAAAGCCAACCTTGGCAAACCGGTTGCTGCCAGTCCTCTCCTTGTGCAGGCTGTAGTCCAGAAGCCTCTTGCAAATGGTCTCAGTGACTTCAATTAACCGTAAGTCCCTGCCGAGACAGCAGCAGGAGAGGCGCTAAGTTCCCCTCCCTCCTCATGGCGCAGTGGTCCGTCCCTCCAGCCCTGCTGCCCAACATCTCACCAACGGGAAGGCAGAGCTGGAAGGGAGATAGGTCATCTGGCCTGGGGCTCTCAAATGCTGGAACACAGACCAGAGAGACAACGTTTTAACAGCTCTAAGGGAAGGGTCTGTGTGTGTGTGTGTCTGTGGGATCAAACCCAGGATCTTGGTTTGTCTAGGGCAAAAGTCTATCACTGAGTCTAACCCTAAATCAATTTACTTTTTTACTTAAGAAAATATCTATTTGTGTGTGTATGTGTGTATGTTTGTGTGGATATGTTTGTTTGTGTTTGTGTATGTTTGTTCATGTATATGTTTTTGTGTGTTTGTATGTGTGTGTGTTTGTATGTGTATGTTTGTGTGTTTGTATGTGTGTATGTGTGTGTGTGTGTGTGTGTGTGTGTTTGTGTGTGTGTGTGTGTGTGTGTGTGTGTGTGTGTGTATGGTCATACACCTGCACATACACCTCATGTATCCAGGCCAGTAGAAGGCACTGGATCTCCTGGGCTCGGAGCAACAGGTAGCTGTGAGCCGCCTGCCATGACACTGAAGTTGGGTGCTCTAGAAGGGCTGCGAGTCCTCTGAGCTGCTGAATCTCCCTCCGGCTCCTACTTTTTAGAAAGTCTGTGGTCCTAGGAATCAAATCCAGGACATCAGCATGACAGGCAAGCCCTTGGCTACTTCCACTTTCCCTAAAAGTAAAGGGCACCAGTATTTTCTAATAGACTAACTCGCCACTCTTAGTGAAGACATGAGCAGGTCCTTCCCAATGCTCCCTAGAATAACTTATTAACCACTTTTTTTCTTCTTCCAGAGACAGAGTTTCTCTGTGTAGACCAGGCTGGCCTCAAACTCTGGGATCCACCTTCCTCTGCCTACTGAGTGCTGGGATTAAAAGCATGTACCACCATGCCTGTCTATTAACCACGTGTGTGTACAAATTCTTGTGTGTGCGTCTATGTGCAGAAACGCATGTATTCACACACATGCATGTGCAGATCAACATTAGGTGGATGTGTCTTTGATCACTTTGTGGTTTTTGAGACAGGGTTTCTCTGAAGCTGCAGCTTACCTTCTGGACCAGACTGAGGTAGGAGCAAGTCTCAGGGCTCGCTCCAGCCCAGCTCTCCCACCACTGGGATCAGAGGTGAGTACCGCTCTGCCTGGCTTTCTGTAGGTGCTAAGGACCAAAATCAAAGCCTCACACTTACACAGCAAGCATTTACCAACAGCCATCCCCCAACTATTAACCACTGCTTTCTTTCAGTTGTCTGGAGACCGGGCTTGTGTAAGACTCAAGACCCACCTGCCTCTGCCTCCTGAGATTAAAAGAGAGCGCATGGGGGTTGGGGATTTAGCTCACTGGTAGAGCACTTGCCTAGCAAACGCAAGGCCCTGGGTTCGGTCCCCAGCTCCTAGAGAAAAGAAAAAGAAAAAAAAAAAAAAAAAAAGAGAGAGCGCATGGCACCCAGCAAGCCCCTTCTCTCAAGTCATTTGTCTGCACCTCCTGGGTCATGACCTCATCCTCTCTGTTGGGATCTAGCAGTCCTGTTTATGCTGAGCATGGCCAAGCTTCCCTGTCAGGTTGTAAGGCTTCCCTGTCAGGCTGTAAGGATTCCCTGTCAGGCTGTAGGCTTCCCTGTCAGATTGTTAAGGCTTCCCTGTCAGGTTGTAAGGCTTCCCTGTCAGGTTGTAAGGCTTCCCTGTCAGGTTGTAAAGCTTGCCTGTCAGGTTGTTAAGGTTTCCCTGTCAGGTTGTAAGGTTTCCCTGTCAGATTGTTAAGGCTTCCCTGTCAGGTTGTAAGGCTTCCCTGTCAGATTGTTAAGGCTTCCCTGTCAGGTTGTAAGGCTTCCCTGTCAGGTTGTAAGGCTTCCCTGTCAGGTTGTTAAGGCTTCCCTGTCAGGCTGTAAGATTTCCCTGTCAGGCTGTAGACTTCCCTGTCAGGCTGTAAGACTTCCCTGTCAGGCTGTTAAGGCTTCCCTGTCAGGTTGTTAAGGCTTCCCTGTCAGGCTGTAGGCTTCCCTGCCAGGCTGTTAAGGCTTCCCTGTCAGGCTGTTAAGGCTTCCCTGTCAGGCTGTTAAGGCTTCCCTGTCAGGCTGTAGGCTTCCCTGTCAGGTTGTTAAGGCTTCCCTGTCAGGCTGTAGGCTTCCCTGTCAGGCTGTTAAGGCTTCCCTGTCAGGTTGTTAAGGCTTCCCTGTCAGGTTGTTAAGGCTTCCCTGTCAGGCTGTAAGATTTCCCTGTCAGGCTGTAGGCTTCCCTGTCAGGCTGTAAGACTTCCCTGTCAGGCTGTTAAGGCTTCCCTGTCAGGTTGTTAAGGCTTCCCTGTCAGGTTGTTAAGGCTTCCCTGTCAGGCTGTTAAGGCTTCCCTGTCAGGTTGTTAAGGCTTCCCTGTCAGGTTGTTAAGGCTTCCCTGTCAGGCTGTTAAGGCTTCCCTGTCAGGCTGTTAAGGCTTCCCTGTCAGGCTGTTAAGGCTTCCCTGTCAGGCTGTTAAGGCTTCCCTGTCAGGCTGTGTTAAGGCTTCCCTGTCAGGCTGTAGGCTTCCCTGTCAGGCTATAAGGCTTGCCTATCTGGTTGCTGCACTGTCGTAGTAGGACCACACGGAAGCAAACCATGAGTGGTCTAGACATCAATGGAAGCGCCAGTCACGGTGTAACATACATTATACTGGCAAACTGCCACGTGTTGTTTGAGATGAGTCGCTAACCCTGAAAGCAGGTTTGTCCCTCCCACCCCACACTCCTGTCATCATGTGCTTCTTTTTTTTTTTTTTTTTTTTTTTTTGGTTTTTTTTTTCGGGGCTGGGGGCCGAACCCCGGGCCTTGGGCTTCCTAGGCAAGTGCTCTACCACTGAGCTAAATCCCCAACCCCATCATGTGCTTCTCAAAGTACCCTCAAGGCGTCTTGTTTGGGGATAGGCTGGTCCCCAGCTCTGTAGCAGGGAGGAATAAACAATGAACTGGGCAGGCCTAGAGACTCATCTCAGGCATTCTGCATTCTGCGCTCTGGGCAGAGATGAGCTATTTCCAAAAGATGCTATCGCTGCCTGTCTCATGATAGAAAATGCCCGCGGTGGGGAAGAGGAGCTGGAAGGGCAGCCACGGCCGCACAGCCATGGCCAGAACACTCAGCTGGGAACTCCAGTTGACTGCCTCAGTTTCCCTACCTCTTGCTGGATGCTGGTAGGAGCTTGATTTGATTACTTCTGTCTGGTGCTGTTTGTTCTTATACTTGGAAGCCTAGCATGAGGGGACAGCAGTCTGTAGGGGACTTCTGATGGAGAACTCCACCTTAAGGTCTTCCCCAGTCAATTTCTCCTGGCAGATTGGCACCTGTGCTTGCTGGCTTCCTTCCTCCCCTCCTTCCTATCTTACTTAATTTTTTACTTTGGCTTACTGTGAACTTAACAGTTCACTCACCCGAGACTGAAAATACAGCCAGATGTGGTGGTTCACACTTTTGATCCTAGCACTTAGGAGGCAGAGGCTAGCAGATCCCCATGAGCTGGAGGCCAGCCTGGTCTACAAAGCGAGTTCCAGGATAGCCAGGAACCCTGTCTGGTAAAACCAGGAAAAAGAAAGATAGAAAGAAACTCTTGCCACGTAATAATTAGTGGTTTGCAATACTAAACCTCCACCGGCATTCTCAGAGGCCAACCGTAATCTAGATAATCCCTCAGACATGCCCAGAGGCCCTTCCCCAGGGGACTCCTGACAAATTGGTAATTAACGCTGACACACGCCCAAGTAGGACATGGACGTAAACTTGTCAGGGTCCTGCCTCTGCCTCCGCTGGGAGAGCAGGTCTGTGGGTATACGACCTTTCATATACTGCATTTCTGTTCTTCGACTCTGTGCTCTAGGAGATCCAAAATTTATCTGGCAGACCCAGGAGGCCTCAGACCTCCGGGAACCTCCCTGCCTCTGCCTTGTCCCAAGAGGGGCTAGGGATGGGCTCACTGTGACTAGACATGCATCGTTCTGATGGCAAAACGGGCCTTTTGGGTTTTCTTTCTTTCTTTCCTTTTTTAGTTAAAAAAATGTTTTTAACTGAGGTGTTGTGGGTGTCTGTGCTTATGTCCCATGTATAGATGTGCCTAAGGCGTCCAGAAAAGGGCATCGGATCCCCCGGAGCTAGAGATACAGGTGGCTGTGAGTCACCTGACATGGACTCTGGGAACTGAACTTCAGTCTACTGGAGGAACAGCAAGTATCCTCAAGGGTCTCCACCCTCCCACAGGGGTCCCATATCAGACATCCTGCATATCAGATATTTACATCATGATTCGTAACAGTAACAAAACTACAGTTATGAAGTAGCAACAAAAATAATGTTATGGCTGGGGTCCTCACACCGTGAAAAACTGTGCTAAAGGTCGCAGCACGAGGAGCTCAAGACCCGCTGCCTAATGTTATTGTTTATTTCCCAAGACAGGGCTTTGGGGCTGGAGCGATGGCTCAGTGGTTAAGAACACTGACCACTCTTCCAGAGGTCCTGAGTTCAAATCCCAGCAACCACATGGTGGCTCACAACCATCTATAATGGGATCTGATGCCCTCTTCTGGTACTGTCTGAAGACAGCTACAGTGTACTCACATACATTTAAAAAAAAAAAAAAGACAGGGCTTTTTTGTATAGCCTTGGCTGTCCTAGAACTAGAGTAGGCTAGCTTTGAACTTGCAGAGATCTGCTTGCCTGTCTCTGAGTGCTGGAATTAAAGATGTGCTCTACTACTGCCCAGCTAAGAACCACTGTCTTAAGGCTGAGCTCTCTGCAGAACACTCGTGTTGCTTTTTTTTTTTTTTTTTTTTTTCTCCTTCGGAGCTGGGGACCGAACCCAGGGCCTTGTGCTTGCTAGGCAAGTGCTCTACCACTGAGCTAAATCCACATCCTGTGTTGCTTTTTTTTAAATTGTGTCTTCCTGTGTGTGTGTCTGTGGGAGTATAAGGTTTTCTGCCAAGCATCCTGACCTGCTGATCCACCCTGCTGGCCCTTGCACTGTTTCAACTGTTTTGATGTTTTATGTGTGTGGGTATTCTGCATGTCTGTGTACCACGTGCACGCAGTGCCTGAACAGAGGATGTTGGATCCCCTGGGCCTGGAGTTAGATGGTTGTGTGGTGCTGGGAATTGAACCAGGACTCCTCAATGAGCAAAAATGCTTTAAAGTGCTAACCTATCTCTCTAGCCCACCCCATGTCATTTTTAAAGGATGATCGTAACTGACACAGGTGTTTCTGTTTTTTTAAGTTTGTATCAGGACAAAATAAAAATCTGGTAATCCAGCTGACACACACCTTTAACCCCAGTACTTGGGGAGCAGAGGCAGGTGCATGTCTGAGTTCCAGGTCAGCCGGTCTACACAATGAGTTGCAGGACAGCCAGGCCTACACAGAAGACCCTGTCTCAATTAAGAATGTAAAAAACAAAACTCTGGTAATCCCATGTCAGCAAGTTGTTTTGTTTTGTTTTGTTTTTCTTTTTTTCGGAGCTGGGGACTGAACCCAGGGCCTTAGCAAGCGCTCTACCACTGAGCTAAATCCCCAACCCCCGGTCTCGTTTTTCTACATGAGAAATCTAAGGCACAGAGAAAGGATTTATGAAGGTCACCTAACTGTTCGTGGCAGAACCAGTGGACAAACAGAGTGTTATTGTGACCAAAGACTATGTGGTGGGCTTGCCTGGATGGAAGAAAATAGGACCCACGCCCTCTTTCCCCAATCCCTCCCCAACGAAAACAAACAGCAGGCCAGGCCACTAAGTCACCATTCACTTACGACTTGGTGTACTTGACTCCAGAGGCCTTCCGGTCCAGAATGCCATAGCCTGTGTCAATCACTTCCTTGGTCTTCCCTGTTTCCTCAAAAGCTGACTTCAGCTCCACGGCAACATACTTGCACACTGTTGAAGGAAGGCACAGGCCACTGAGTGCACAGCTACTTCCCGGAAGCCGGCCGGCAGCCAAACAAACCAGGTGGGGTCCCTTCCTAGCCTGGGTCAAACCGATATTCTGTCTGCAAATTAGTTACAGGGTACACTATCCTATATCCATTTACAGCCTATACTTCTGAACTCCCATCACTTCACTTAATCAGAAAAAAAAAAAAAAAAAAAAAAGGCTATTGAGGAAGCTGAGGCAAGGGGACTATAAATTCAAGGCCAGCCTGGGCAGGCAACGGGGAGAAATGTCAAAACATAGCCAGGTGTGGTGGCACACATGTCATCTCTGCACTCTGTAAACAGGGCAGGTGTGTCTGTGAGTTCAAGACTGGTGTCTGTACATAACAAAACCCAGGATGTCACAGTACACGGTGAGACTTTGTCTCCAAAACATTAATCCTAAAGAATCACTGGGTAAAAGGGCTCAGCAGCTAGGAGCACTTGCTCTTGCAGAAGGGCCTGGCTTCCGTTCCCAGCACCACACAGCTCACAGTCACCAGTTAACTCTAGCTCTAGGGGCACCAATGCCTTTTCTGGCTTCTTCAAACACCACAATGAATAAGGTACACACACACACACACACACACACACACACACACACACACACACACACATTCGCGCACACCCCTGTAGATACATGCACACACTCTGAGGAAATCTTTAAACACAGTAATGAAGATGAGGACTGGAGAGGGCGCAGCAGGAAACAGAGACCAGAGCTCTGTTCCCAGGACCCACAGGGTGAGAGAAGAGAGGAGACTCACGGAAGTAGCCCTCTGACCTCCACAGGCACAGTATGGTACATGCCCCTGTCCACCCTTCCAGCTGCCCAAAAATAAGTAAGTAAATGTAAACAAAACTTTAAAATAAAAATAATAAAATACCCGTGCACATTCAGCTAACAGAACAGAATGAAGAATGTTATCCTTCGGATCACAATGAACAACCACTAATGATTTGCCCTGCAGTAGCTAATATTTAATAATCGATCTCTACAATTATTACATATGATAAACAATTACATATCACAATGTGCTTCCTGTGAACACAAACTTCTGTGTAACTATAAAACAATACGGTACTCGGGAAATTAATGGGAAATGTCCAATAGTTCATATTAAATTTCTCTACTTGTCCCTGAGATGTGTTTTATGGCTGTCCTCTTTCTTGACTTCGTGTGTTTCCTACCAATTCTCTCTGGCTACCAAGTTCATCTGCTCCAGAGAGGCCCTACTGTTTATGTCCAAGTATTCTCTCACTTCTTCCTACCCTCCTGGAGCAGTTATTAAGCAACAGCCCCGTGCTGGGCACCGGGCACAGGGAGACGGTGAATAAGCCTCACCTGTCCAGATGCTCTGAGTGAGAGAAAGAAGTGTCAGCAATGAACAAGGAGGCTATCACCCTCAGGGTGTGATGCACCAGCCCAAGGCTCTGGGAAAAGTGTAAAGCCCTCTGGAGGCTTCTCCGACCCAGTCCCCTGGCACTAAATTAAATCTCCTCCCCAGGAAAATTCTGAACTACTCACACATGCTCCTGCCTTCACGGGGGTTCTCGGGGAGCCATTATCCCTGTAAGATCCAGTTTAGACATAAACCAGACTTGTGGGAGATTCATGGCATAGACCGCAGACCCCCGTGGAGTGCCACCCACTTTCTCTGGGCAGGTTCTCCTTCCTCTGTGCTGGGGCCTGTTCCACTCAGGCTACTAAGCCTGAAGGCAGGCTCCGTGAGCCAGAGACCAGTCAGCAGTTCATAATAAAGATGCACACTAATAAAAGCAGCGTGAGAGGTGCCTAAGGGTCAAAGTTTGCCAAATTACTCCATGACTGAAAAGAATCTCTACTGATTATAAAATGAGTTTAGGCTTGGATGGTCTGTAAGGTCCTTGCCAGCTATGATTCTGCGTCTGTGGATGTCTCCTAAGGAAAAGAAACGAGCTTCTTGGGCTGTGAATAAGAAAAGGAGAGAGATGGGGGCTGGGGAGATCAGCTTTAAGAGCCCGGCTGTTTTCCCAGAGGTCCCAAGTCCCGGCACCCACTTGGTGGCTCCAAACCCTCTGTAATGGGATCCGATGCCCTCTTCAATCATGCAGGCATACATTCAAATAGAACACTGAATACATAAAATACATACATAAATAAAAACCTTTAAAACACTTTGAAAGGAAGGAAGGAAGGAAGGAAGGAAGGAAGGAAGGAAGGAAGGAAGGAAGGAAGGAAGGAAGGAAGGCAGGCAGGCAGGCAGGCAGGCAGGCAGGCAGGCAGGCAAGGCAGTGGTGGGGCACACCTTTACTCCCAGCACTCTAGAGGCAGAGGCAGGTAGAGCTATGAGTTCCAGGCCAGCCTGGTCTACAAATGCAAGTTCTAGGATAGCTAGAGAAACCCTGTCTTGAAAAAAGAAACAAAGAAAGCAAAACCCCCAGGGCTAGAGGAAGAGAGTAAGGGAAGCATCCTGGAAAAGAAGAGACCTTTTTTTTTTTTTTTTTTTTTAAGATTTAATTATTTTTTGTATACGATTACACACACAGATTCCACTACAGATGGTTGTGAGCCATCATGTGGTTGCTGGGACTTGAACTCAGGACCTCTGGAAGAGCAGCCAGTGCTCTTAACCGCTGAGCCATCTCTCCAGCCCAAGAAGAGACCTTTTATCAGGTATCTTCCAGTGAATTTACATTGACTCTAGAGAGTCTCACCTAAAAACCAAAAGTCCTACGTAGTTAAAGAGTGTGTGTGTTGGGATCACAGTGCACAGACACTGCAGCATTTTTATGTCTGTCTTGGGGATCTGAACTCAGATCCTCAGGCTTATGTACGGGACAATCACTCCTATCCACTGAGCCATGTTCCCTGCCCCCATTCTCACACTTAACAGCTCAGATGGGAGGATTACGAGTCTCAAACCAGCAGGCCCACTTTCCAGTGCTTAGGGAGCATCTGGCCTGTGTGGATCTGCCTTGGTGCACGCTTTGAATGAACATAAAATGGATTTCCAGAATACCTGGGGGCAGGGGGCTTTGAAGAAAGAAGGGTGACAGCTGCAATGGTTTGAGAGAAAACTGAAAAGTGAAGGGCAGGACAAAAGGGAGGTCTCAGTTCCTTGTCCTCTCAGTTTTTAAAATCTACCTCCTTCACCTGTCTCCTCCGGGCTCTATGCTTTCGCAAAGTGACCTCTTGATACTCTGAGTGAGTCTCCTCTCTCCACATACAATCCCAGACTCTCCATATATAAACATATGTGATCTAAAAGCCCTCATCCTCCCCCCTATTTTTATTACTCTGCCAATAAATATTTGCAACCCAGACTCTGTTCTCAAGAAGCAAAAAAACCACACACAAATTAGGTTGTAGTGAAAGCACAATGGGAAAAATTTCAGGTTCCTTTTCTACGTCATATGGACCTTTTCGGTTCCTCAAAGTCGCCCTTTAGCTTCTAGGCCGGCAGGGCCTCCTCATCTGCCTCTGTCTCGGTTCCTTTTTCTGGCCAACTCTTAATTTCGAGGCGGGCTTCCTATATGAAGCCTTCCCTCCACCCCCACCTCTAGGCTTGAAGAGCAGCTGCCCCCGGCCAGCCCAAAAGCACGGACCTCTAGGCTATCCCAGAGTCCCAGCACCAAGCAGTGCCGAGCCCACAGCAGGGCCATGGAGACCCCAGCCCAGGACCCTTCCCACAGGCCCCGCCCCCTCCCGCCCCTCCGGCTGGCTACGCCCCGCGGCCCCGCCCCCTCACCTTCGCATTTGCTGGGCAATCGCACCCAGTCGGTCTCCTCGGCCCCGGCGGAGCTCGGGCCCAGCTTCGGGGCAGGGAGGAGCAGCAGCGGCAGCAGCAGCAAGGGAAGCAGGAGGCAGCGGGGCGCGAGCTCAGACATGGACTCCATGGCCCAGTCGGACCCGGAGCGGAGCGGACCCAGCGGCGCTTCCTCCCGCAGCGCGCGCGGAGCAGCTTCCCCCGGCCGCTTCCGGGTCTGCACACGTGCCTCGGTGTAACCACGGCAACGGCGAGCCCCGTCCCGCCCCCTCGTCCCGTTGCCTCTAGCGGCTTCCGAAACGGACCAAGGCCCGCAGGCGACGCAGCCAATGGGTTCGCTTGGCGTCTGCTTTCTAGCCAATGGGAAAAAAATCTTTTTTTCCATCTCGGCCAATCAGAGAGCGGATGGTGGATTTGGCGCCCTATAGCGATCTCACGGCCATCTAACGGAGGTTCTGGGAGAGGTTAAAACGTCAGGTCCTAGGGAGTAGAACCTCCATCATACCGTGGATGAACTAGCCATGGGCGCTCTAAGCCCTGGATAACGGATTATCTTTCATGGTTTTGTTTCTTGTTTTCTGTCTTTTGTTCTTCGAGACAGGGTTTCTTTGTGTACCCCTGGCTGTCCTGGTATTCACTGCGTGAATTCAGATCTAACTGCTTCTAGGTCTGCCTCCACACTGGGCCTCATTTTTTTCCTTTAAGGTGTAAAGAAAAAGGTTTTATTTATTATTTTGTGTTGGAGAACGACTGGAATCAGTTGCCTCCTTCAACCATATTGGTTCTGGACTTCAAACTTGGGTCCTTAAGGCCTAACGGTGGCCTCGTTTAATCACTAAGCCAACTAACTCATCAACCGTATCCATGGCTTTCTTCATAAAGTTGCAAACCCTCACTACATATACCGTCTTTAAAATTTTATTATTGTAGCCACTCACTCTAATAGATACTTAGGGACTCACGACAGCCCCGATACCCAGTAACTTTGCATTTCTCCTAATGAGAACTAGAATTAATGAACTAACAGATAAGAGTGATCAATCCTCCTACATTTCTGAGGCTTGCCTGTTGGGAAGCTCAAATTGATTCATGAATTAATGGGATTAAGTAAGAAAAATGAGGGATGTTGCTCACTGGAGATCCTTGACTAGCACTTGACTAACATGTACAAATCCCTGGTGTCCCATCTCCAGGCTGGCGTAAACCTGAGGTGTGTGTTGATCCGAGCCTATATAACCCCAGTGTTTGAGAGGCAGAAGGAGGATTAGAACTTCAGGGTCATCCTTGTACATAGCCAGGGGGTACAGCCGGAGCTACATGAGACCCCATCTCCAAAATGAAACAAAAGCACTTTGAAGTGTGTGTGTGGCACCGGTGAATAGACATCCCAGCAGTTTTTGTATGGTATCCCAGTCTTTTCTGTTACCTGTTTGGATTCTGAGCTCCTAAAAGACAGGAACCTGCAGTGAATGCATTTCCCTTCTGCCTCTATAGCCTCAGGGTACCTGGAGCTAGGAGATTCTTGTCAGAACTCCCTGGCTGAACATGGACCTTAATTAGCTAGAGCGGTTACCTTGTGTGCATGAGGTCCTAGACTCCATCTGGCATCAAATACAAAGTGGGCAGTATCCGTTAGGTGGGATGGCACACTCCATAACACCAGGACTTGAAAGGCGAAGACAGAAAAACCAGAGCTTTTGGAAGAAGCAGAAGGATCAAGAGATCAAGGCCAGCCTTGGCCCTAGTGAGACTCTGGCTTCTCAGCATTGCTTTAAACTGCCTTTGAGCTCAACTCTGAGAAGCTGTTAGCAAATGCAGCTTTGTCCTTAAAGCCGTTTCCATCGAGTTCCCTTCCAAGTCTGGGTGAATTTGCTGCCCTTACCAAGACCTCCATGCCCAACCTGTCCTTAATAGTCATTAGTGTCTAGTTTAAAGCAGTTGTTGTCTGTAAGTCCCTTGAGTGAGAATGGCTAAGCCCCATCCCTCAGACTCCTCTAAGGGACATAACACCCATTCCCTGCCCTTTGAGGCAGGAGAGTGACCAAGCCACAAGTGGGGGAGAAAGCCCAAGATCAGGTCACACAATCTCTCAATCCCAGGCTACTCTGGAAAGCTCCACCCCCAAGAAACTATATAAAGTCTGCCTCCTGCTCCGTTCTCTGCTCTACTCTCCAGAGCAGAGGTAGCGACCCTCCTTTATGTTTCCCAATAAGTCTTTTGTGTGAGGTCTGTGTGCTCTGTGCCTTTAAGGTATTTCTTGGTTCCCAACACTTACAGTGCTGGTATCAGGGCACTTTGGCTAGATGGGGCTATGGTGTGTAGAACTTCCATACACTCTGAACCCCTCCTGGAGACAACATTATTCAGTCACAGGGGTGATTTAAGTGACTGGAGCAGGACAAGGTCAAGGAGCAGAGCAAAGAGATGGAGAAACTCAACTTCTGGGCCAAGGGACTGCGGAGGCCAAAATTAAAGCCTGTGCTCAGTACCCAGGCTGAGGGCTGGAAAGGGACAATGTCTAAAGAAATTGAAGCTACGATGGACCCTTCCCTGAACCTGGCCACAGGGGAAGGATCAATTTCTGTGGGGATGGGGGCAGCTTTATTTCTAGAAGCTGTAACCTTGCTCCCTAAAGGACTCATAGAAAGAGGCAGGAGATGGGGCTGGGAAAATGGTTCAGTGGTTAAAATACTTATTCCACAAGCAGGAAGACCAGAATAAAATCCTTAGAACCCACATAAATCTCATGTAAGAATGGCATCCCACCAAGTAACCCCAGTGTCCCGTGGAGATAGGATTCCCAGAGAAAGCTGACCAGCTAAACTAGTCTTTATCTGTGAGCTCTAGATTTAGTTAAGAATTCAAAGTGTAACTGAAGAGACTCTGCCTCTCTGCTATGTATATGAATATTCAGCCTTCAAGGGGCAGAGACAAGACGCTCTCTGAGTTTGAAGCCAGGTGGACCTATGTAGTGAGACTCCATCTTGAAGAAGCAGAAGTAGAAGAAAATGCAGAAGAGAAGGAGGAAGGGGAGGAGAGGGAAGAAGGACGGAAAAGGAAGAGGAGGAAGGAAGGAAGGAAGGAAGGAAAACCAATTTAAGGAATCAGCGATATTCACCCAGCACCAGCCAGGAGCCAGGTGCTACAAAGGTTTGGAGTCTCAGTTAGGGTTTTACTGCTGTTAAGAGACACCATGACCAAGGCAACTCTTACAAAGGACAACATTTCATTGGGCTGCCTTACATATCAGAGGGTCATCTGTGCAAGATGGTCTCGTAGAGAGTGTTGGGTACCCAACACCCACATTAGGCTGCTCACCACATTCTGTAACTCCAGCCCCACCTCTGGCTTCCACGGGCACCTACGCTCACATCCACAGACACAGACAAGCACACGTGGTTGGAAGTAAATCCCTCTCTCCCTCTCCGCTGCGGGATCTCCATGCACAGGCTCTCTACAGGGAACAAGAGAAAACCGGCAAAGCCAAATGTGGTGGTTTGAAAAATGGATGCCGTAAGTTCAAGGGCAAGTGGCAAAATTAGGAGGTGTGGCTGTGTGGGAGGAAGTGTGTCACTGGAGGATGGGATCTGAGGTTGCAGAAGCTCAAGACAGACCTTGTGGCCCACTCTCTCTTCCTGCTGCCTGTGGATGCAGATGTAGAAGTCTCAAGTAGCTCATGTAGGACTCTTAGGACCCTGTCTGCTCGCTTGCTGCCATGTTTCCCACCACGATGATGATGGACTGAACCTCTGAACCCCAGTGAAATGTTTTTCCTTTGTAAGAGTTGCCATGGTCGTGGTGTCTGTTCACAGCAGTAAAACCCTAGCTAAGACACCACACCTTTGTAGCACCTGGCTCCTGGCTGATGCTGGGTGAATATCTGTGAATAATGACCTTTAATTAATAGTGCGTAGGTTTGCAATTAATGTCTTCTGGGAGTATTGGATGTGGTCCTGGTACCCTGGGAATGCTGGCCCTGCTCTCTTCTGTCAAGTCTGTGCAAGTGAGCAGCTAAGCGGTACTCCCTGACTCTCTGCCCTTTCACAGAGGCTGGGCTAAGGGTCAGGAAACAGAAAGGGCCCTTGTCCAGTGACTGACAGTAGTGGAAGGAGAGAGTCCTTGCAGCCCTTCCCTGAACCCCATACCCACTCTGCAATTTGCAGGTTCCCACTCTTTCTCCAGATAGCCTACCCAGACCCTCTATGTCTGCACCATGTCCCCCAGACACACAAATGAAAAGCGTTGTGATGTGTTTGTGTTGTATAAACCTTTTGTATTGTGCCTAGTTACCGGGCACATCCTCCTGCCCAGTCTGATGGGAGAGACATGGTCCTTTTCCTCCCAAAGTCTCAGTCTGACAGGGGAGGCAAGACTCCAGTCCCCGATAGCTCTAATCACAGGAAGAGGGAGACCACATACACAAAAACAAGGAAGCCCCCAGTTTGAACAAGAAACACTGAGCGGGGATCACCAGCTCCGGGACTCTGTGTTTCCTGCCCCAGGGAGCAGTAGTGTCCAGCGTTACCACCCTAGGCTTAGATGGGTGGACAAGATCTAAGCTCATAACCTCATTAAGTCCAACTTTGGTGGGTGGGAGCCGGGGCTTGCTTGCTTGAGGGTGGTGGCAAGAGGTGCTGGCCCGCCAGCACACAGAGGCGGCTGCAGGTCAGGAACACATCTAGCAGAAGCAGCTTGAAGAGGAGCAGACGCAGGACGCTCAGCCGCAGTACCTGACGTTGTGTCCCTGCAGAAGAAGGAGCTGTTAGTCTCCAGGAGCCCCGGACAGGGAGGGCCTGTCCTCCATGTTGGCCACTCTCTCGCTCCGCCTTCCTTCCCAGCGTCTAACCTTAGTTTCTCCAGGTAATGAAATGATTAGTGCCTTCTTCCCACTTAGGCCTCGTTTTATTTTATTTGGCAGGGGAGGCAGGCTGGCAGGAATGGGCGTCTGAGGCAAAGAGTAAATAGCTCAGTGTCTCTGGGCGAGAAATGGCCGCTGTGATTGTTAGCCAGGGCTCTTCCCAGCACCTGAGGTAATTAAATAACACATGGGCTTTCATTCCTGCCATCCCTTACCCAAGGAGTCATCAGGTCCCTTGTTTTAGCTCTCATCTGCCCTGCTGCACTGGGACCTAGGAATAAATCCCCTTCCGAGGGAAGCCTGAAACCCAGGCTAGCCCCGAGCAAACAATCCCTTCACTGGAAACCTGTCAGTCCCCTGACAGCCACCTCACAGGACCCACAGTTGAATTAGAGCTCGATGCCACCTGCCTGGTACTCAGACTCTTGTCCCCAACCACTGCCCCTCCCCTCCCCGCTGAGGACTTACCCCTGAGAGTCTCCTGAGGGCAGGTTCTGTCCGTGGAAGCTTCTTCCCCTGCGGGTCAAGAAGAAAGGAGTGAGAACTATGGGGTGGGCATGCACCTCACAGTCCCAGACCTATGCCTATACCTGGTTAACTTGCAGGGCATCTGGACATATGTGGAGAGCCTGAGCCCACTTGTTAGCAAGTCCTGAGGAGACACCCCTGACAGCCCTAAGAGGCATGTCAGTCCCCTCCCACAAGGAACCTATTCATTTACAGCTTCTGCTGTAGGCAGGGCATTTTCTTCAGCAAGCAGAGCCTCTTTGGGAGGTGATAAGACTGAGGTGACCCGAATGCTCAACCATGACAGTGCTTGCTATACACCTGTAGGACCTGAGTTCTATCCCCAGTCCGACAGCCAGGGCTACGCAAATAAAAACCTGTCTCAGAAAACAAAGAAACAAACAGGTAATGGTGGCCAGCACTGACAGGCAGACCCTCAGACTCACTGGCTAGCCAGCCCAGTCTGCTTGGCTGAGAAGAAGGCTTAGCTGGTGAAAAGCTTTTCCTGAGTTGGACCCCCAGCATCCTCATTAAAAAGCTGGGAGCAGGGCATGGTAATGCACACTTTTAATCCCAGCACTCAGTGGGTTGGGGATTTAGCTCAGGGGTAGAGCGCTTGCCTAGCAAGGGCAAGGCCCTGGGTTCAGCCCCCAGCTCCGAAAAAAAGAAAAAAAAAGAAAAAAAAAAAAAATCCCAGCACTCAGGAGGCAGAGGCAGGAAGGAGGATCTCTGTGAGTTCAAGGCCAGCCTGCTTTTTTTCTTTTCTTTTCTTTCTTTTCTTTTCTTTTCTTTTCTTTTTCCAGCTGGGGGACGTCCTGTGGCTGCACAGCCAAAAACCCTGTTTTCAAAACAGGACGTAAACACAGAAAACCCTGTCTCAAACACACACACACACACACACACACACACACACACTTTAAAATAATAATATATCTTTTTTTTTCTTTTCTTTTTTTTCGGAACTGGGGACTGGACCCAGGGCCTTGCGCTTGCTAGGCAAGTGCTCTACCACTGATCTAAATCCCCAACCCCATAATAATATATCTTTAAAAAACTTAAAGTAAGCAGGCAGATCTCTGGGAGTTTGAGGCCAGCCTGGTCTACAGAGTGAGTTCCAGGACAGCCAGGGCTACACAAAGAAACTGTGTGAAAAACCATGTCTTGGAAAACTAAATAAATAAATAAATAAATAAATAAATAAATAAATAAAATGAAAATGAAACATTTAGAATCGGGGTTGGCACAGAGTAAAGTTGGTGAGTGTTAGGGGCTTAGTTTTTAATGTTGGGTCTAACATGTATATGAATTGTTTATGTACATTTATATATATATATATATATAACATATATGTGCACCTATTAATAACACATTAAAAGCTATTAATCACAGCAATCACAGATCAGAGCCTAGATTTGCTTTTTTTTTTTTTTTTTTTTCTAGATTTGCTTTTGTTTTGGTTTTTGAGACTGGGTCTCATGTAGCCCAAGCAGGCCTTGAACTCACTATGCAGCTGAGGATAGCTTTGAACTCCTGATCCTCCTCTCCTGCCTCTACTTCTCAAGTGCTGGGATTACAGGCTCAAGAGAGAACCATGTATCACAGCTGCAAAGTCCAGGTATCGTGGCCTCAACACACTCTACAGGAGCCAGGGCCTACCCTCCATGCCCACCGCCTCCCCCAACATATCCTGGCCTCCCCAGGCTGCATCCCCACCTGACAGCTGGAGGGGGTGCGTGCTCCGGTTGAGGCCTCCGGCTGCAGGCCTAGTGTGGCAGACCAAGGGCTCCCAAGCTTCAAGCTCTTCAGAGGACAAGGAAAGCTGGGCCAGGCTAGTCCAGGTGCCATCTGGTGCCGGAGAGGGCCCGTAGGTGAAGGCGTCTAGTGCACTGCCGTTCCCACCTGAGAACCAGACAGGGCTGTCAAGGCCAGGGGGTGCTGCGTCCAGGACCAGGCAGACCACCAGCGTGTGCCGCCTTCCGTCCACCAGCAGCGTGATGGGTGGAGCCAAAGAAGGAAAGGGGGTGCCAGCGATGCCTGCAAGAATAAGAATTTTGATTTCTTTAAAAACACAGAAATAAGAACGTGCTTTCGTTTTAATCCCAGGTGTCGGATGCGGGGCTGCTTCGCATGGTCCACAGCAGCTGACTGTGGTTTGCCTCGGGCTCTAGCAGGGGCGTAGTTTTGCCAGTGGCAAACAGTTTCTGCACTTGTGTGATGTTTGGAACCCTGGGGACTTTTTAGAGGGTGTGTGAATGCTAGAGCTCCGAGAGTGAAGGGTTCGGTGGGTGTTCGTGGGTGATTGGTTGCCGTTGGTCATGGTTTGCTAAGTAGCCGTGTGCAAAGAAGAAAGCAAAAGAAGAAATTAGACATCCTGACGGTGAAGATCAAGCTTGCCCCAACTTGATGCCTCTGACCAGCAGTATCAGAAGTAGTCTAACAATAACATCCACCCCTCTCCTTCCTGTTCTTTTTTTTGCTCTCCTATGTAGTATTAGGAAGTTGAAAAGGGGTTTGGGGATTTAGCTCAGTGGTAGAGCACTTGCCTAGGAAGCACAAGGCCCTGGGTTCGGTCCCCAGCTCCAAAAAAAAAGTTAGCCAGAGTCCAGGACCTCCTTCCTTTCATCAGACTTTTCTTTCTGGTTTCTTTCTTTTTGGTGTGAGTAACTTTAATTTTTTTCAAAGCCTATTTCTAGTGATGGTTTTTAAATGCCTTAAGCTCCCTTCTAGCCCACAACCCACCAGGGGTAGTGGGAAAGAAAGAATACAGGGACGTGGACCTGTTTAGAAATGGCTCTTTGGAGCAAATTCCATCTGTGCTATCAGGAAATCGGCCGTTCAGTTTACAGGGCAGCAGCAGCAGCTTAATCCACTCTCAAATACCTCACAGATACACCAGCAGTCCAGTTCAGTAGTCAGGAGAGCAACAGCGGTGACACCACCTAGCAGAGACAGCCAGGCCTCAGCCTGGGCTCGAGTCGGCAGGAGAGACCAATGGGGACACCAAGAGAAGTTCTCACTGTCCCTCTCTCAGGGAAGCAAAGATCAGCAATGACTCAAGAGCACGAGTATCACACAGCTAGCTCTATAAGCTCAGTCTCCCTTACTGTCCGTCCAGTCCTACTTATATCCCCCCAATGTCCTCCATAGGTCTCCCCTCAACACGTAGTATGCCTCAGCACGTGCATCTGTCTCAGCTGTCATCACTCTGCCAATCAGCAGCAAAAAAGCCGCAGCACACCACCAGAGGTTTCTTGGTGCAGTTTCTCTCTGTGGAGTCCCAACAAATGGAGCTCAACTTCACGATGTAAAACAGATCCCTCATTAGTGAAGAGTCCTTCATCACATGTCCTTTCATGTGCTTGTTTTAGCAGAGCACCATCCAACACAACTGACTTTTGCAAGAACCTTAAGTTTCTACTTAGTACACGTGTGTGTGTATGTTTGTGTACATGTGCTATATCTATCATGTGTGTGTGTACATGTGCTGTATCTATCTATTGTGTGTGTGTGTAAATGTGCTGTATCTATTGTGTGTGTATCTGTGTGTCTGTGTGTCTGTATGTGTATGTGTGCATGTGCTGTATCGTGTGTGTCTCTGTGTATCTATCATGTGTGTGTGCATGCGTGTGTACATGTGCTGTATCTATCATGTGTCTGTGTGTGTATGTATGTGTACATGTGCTGTATCTATCATGTGTGTGTCTTGTATGTGTGTCTCTGTGTGTGTCTCTCTGTGTGTCTCTCTGTGTGTGTCTCTGCGTGTCTGTGTGTGTCTCTCTGTGTGTGTACATGTGCTGTATCTATTGTGTATGTGTGTGTGTAAATTGCTGTATCTATTGTGTGTGTATCTGTGTCTGTGTGTCTGTATGTGTGTGTTTCTCTGTGTGTCTCTGTGTGTCTCTGTGTGTCTGTGTATCTGTGTGTCTGTGTGTGTGTCTGTGTGTGCCTCTGTGTGTCTGTGTGTGTGTATCTATCGTGTGTGTGTGTCTGTGTGTGTGTCTGTATGTATCATATGTGTGTGTGTTTGTGTGTGTGTGTGTGTGTGTGTGTACATGTACAGGTGCTGGGATGACAAACATGCTTACTTCAATGCGTAGTTTTTCACTTGGGTGCTGAGGATTTGAACTCAGGTCCTCATGCTTGTGCAGTCAGAGTTCTGACTCACTCTCCATCTCCCTCTTTCTCTTATAATCCATCCATCTATCCTCCATCCTCCATCGGTCTTCCTGCTATCTATCCATCTATCCTTTCTGAGCCCCCCACCCCTTTTGTGACAGGGTTTCTCTCTGTGGCCCTGGCTTTGCAGACCAGAGGTCTGCCTGCCTGTGCCTAGGACTAAAGTGCTAGGACTAAAGCATGCCCCAGCATGGTCCAGCAACTCCTTCCTCTGCCTGCTGCTGGGTGTGTAAAATTGACGTTGCCTGGGCCTTCGAGGAACTTTGTCCCATGGGAAAGGCATTAGCTTCATAAACAAGTGGTTATAATACCACATTGTAAGGCCTGAGGAGAGCTGGTGCCTCTGGGGAGGGGGGAAGGAAAGGAGGAGGAGGACCTGGGGTGAGAGCAGAGGAAGCTTCAAATATACCTGGAACCTCCCTTCTTGGAACAAACACCCAAGCCTGATGTGGCTATTCATGTCTGTACTCCCAGAACGTGGGAGGCTGAAGCTGATGGGGGAGTTGTATGACATAAGTCATAAGCCGTTTAAAATGGGAGCTAACCAGACGGCTCACTGAGTGAGAACGTGTTTCCAAATCTGAGTTCAAACCTAGGAGCCTTCCTGGGAGAAGTCAAAAACCTGAATCTGGGAAGTTGTCCTACGACTGCCAGACCCACCCACCCGTGCATATACGTGAAATTTAAAATTTAACATAAACGAAAGGAGGGAGAGATGAAGCTCTGCGGAAGGATGGCTGCTTCTCTTTAACACATGGAGCCCTGGGTCTGGTCCCCAGCACCAAGATGAGGAGACAGATTATCGATCACCATACAGGAGTGATCTGGCAATAATATAAGTTTTAGAAAGGGCTAATCTCTTCTATACTCAAATCCGATTTTTTTCTACTTCATTTTGGTTTGCTTATGAGATCTCTCATTATGTAGCCCAGGCTGGCCTCAAACTCCCCATGGAGTCAAGGAACACTTTGAATTCTGGATCCTCCTGCGCCCACCTCCACACTGAGCACACAGCACACCCAGTGCTGGGGATTAAACTCTCTCAACAGAGCTGTGCCCCGGCATGGACTCTTACTCGATGTTTTTAAACCTTTTTTTTTTTTTTTTTTTTAAAGATTTATTTTATGTATGTGAGCACACTGTTGCTGTCTTCAGACACACCAGAAGAGGGCATCAAATCCCATTATAGATGGTTGTGAGCCACCATGTGGTTGCTGGGAATTGAACTCAGGACCTCTGGAAGAGTAGTTGGGGCTCTTAACCACTGAGCCATCTCTCCAGCCCCCCAAACCTTTTTTTTTTTTTAGATTTTATTTTATTTTTACATGTAAGAGTGTTTTGATGGCAAGTCTGTTCTGTCTGTGCACCACATAGGCCACAAGGGGCATCAGACCCTCTGGGACTGGAGTCATAGATGGTTGCGAGCCACCATATAGGTACTAGGAATGAAACACGGGTCCTCTGGAAAAGCAGCCAGTGCTCTTAATCACTAAGCTGTCTCCAGCCCCATTTTTTTCTCCTCTTAAAAGAAGAATTTACTGGGTGGGAGATGGCTCAGCGGTTAAGAGCACTGGCTGCTCTTCCAGAGGTCCTGAGTTCAAATCCCAGCAACCACATGGGTGGCTCACAGCCATCTGTAATGAGATCCAATGCCATCTTCTGGTGTGTCTGAAGACAGCAACACAGTACTCATCTGCACTCATAAATAAATCTATTTTTGAAAAATTACATTCTTACAATATTTAAAAAAAAAAAAACAACAAACCCAATTTACTTTGTATGTCAGGCTATGGTGGCTCACACCTTTAATCCCAGTACTCAGGAGGCAGAGGCAGGCACATCTCTGGGTTTCAGGATAGCCTGGTCTATAGCTGAGTTCTACACAGAGAAACCCTGTCTCAAAAACAATGACAACAACATTTACTCTGTGTGTGCGTGTGTGTCTGTGTGTGTGTGTATCTATCATGTGTGTGTGTCTGTGTGTGTGTATCTATCATGTGTATGTGTGTGTGTCTGTGTGTGTATCTATCGTGTGTGTGTGTGTGTCTGTGTGTGTCTGTGTGTGTGTATCTATCATATGTGTGTGTGTGTATCTATCGGCCTCTACCTACCTTCCAACACACCAACACTGGATAGAACAGAGAGAAGGTTAGCAGGGAAAGGGGTGTAGTCCTCTATAGGCGACTTCCTGCTGACTAGGGTGGATGAGTTCCTTTGGACAAGCTCACCTCAGTCACCTCAGGCCCTCTAGGGGCTCTCCCACTTATACCCACTCCGAAACCCCCAGAACTGAAGATCTGCAGTTGGCAAAAGTCACCACACACACACACACACACACACACACACACACACGCACACACGAACACACACACACGCGCGCGCGCGCACACACGCGCACACACACACACACATACGCACACACGAGACTATCATAGTTAACAGCCGAGGACAGTCTGAAGCAGCCCCATTTCCCACACCTGGACAGTCTAGCTTCAACCCCAGAACTCACTCATAAAAGAGAAACAGTCATACAACATAACTGGGCTTTTAAAGAAACCAGAGCTCTTACTACACAGTTCTCCTGCTGAGCCTTCTCCTGATCAATGAAATCTCCAGGACACACTAGGGGCGAGCTTAGATCAAGTAGACCCCTTGACTCACCCCATACAAGCCCATGCTTCAGATGGACGGGATCCTTGGCTGCTGTCTTGCTACCTTTCCTGAGTTGGAAGTGAACTTGACACACCCTGGTCTCTGTTGGAAGATGGAGCTCTGAGGGCCGGAAGGACGTCCTAGGACCTCACAATGTCTCCCATAGTGAGGAATGTGTGTGTGTGTGTGTGTGTGTGTGTGTGTGTGTGTGTGTGTGTGTGTAGCCCAGTGGCAGAGTGCTAACCTGCATGAGGTCTAGCCTCAACCCCAGAACTCACTCATAAAGGAGAGAAAGAGCATACCAAATGGAAACCCACAGAAGGCAGAGGTTCATTGAGCCAGGACTGAGCTGTATGCTATAGGTCACACACACACACACACACACACACACACACACACACACACACACATATACATATTACATTTTCTTTTGAGACAATCCTCATTATGTCGCCCAGACTGGCCTTGAACTATGTCCTCTCCTATCTCAGCCTCCTGGGGTAGCCGGGGCTACCCCACCTGCAGGGGATGCTTTCCCATCCCTATGCTTCCAAGAGGGAGAGCAGACCCTACTGACCCATCTGGAGGACATGAGACCTCAGAACCAGAGGGCTGTGGACCCCCTCCATCGCTGTAGCCGCTCAGAGGGCACCAGGGGATGAGCTCAGTGACAGCCACACAGGGAGACAAGAGGGCCTTACCTGATGGTAGAGCCTGACACCTGAGGCCCAGGAGAAGCAGCAGCCATGTCCTAGCCATGGCCCACTCGTGACGAGGCATGACCCAGTTGCAGCCGTGAGCTATCTGCTGGGGGAGGAGGCTCCCCTAATCCGCCTGTCAGGCCGCAGGCCCAGCTGCTGCCGAGGTGTGGGTTAGGGAGGAGGCTCCCCTAGTCTGCCTCCCAGGCCACAGGCCCAGCTGTACCTCAGCTGCTCTGCCCTACCCCCTAGCTCGCAATGCTTTCTGGGGAGGAGGGGTGTCAGGGAACTCAGGTCCCGCTCCCATCCCAGGAGCTGGGTGCCCACCCTCTCACACCCTCCTTCCTTTCTGAGGAGCACTTCACAGTCCTCAGAGGCTCTTCTGTTTGAGACAAGGTCTTCACTGCGTGGCCCTGATTTGCATGGACCTCACTAGGAAGACCAGGCTGGCCTCCAAACCACAGATACCCACCTGCCTTGGCCTTCACAGTGCCGGCTGGGATTAAAGGTGTGTGCCACCAGCCCCAGTTTCTCAAAGCCTTTCCCAAGCCTAGTCCCTGGCTCTACGTGAGAGCAATTGCCATCCACTGGACAGAGAGCCTCCAGGGGGATAGGATGGTGGGACGCAGCTCTTCATGTCAATCTCCAGATGCTTCAATTCACAACTGAGGCTCAGACAGACTGAGTGGCCTGCCCAAGCTGCGGCTGCTACTGCCTCCTCCTCCTCCTCCTCCTCCTCCTCCTCCTCCTCCTCCTCCTCCTTCCTCCTCCCCCTCCTCCCCCTTCCTTCTCCTCCTCCCTTCTTCCTCCCCTCCTCCTTCCTCCTCCTCTTCCTCCTCCCCCTCCTCCTCCTCCTCCTCTTCTTCTCCTCCTCCTCCTCCTTCTCTTCCTCCTCCTCCTCTCCTCCTCCTCCTCCTCCTCCTCCTCCTCCTCCTCCTCCTCCCCTCCTCCTCTTCTTCTTCTTCTTCTTCTTCTTCTTCTTCTTCTTCTTCTTCTTCTTCTTCATTCTTCATCAACATCATGCATATGGGTGCATTGCATATATATATGTATATACATATACATACATATATATGTGCTTATGTATGTATCTGGTGCCCAAGGAAGCTAGAAGGCTAGAAGACAACATCGGAACCTATGGAACTATAGTGACAAATAGATGTGAGCCTCCTGTGGGAACTGGGAATTGAACCCAGGTCCTCTGAAAGAGCAGCCGGTATTCTTAACCATGGCGCCTCTGCTGCTGTTCCTATAACTTAAAAGATGCCCAGAAAACCTCTTACCATTTGCTTACAACCACCTCTGTTCTTACTATTTTTACCTAAATTGTTATGTTGGGGGGGGTGGACCCCTAGGGTTTCCTAACAGCTAAGCAAGCTACTAACCCACATCTCCACACTAACGCCTCTGTTCATTTTTTTTTTTTTCTTTTTTCTTTTTTTCGGAGCTGGGGACCGAACCCAGGGCCTTGTGCTCGCTAGGCAAGCGCTCTACCACTGAGCTAAATCCCCAACCCCGCCTCTGTTCATTTTTAATTAAATCAATTAGTTCAGTTGTTTATTTTTGCCTTTAGAATTTTTATTATTGCCTGGCGTGGTGGCACACGCCTTTAATCTAGACAGGTAGATCTCTGTGAGTTCAAGTTCAAAATGAGTTCTAGGATAGCAGGGAGGCTACCTAGAGAGACCAACTCAAAACACACACACACACACACACACACACACACACACACACACAACTGTTCTTAAGTATGTGTATGTGTGTGTCTAAGGCATTGGCCCTGGAGATGGAGTTACAGACGAGCCACCTGACATAGGTGCTTGGCACCAAACTCAGGTCCTCGGTGACAGCTAACTGCTGAGCCATCCTTCCAGGCCCTACCTCTGTTCTTCGGAGACAAAGTCTCATGCAGTACAGCTGGCCTTGAGTCTGCTCCGCAGCCAACGCTGACCTCGGTCGGTCCTCCTGCCCCCGCCTCCCAAGTACCTGGTTTTCCCTTTATTTAATATATTTATTCCTCGCAATCTCACACATGCATCCACTTGTACGTCTCCTCCCCCACTCACTACACATCCTGCAGCTGCCTTCCCAGACCTTTATGAGCTCTCCTTTTTCTTTGTTAATAACCCAGTGAGTCCAGTCATCAGCGCCTGCTGGAATGTTGGCTAACCTTGTCAGGATGCTATGCAGGTAGCCACAGCCGCAATAGGCTGTGAGGGCGGCGGCCAGCATTTTCACAGCTCGCCTCCCATCCTTTGGTTCTCATCTTCCCAGCCCTGCTTCCGTGATGCTCTGCAGGCCTCCCTCGGGCGGTGTGTGGGTTGATATAGACACCTCGTATGGAGCGAAGAACACAACCGTTGCTCAGTCTTAGCATTCAGGCCAGTCCTGAGTCTGCGTCCGCTGCAAGGAGGAAACTTCTCTGGCCAAGGTTGAGGGCAGTTACTGTATTGGTTTGTTTTTGAGACAGGGTTATCCTGGGTAGCCAAGGCTGGTCTCAAACTTACAGAGATCCACCTGCCTCTGCTTGCCCAGTGCTGAGATTAAAAGCATGCACCTCTGTGCCTGGCTGTGCTTATTTTTTGACATGGGGACCCACTGTGTTGCGCCCTCCTCCCCTCATGGCATCAAAAAGGCTGAGCAGGAGGCAGGTAACTTTCCTGCCTGCCATTCCTGGAGCCCTGAGTTCCCACGGAAAATGCATAAACCAGGTGAGGGGTGTGCTTGGAGACAGCACTGAGGTCCAGGCAGAAGTGACACAAACTCAAGGCTATCGTCATCTCCAAAGAGAATTAGACACCAGCCTCGGCTACATGAGACCCTGCCTCAAAAAATAAACGAAGCCACACTGAGGTGGTCCAGAAGAGTAGCAAATGCTCTCAGTAATCACACAGCCATTTCTCAGCCCTCCCCCCCCCTCCCTCCCTCCTCCCTCCTCCCTCCCCTCCCTCCCCCCCTCCCTCCTCCCTCCCTCCCTCCTTCCCTCCTTTCTTTTTTTTCTTTCTTTCTTTCTTTCTTTCTTTTCTTTTTCTTTTTCCTTCCTTCCTTCCTTTCTTTTTCCTTTTCTTTTTTGAGACAGGGTCTCATGACATTGCCCAGGATAGACCCAACTCTTGATCTTCTTGCTCTAAATCTCCCTCGTGCTGTGGTTACAGGCCCTTGCCACCAATAGCAGCTGGTTTTTGGGGTCTAGATAGCTATTCTAAGTCGGTGGATGCAAGCGATACAGAATTGCAGTTTTACTGCATTTCCCTAACGAGCCCTTATTATTTATTTATTTACTTTCAACGGCTCTCATGTCGCTTGCAAGCCTGCCGACTTTTCTCAGACCTGTAGTCTTTTGTCGTTGGGTGTTTGTTTGTTTGTTTGTTATGTGCATTTGTGTTTTGTCTGTGTAAAGGTGTCAGATTCCCCAGAACTGGACCTACAGACAGTTGTGAGCTGCCATGTGTGCGTGCTGGGAATTGAACCACGCTCCTCTGGAAGAGCCGCCAGTGTTCTTACCTATGAGACATTTCCCCAGCCCTTTTGTTTGTTTGTTTGTTCGTTTGTTTCGGGACCAGGAATGAATTTCAAACCTAGCGAGCCCCCGCATGTCTAGAGAATTCATATTAATTCTGCTTTCTCTTGGGCTGAGCTTAGGGTGCGTTTGTCCTTCCAGGAGTATGCCAGGGGGTTCCAGTCGGGACTGCAATGTGAGACCCTGCCTCAAAAAGGAAAGGAAAACAAAAGCAAAAGTGTGTGCGTGCATAGTTTAATCTTACCCACTCCACCTTCTTTCTCTGATAGGAGACATTTTGGTGCGAGTATAGCACACAGGAACTAATTAACCCAAGACTGCTTGCAGAATAGCCCTTGCTGACCTTGAAGTCTCCTTATAACACGTTGTGTCTCTTCTACACACACCTTTATTTCTTCCTCTCCTTTATTCTTGTGCCAGCCTCGCCCCACTGTGCCACTGTGCCGGGAGGGCAGTTTTAATGGCCGCTTGCCTGCCCTCTCCTGACCCTGCACAAGGGCCCTTGGGGTGGCTTTGGGGGCTGTGGGCTTCACATGTTCCCAGGCCCTGCTGGGCCCAGGTGCAGCACGGTGGCTTCCCGCCCTGGAGTGGGAGGAGGGGAGGCAGGTGTCCCTAACGACTCTGCCTCTGTCACTCTCCAGTCTGGGGAAGTGCTGGCCCAGGCTCTGTGACCACAGTGCAGATGGGAGAGGGGCCTCGAGGCAGAAAGGCAAGGAATGCTAGCAGTGAGAGCAGCTGCTGGCTTGGTGACTCATACCCAGCCCAGCTCCCGCCTCCCTCCTGGATGGCAGGGACAATCAGTCTGGAAGCTTCTCCTTCCTGATCCCAATATCTGTTCTCTCTTTCCAGAAGCTCCAGAAGGTCTCCCTGGCCCTGAGTCTCCAAAGATCCTCACTCAGGGTGAATAAGGATGCCTATGCGTCCGCATGCACCTGTCATGTGCAGCTCACAGCCCCTGCCTTGGGCCTTAACTGCCTGTTTCTGGCTGAGGAGCTCAGGCTGAGGAAAACCAAGTTATATCACTGACAGCATTTATTCTAGCAAGCCATGAAGGGCCTCGTGTGCTAGGCCAACCCTCTATCACTGAGCCTCATCCTCAGCCTAGATCCCGCCTTTGAAGAATCTCAGTGTTTGGCTTCTAAATGGCCAGGGTGACATCACCTACAGTCAGACCAGGGAGTCCAGTGCTGCTGACCCGTGAAGCAACTCCAGCCATGAGAGCAAGCCAAGGACCATGGCGGCCCTCCTCTTGCCTCTTCTTCCTTCCTTCCTTCTTTTCCGTGATAACAGTTTGTAGGAACACGGATGATGTGTGTACACATTTGTGAGTGAAGGTTGCACAGAAAGAACGTAATGGAGTCAGAGGACAACTTCAGGTGTCTACCCTGGCCTTCCACTTTGTTTGAGACAGGATCTCTTTCTTCCTTCCTTCCTTTCTTTCTTTTTAAAAGATTTATTTGTTTTATTATTTTTTTTCTTTTCTTTTTTTCAGAGCTGGGGACAGAACCCAGGGCCTTGCGCTTGCTAGGCAAGCGCTCTACCACTGAGCTAAATCCCCAACCCCGATTTATTTGTTTTATGTAAGTAAGTACACTGTCACTGTCTTCAGACACACCAGAAGAGGGCATTATATCACATTACAGATGGTTGTGAGTCACCATGTGGTTGCTGGGATTTGAACTCAGGACCTCTGAAAGAGCAGTCAGTGCTCTAACCACTGAGCCATCTCTCCAGTTTTCTCTCTTTTGTTGTTAGCATCGCTCGCTCTGGGCTAGCTCCACAAGTTTCCACCGTTCTCCTGTTCCCACCTCCTACTTTGCCTAAGGTCACTAGGAATCTAGAGCGTGCTACCATATCCAACTGTTAGGACAGCGCTATGAATTCAAACTCAGATTGGTCCTCAGGCTCTCTGGGGAAATGCTTTGCCTACTGAGCCTCTCTTCAGTACTCTCCCTCCATTCTCCTCCCCTCCCCCATCTTGCTAAGTAGCCCAGGTTGGCCTCAGACTACTCTCCTCCTGCCTCAACCTCCCATGTGCTAGGATTATAAGCAGGAGCTACCCCACTGCTCCCTACACATTTCTGAATGGTTCAGTTTGGGAAATGTCTTCTGGCTCCTTTAAATGTGTGACCGGGCTGGCTCGAGTTCATATAGAACCAAAAAAAAAAAAAAAAAAAAAAAATAAACCCAGTCCAGCATTCTCATCTCTAAAAAATTCCAATTCCTTCTACAGGATGCCAGGGAAGCCCTAGAACTTTAAGCTTATTAGCTGTGGGCTGCTAGTAAAACTTTACAGCTTTAATTAGCCGAACCGACAGCCATGTTACTGCTCCTTCCAGGGGCTGGAGCCGAGAGAGTAAATCCCAGCTCTTGGATGAGCATCCGTGGAAATGAACTTGGGTAACCTTGCGTTCCAAGGGTCCTGCGTTCTTCCCACCTCCTCTCCTCCCGCCCCATCTCTGAGACAGGGTCTCGTGGGGCCCAGTCTGTCCTCTCTCCATCTTGAACTGACCCTCACGCCTCCATCTCCCAAGTGCTAGAGGTAGAGGATCATGACGCCACTGCGCTTGGTCGTATGTGGTGTTGGTGATGGAACTCACGGCTTCATGCAACCAATCTCCTATCATCTCAGCTCCACCTCCAGCTTGGTTTATTTATTTGTGTGTGTGTGTGTGTATGTCTGTGTGTGTTTATGTGTGTGTGTGTTTGTGTGTGTGTCTGTGTGTGTTTGTGTGTGTGTCTGTGTGTGTGTTTGTGTGTGTGTGTGTGTGTGTGTGTGTGTGTGTGTGTGTGTGTGTGTGTGTGTGTGTGTCTGTGTGTGTGTGTGTGTGTGTGTGTGTGTGTGTCTGTGTGTGTGTGTGTGTGTGTGTGTGTGTGTGTGTGTGTGTGTGTGTATATGTGTGTGTGTGTATGTGTGAGCGTTTTTGTGTCTGTGTGTGTATGTGTGTCTGTGTGTGTGTGTGTGTGTGTGTGTGTGTGTGTGTGTGTGTGTGTGTCTGTGTGTGTGTGTGTGTGTGTGTGTGTGTGTGTGTGTGTGTTTGTTTGTGTGTGTGTGTGTGTGTGTGTATGTGTGTTGTGTGTGTGTGTGTGTGTGTGTGTCTGTGTGTGTATGTGTGTGTGTGTGTGTGTGTGTGTGTGTGTGTGTGTGTGTGAGTGTGTGAGTGTGTGTGTCTGTGTGTGTGTGTGTGTGTGTGTGTGTGTGTGTGTGTGTCTGTGTGTGTGTGTCTGTGTGTGTGTGTGTGTGTGTGTGTGTGCGCGCATAGGACAGTGCGTGTGTGGAAGTCGGAGGACAGCGTATACCCTGAGTTGGTTCTTGTTTTCCCCCTGTCGAGGTGGGGGTCTCTCGTTTATGTCACAGTACATCTCTATCTACATATCGACATGGATATTGTAGCTATGTAGACAGAGATACATGATGTCTCTGACCATCTCAAGGTCCACTCAGTAACTCTCACCTTTCTGATTTTTGTAGATGAGATCTGGAAGGCCAGGGGTGGGAGTTCATGCTAGAGCTGGGCAACTAAGGCACACGGGTGGTGAGTTCAAGGCCCTGGCCTGCAAAAATGAAATCCTGTCAGAAGAAAGGAAGGACTGATGTACTGGAACCTGGTGACCTTACAGTGATGTCTCAAGGCCAGGTTTCTGCCAGGGTGCCAATCCAAGCGACCATCAAGGTACCCTGGGTGTACCCTCACCTTCTGTCTTAGAGTTTTACTGCTGTGAACAGACACCATGACCAAGGCAACTCTTATAAGGACAACATTTAGGGCTGGTTTACAGGTTCAGAGGTTCAGTCCATTATTACCAAGTCGGCAGTGTCCACTCAGGAATGGTGCAGGAGGAGCCGGGAGTTCAACATCTTCATCTAAGGCTGCTAGCAGAATACTGGCCCCTAGGCAGCCAGAACAAGGGTATTAAAGTCCACACCCACAAAGTCACACCTACTCCATCAAGGCCACACCTCCCAACAGTACCAATCTGGGCCAAGCATATACAAACCATCACACCTTCTGTCAGATGTTAATGACCTCTTTGTGTTCCCCTGTGGGCATCAGAACCAGCAGCATGGCCATGCAGACCTAGTCAACCCATTAGCCACGATTTCCTCACACACAATCACCAGTCACATGCATACCCCTTCAACAATGTGGGAGGTCCAGTCATAACACACACACACACACACACACACACACACACACACACACACACACCCTAGAAGGAACCACTTCTAGTGTTGTTGGTGAAGAAGGGGGAGAAGAATGATTTCCAAGGGCATTGGAAAATCTGAGGAGAATTTAGTAGAGTCCATTGACAGAGATGTGGGCAAGGACAACGGAGTTCCCAGGGGCAACACAGCACCTGAGAGAGTGAGAAGGGAGCTGTGTCAGAACCTTAAACCAGAGGGCCGTGTGTGTGAACGGGCTGTGCCAATGTGACCTTGAAGAGGGGAAACAGAAGGAAATCTGTCATATCCTTCTCTTCTCTTCTCCTGCTGCCCTCCCCCACCTCCTGGTCAGACCCCAAAGCTAGGGAGCCCATTGAACTAACTTTGTCCGGTCCAGGAAGTTGGATGAAGAGACAGCTTCGGGGGGCCTACAGGAGAGATCACTGATGACTCGCAATAATGGCCTCCAGGGATGGAAAGATAGCTCAGTGGTTAAGAGTATTGGCTGTCCTTCCAGAAAACCGAAGAGTTCAACATCCAGCACCCATATGATGGCTAAAAACCAAGGGTTCTGATGCCCTCTTCTGGCCTTTGGGAATACTGCATGCATGTAGTACACAGACATGGATGCACAGAATAAAATAAAATTAAAGGGGAAAATATTAAAAAAGACAAGCCGAGCTGTGGTGGTGCACACCTTTGATCCCAGCACTCAGGAGGCAGAGGCAGATAGAGCTCTGTGAGTTTGAGGCCAGTGTGGTTTACAGAACCAGTTCCAGGACAGCTAGGGGCTGTTGAATAGAGAAACCCTGTCTCAAAAAGAAAAGAAAAGAAGAGAGATGGGGGAAGGGGGCATATACATGCCCTCAGAGTTTCAGTGCTGAGGTGGGAATTGGATGCGATTGAAATCACGCTATTGTATGGTGCTATGACAGAATAGCACACACCAAGTTAATTTATGAGGAAAATAAGTCGTGCTCAGGATATACCCCAGTGATAGAGTGCTTGCCTACAGTACAAGGCCCAGGGTTCAATCCTCAGTTCCCAAAAGAAAAAAAAAAACAAAAAAAAAAACAAAAACAAAAACGAAATTATTTCTCACAGTTCTGCAATATGAAAACTCTAAGAGGTTCAGCGTTACATGAGGAAGAGGGTGCCATGAGGGGCTGCAAGGCGTAGAGTAGAGGGGTTGGGGATTTAGCTCAGTGGTAGAGCGCTTGCCTAGGAAGCGCAAGGCCCTGGGTTGGTCCCCAGCTCCGGGGAGACATAGAGTAGAGGGCTTGGCTAATATACATAAACTCCTGTGTTCTATTCCTAGAACCATACAACATGGCGGTGCACCCCTTTAATCCCAGCACTGGGGAGGTTCAAAGCTAGAGTTGGGGGGTTGGGGATTTACTCAGAGATAGAGCGCTTGCCTAGCAAGCGCAAGGCCTGTTCGGTCCCCAGCTCCAAAAAAAAAAAAAAAAAAGCTAGAGTTGGGATTGGTCAGCAGTTAACGCCTGCCACACAGGTGTGAGGGTCAGAGTGCGAAATGCCCACAAACCCAGATAAATGCCAGGTGGGCTTGGAGGCCTGCCCACAGTCCAGAGAGACTAGGATCCACAGTCGCACACACACACACACACACACACACACACACACACACACACACACACACACACTATATTGTGAGTACAAGGTGGAGACCTTGAAAACATCAAGGGAGCGGGGATAAAGGTCAACAGCCCCACCTGCTGAGCTACCTCACCCACCCCACCTTTTTGGGTTTCATAGGATTGTTTACAGTGAAGGGTAAGCATGCTGTGTGCTTCTAACATTATGCAGAGTATGCGTTCTTTTCTGATTCCTGGGGTGTGCCAGATCAGGCTGCTTATTTATTATATATCTATAGCTTTCAGTATGTAGCTCAGGCTGGCGCTATGGCCCAAGCATATGGTATTACAGGCATGGGACACTTCTCAGGCTAGTTTTGATAACTTCAGAAATCAGAACATCCGAGCTGGGAGGTGTAGCGCGGCAGACACTGTGGGAGACGATGAATCCTTGCCTCAAAACCAAACCGGACAACCAAGTCCCAAACAACAGCACCCCTCCCCCACCTCCGCCCAGGGATTGGATCCTTAGTACCACAATTAACAGATGTGAAGAGCGGCATGCTTGGGGAAAGCGAACAATCAGTCTGGACCTTAGTGCCAAACTTAATCTCAAAAACAAAGACCGTCTTGCGCACATTCTGCGTGCGCATGCAAGTGCCGAAGGGAGGTGCTTTTTTACAGCCTCGCCTCCTCACACTTGTCTCAGTGGGTGCAAAACCTTTTGGCTCGTTCATTGCCCCCACACCCCAAATATATTTCACGTTGCAGAATGAGACCTGGAGGTTAACGGAGGCTTCAGCTTCTGCACAAATAGCTCGGGTTCTGGGGGTCTACCCTGGGCTCCTTGATATGGTGTGAGGCCTCCCCTCTCCTTTCCATTAA
The DNA here is from genome assembly GCF_011064425.1 of Rattus rattus. NCBI lineage: Eukaryota > Metazoa > Chordata > Mammalia > Rodentia > Muridae > Rattus > Rattus rattus. The sequence continues at coordinate 83,093,798 of NC_046157.1, read as the reverse complement.
GGTGGTTGCTCCCACGCCACCCGGAAGTGCTTGTGGCCCGGTTCCGGGAGTGAGCTGGTGGCAGGACATGGACGTGCCTGGCGGTGTCTGCAGCCGGAGCGGAGCACTTTCGTCTGCGGATCCGGCTCCTGCCTCGGTGCCCCTGGCGGAGCTCCTGCATCTGGTCCAGAAGGGCCAGGAGCTCCCAGGCCTGGAGAAACGCCACATCACTGCGACCCACGGTGAACCCACGGTGTCTCTGCTCCCACGGAAGTCCAAGCCCTGGGAAGACGCGGGCTCAGCCGCCTTATCCCGCACTGCCGCCCTAGACTCGAGGACGCAGCCTTCGACCATCGAGGAGCCGGCCCGGGGCAGCCCAGCCGCCCAACTCCATGGAGGCCCAAGGGATTCCTGAGGCTCGAGGTGTTTCCGCAACTGAGATCCGGAGGGCGTGACAGGATCCTACACGAACTTGAGAGTCTGGACACATGCCACCTTTACTCATCTTTCTGCATCTGCCACGATCTGTCTCAAGCAGACCCAGTATTCCTGGGGGATTCAGTGTTGCCCAGTAATTTTGGTTTTGGACGGTGAACCTCAACTTTATACTGTGTTCTAGTCCATTTGTGTAACTGAAACAAGTTTCCCTAGTCACAGTAACAGAGCACGACCTCCTGGGTCAGCTTATTCTAATAATACTGATAAAGTGAAACATATCTAAAAAGCGTTGGGGATTTAGCTCAGTGGTAGAGCGCTTGCCTAGCAAGCACAAGGCCCTGGGTTCGGTCCCCAGCTCCGAAAAAAAGAAAAGAAAAAAATAAAAAGCATTTCTAATTTTGCAGTCGTTTGGGTTTGATGAAAAAGTTACTTCCCGGAATGATGCATAGAACTCCTGTATCACGGAGGCGTGGGGGCGGAGTTGAGGGCTCAGTGGTTAAGAGCACTGACTGCCATCTCCTGATAGAGCCTGACAAATACAGAGGCAAATGCTCACAGGCAACCACTGGACAGAACAGGGTCTCCAGTGGACGGAAGGAGCTGAAGGGATTTACAACCCCATAAAAACAATACCAACGAACTAGGCACCCCAGCGCTCCCAAGGACTAAACGACCAACCAGAGTACACCCGGAGCAACCCATGGCTCCAGCTGCACATGTAGCAGAGGATGGCCTTGTTGGGCATCAATGGGAGAAGCCCTTGGTCCTGTAAAGGCTCGATGCCCCAGTGTAGAAGAATGGCAGGGCAGTGGGCGGGTGAGCACCCTCATGGGAGCAGGGCGTTGGAGTATAAGCTAGGAGGCTCTGTGTGTGTGTGTGTGTGTGTGTGTGTGTGTGTGTGTGTGTGTGTGTGTGTGCCCGCGCGCGCGCGGTTAAGGGGATAACACTTGAAATGTTAAATAAAATAACCAATTAAAAAAAGAGCACTGGGGCTGGAGAGATGGCTCAGAGGTTAAGAGCGCCGACCGCTCGCTCTTCCAGAGGTCCTGAGTTTGATTCCCAGCAACCACATGGTGGCTCACAGCCATCTGTAATGAGATCTGATGCCCTCTTCTGGTGTGTCTGAAGACAGAGACAGTGCACTTACATACATAAAATAAATCTTAAAAAAAAAAAAAAAAAAAAAAGGCGCACTGACTGCTTTTGCAGTTCAATTCCCAGCAAAACACATAACTCACAACCAGCTGTAAGAGGGATCTGATGCCCTCTTCTGATGTCTGAGGACAGCTACAGTGTACTTCTACACATAAATCTTTTAGATCCTGATTGTTGGAACAGCTAAGTCAGGTAGTGCGAGCAGAGGCAATCTGAGAATTGGTGTCCCTCATAGGCTTTCTCCTCCCATCATGCACTAGACATCCCAGTTAAGCTCTGGTTTGGCAGCAGATGCCTTACCCACTGAGCCATCTCCAAGGCTGAAAAGAGTTGTTTGGAATTAAACACAGGATTTCTGAAGGAGCATCAGTGCTTTTAACCTGAGTCGCCCTTACACTCCCCCACATCAGAAGACTTGTGAAACCCTGTACTACGAGTCAGATGCTTTGGGGCTGGGTGAACAGCTTTTAACCAGAGCTGACCTTGGGCCCTCTAAAGTCTGATTTTGGGGACAGTGTCTGATAGGCCTTTATTACATGGATCTGTGTCTGCCTGCACCTTGACACCACACCAAACTTCCCAGTAGTCTTTCAGACAGGCTCAGTGGCTGTTTCTCCATATTCTATAAAACCCAAATGGCAGGCAGCATGCTAGCTGCAGGAATGTCTATCCATGTAGTTAAGTAGCTAATACACCTGGCTGATAACCAGCAATATGGACAGCAGAACATCTTGTTTTGGGGATGTCAACTCATTGTTAGGGGGCAACACCACTTGTTTTTGACAGTCTATGTAACCCAAGCTACCTTTGAATTTGTGGTCCACCTGGCAAGCATCACCAAGCTTACAATAACCACTTTAATTACCTTTGGGGCCCGAAGGCACATGCTAAGCGGACTTGCTTCTGCAGAAGGCCTAGAATCGGCCCCAGCCTCCACAGGAACCTTCACTTGTCAGTATATCTAGCTCCAAGACATGGGGACAGTTTCTGGCTACTGTGGGACCCACACTGATGGCATATACTCACACACAAAAATAAATTTTAAAAATCTTTTACTATATAGAAAAAGCCCTTGCTTTAAACTCTGAGCAACTAGAAATGGAAGACTTGGCTCAGCTCATCCAGGGGCTCTCACACAGCAGACAAGCACCCCCAACACTGCAGTGCTCCCCAACTTAGTAAGATCCAGGACTCATGTCCCAGAGTGTTAAACAGCTGTGACTGTTTCTCCAAGACTGCAATGCATTTTTGGTCACCTCATTTCCCAATGCCCTACAACAGTTACCACTGATATCCCAAGGCCCCATGAAGTCAGGGTTACAGGCAAGCCCAGGGAAGCATGTGTTAGGAATGTGGACTCATGTGGGTTTTAAGGAAAGGCAAGACGGGAATCCTTAAGCCAAGGGCGAAGTTTAGGGGGCGTTTCCTGGGTATGGGCAGTTTAAAAACAACAGTCTTTCATATCATTGGTTTTTGTTGGTCTTTAACATTTTCTCTGTGTGTAGCCCCGGGTATCCTGGAACTCTGTAGAACAGGCTTGCCTGGCCTTGAACTCAGGAGATCTGCCTGCCTCTGCCTCTCAAGTGCTGTGACTAAAGGTGTGTGCCATCAGGCCCAGCTAAACACTATTTCGTAGTTGAAAACAAGTGGTTGAGCTTCAGTCCCCTCCTGTAGCACAGAACAAGACTAGCTTCACAGACCAATGTGCATAGAAAAGCAGGCTGTCCTCACAAAAGACAAGAGGGTGTGTGTCACTGTCGTGGAGTTCCAAGCACAATGTATGGATTTATGCTTGTGCTTTTCTAAATCCTGAGCTACAGGAAAGGACTGTCGCTGCAGGTCAGGGTACAAATGCTGTTACACTGATCAAGGGCAGCAAGCCCCAGAGGTCCCAAAGCGGTTGGAACATGGCCTCACGTAAGACTGAGCACCACCTTTGTCACCTTTCTAGCTGCCTTTCTGCCTGAGGAACAAGCCCCCAGGCTTATACACCAGCAGCTGGGGGTGGGGTGGGGGTGTCAGGGCGGGGCGGAGGCAGGGCTGCTGTGGAGTTTAAGGCTAGCCAGGGCCACACAGGAAGATGTTGTATTGAACAAACCAACCATCTCTCTGACAAAAATAAAAAGTAAAACCAAGACCCTCTTCATCCAGATTCAAGTGTGCCCCTTGGTCTGCCCCACTGCTTTAAGAGTCTTGGAGGGCGTGGGAGGATACTTGGGCTAGTCGCTCACCCAACATTAAACACCAAGACAGAAGGAAGGCAGGGCATTTCTTTCCTCCACAGCTTGTGTGGATCTCAGAGACGGGCAGCCAACCGGAGAACAATCGTCCTGTTCCATGTCTTCGATGCTCGCACACCCTACTGGGGTTCTCCTGGCCCTTTCCTTCAGTTTTTGAAGGCAGAAAATAATCTTCTCTGAAGATACTTGGTAATTTTATACAAACAAAAGCATTTCCAATTCATGCTTTTGGAAAAACCTAAGGAAGGAAAACACAGTTGTGTCACCAAACCAATGGCAGTCTGGGACAGAGCAACAACAGCGGCGTACTGTTCCAGGCTGACCCCTTCAACAAACCAGCTAACTGCTCTTCAGCCCTCCTGAAATCAGCTGATTGATTTCTTCTCCACTGGAGGCTAAATGTCCACAGCAACACAGACGTTTTCTAGCCTGTGACCTAGCAGTCAGAGCTGCATTAGGGTCTGTCCCAACAGGTCAACACGCGTGTTCCTGTCTTCCGAGGACTCTCAAATTCCGGCACACACAACCTCTCTCCTTGCAGTACTAGGTCTAAGAGCGTGCATCCTTAGCTAACAACTGTACCTCCAGCTCACAGGGACTTCTAGGTGACAGCACAGCCCACCAGAAGTCAGACATGGTGCTGACAAGATGGCTCATTAAGTAAGACTTCTTGCCATGAAGACTACCCAATAAAGATTCTCAGAACCAATGAAGGAGAGTGCTGGGTCTGGCACGGCCTCGGTGGGGACAGAATGACATGGCTCCTGTCTCTGAGACAGAGCGGCAGGTGTGGGCTTCCACAAGCGTGGGTGGTCACTATTGGCGAAAGACCTGTTTGCATAAATGTCTGTATAATAATTTATACTCCTCAGGAACGTCCTCTCGGTTAACATTAATGACTCCATGGTAATCTGAGACAGCGTGAGTCTGGGAGGTGAAGGTGTGGTTAATGTCTCAGCAAAATGTCCTGATCTTCAGGTCAGCCTGAAGGTTGTGGATAAGGACTCTAAAAACATGGTTCAAATATATGTTAATTTAAGGCTGGAGAGATGGCTCGGCTGTTAAGAGCATTGACTGCTCTTCTAGAGGTCCTGAGTTCAATTCTCAGCAACCACACGGTGGCTCACAACCATCTGTAATAGAATCCGATGCCCTCTTCTGGTGTGTCTAAGGATGGATATAGTATACTCTTTTTCTTTTTGTCTGAAGGGGACTGGCAGAATTACTATATGCAGTTACTCTGCTAATGAACCTTCAACTATTAGTATAGCACATAAGAATTAACACTGCTCCCACAGTCAAAGGAAAGCAGGTCAATGAATGTGCAGTAGTATACCCATAAAATAACAAATCTTTAAAAAAAAAAAACATAATTTCTCAAGAAGTAAAGATGCAGTATGAATTACAGGAGGGGCCTATCAAACCTAAGGGTACAAAAGCAGCTCTACTGTAAGCTAACTTGTGAGAAAGACAGTAAAGAAGGGGACAAATGTAGGGAGTGATGGTCACAGACCCCACCCAGCTAAGGTTTTGTTGTTGCCACTGTTTACGATGACAAAAGCTGACAGGTTCCTAAGTCCAGGGTCTGCTGGAGACAGAGCAAGGTTGGGCCCAGCAGTGGTTGAAATGGTGATGGGATCCCCCCAGCAGGCTTATTGTATGTGTTTAAAAGAAGGGGGCAGACCTCTGAACTCTTTTGAAAAGAAAAAAAAAAAAAAAAAAAAAAAAAAAAGGCCATTTGCTGTCTCCTAAGAATTAAGGAGCTGGGGTTATGGGTGCTGACTCTGGAAACCTGGAGTCAACATCTGGACTGATATGTAAAATAGAGTTGTTCTTATCATCTGCAAGAGATGAGCTGTCCAGTCAGAGTCTCAAGCAGAGAACAGAGCCGCCTGGGGATCTTAGGAGAAGACAGAACAAAGAAAAAGGTGTCTAGAGTAGAGCAGTAGAGCACCGGCCACCAGCTCCGACCCAGCACTGACTGTGTGCAGTCTGTTCCTCGCTCCCACACACCCCGTCCGCAGCCCCTCTCAAAGTCTTTGGCAACAGGAGCACTGGCTGTACTGTGGCACACACCGGTCTCACCTGCTCCTGCTCTAGTTGAGCTGCCGGATGAGCTGGTTGATGCGGTCACCCCGGTAGCCAGGCGAGCCCATCTCCTTGAGGAAGCCCACTCTATTCTTGGTAGCATGACGGGCCACAGAGAGGTGGAAAGGGCACAAGAATGCAGAGATCTGCTGGAAATGCTTCCCAGGGAAGGCAATTTCATGGATGAGGTCTTCCAGGCAAATGACACCAAACTGCCCTGAAAAACAAGAGGGTATAGTCCCCTTGTTCACTACCTAGCCAGTATACAGGAAAAAAGCTGGGCCTGTAAGGTGAGGAACAGACCCCGGTCCCAAATCCCAGCAGCCACCAAACCCCCATGCTGCAGCACTCACCCAAGTGCTCCTCAATCACTGTGTTGTCGGTCAGAGGGACAGTCTTATTGTTAATCTTTGCTTGTCCACGCTTCAAGATGAGTTCTCGGACAGACTTCAGATTTGGAAATCTACACAAGGCCCAACAGAGACACTGGCCATTAAGAACAAGCTGAGAAGAGGTGTCAGCCTCTCCGACCCAGACCTCCCACAGGCAGGGCGTGGACTACTGAGTGACAACTGTGAGGAAGAATGAAAAGCACAGTGGCTCAAGCCTGCAATTCCAGCTCCTGAGACAGAGGCCGGAGGGTCCTGAGCTATCTATACAGGAGTCTGAGGTGAGCCAACTGAAAAGCCCAGCACAGACTTAAAATTAGAAACTTAGGCATTTTTTGAGATCAGGTCTTATGCTGGCCTCAAACTTGCAGCAATCCTCCTGCCTCAGAGGTTTTACACCAAGAGGTACACAGCTGTATTTGAGTGAGGACAGCTATGAAGCCTGCTAAGTGTGGACACGGCTTCCCAGCACCATATCTTGTATCTTCACAGGACATATGTCCATGAGCGATACTAAACTTCTTCATGTCTGTCCTTTGGTGCACAAGGATGGGAGGCCCAAGACACCATGCTCAGTTCTAAAATGTGTTTTTCTTTCTTTGAGAACATCTTGCAGCAGAATGGCTCAGTCTGGCCTGGGATCCACAGCAACCTCCCTGCCTCAGCCTCCAAGTGCTGGGATGTAGGTGTGAGCCACCACACTTGACGACGATCACTACCACGGTGGCTTCAACCACTAATCTCTGTGTCATTCATTTTACCTTCTCTTAACCGACAACCGAATAAGTCCCAAACACTTGGGGCATCATCAGCATCACTGGCCCTCCCAGGTTCTAAGGTTCTTTATTTCTGGTGACTGGCCACAGCAAAATGGCCAACACACAGCATGAACCTTGGAAAACAATACCCTGTGTGTCTTACACACTCAAAGAACGAGGTGATTCACGTGGGAAAACGGTACTTACCCCCAGGTCACATAAGGCTCTACTGTGCGCAGCATTCTCATGCTCTGAGGGGTGACCTCGACAAAGACGCCACTGAACAACTTCTTCAGGCCAAGTTTCCTGATGGTGCTCTTTACCAATAAACTCACTCCTTCAATCCTGAAACCAACAGGCAGGTGTCTGAGCTCAGTCTACGCTGGTCTGCTTGCAAGCAGCTCTGACACCAAGACTGCTACGGGACACAAGAATTCACCTCAGAGCTCAGAGCAGTGGGAGGCAGGCTGGAAACAGACCACGGCCCACTTTGTGGAGCAATCCCTGGGTGCTACAGGATACAGTTCCTGATGGATTGGGGGGGATGCTAGGCTATATGGTCAAGTATGTCTACCCGAGGGAGCCAGATTGCTTCAGTAGGTAGGCAGTAAAAGCAGGGAACATAGTCACAGCAGATCTGAGTCTGACATCAGAACCAGGGAAGCTTGAAGAGAGCAGAGCTCAGAGTTTTAAACACAGAGGTTTTACACCAAGAGGCACACAGCTGTATTTGAGTGAGGACAGATGTGAAGTCTGCTAAGTGTGGACATGGCTTCCCAGCACCATACCTTGTACCTTCACAGGACATATGTCCATGAGCGATACTAAACTCTTCATGTGTGTCCTCTCTCTGTGCTTCAGTGCTGGGGTTAAGCCTGGCCTACTTTCCTGTCTTGTGTCAAGCTGTGGTTCCTACTTTAGAGAGGGTAAGAGCCCCACCTTCGCCCTGAGTGTCTGCGTCACTGAACTTATGTCACCTGTGGTCCTAACTCCGTCCTACACAATCTACTGTAACAGGTTAGGCTCTATCTCCCTACAGAGACATCAAAGTTGAACCAAAAGCTCACCTGCCCCCAGGACCCTGAAACACACTGGTACTGTACCTTTCCATGCGTATAACGAAGGCCAAGGAGTGTTTATCAGGGACCTCCAAAGCGCGCGGCTTCACTTCTAGTCGCCGGACACGCACCTTGTCACGTTGCTGCCGCCAGGAATCATGCACGAAAGATTCTAGTCGTCTAAACCGGAATTCTTTCCCTTTTCTCTAAGGTAGAGAAGACAAATATCACCATCTCTTCCCTTCCACAATTAACCCAGGAGCCATTAAAAAGAGAGCTCATCTCTCCCATGTTCTGCCAAGGGGGGCAGAACTCTACACAAGGGACATACGAGGAAGCCAAGGTGGAACTGAGAAAGCTTAAGACGTTATGAAGAAAACTTTGTGGTATGAGTTTATATGCTGGTAACATTTAAAACAAGTGTGTATGAAACCCAACACTAGATTAGGAATCATTAAATACAGAGGGTTTTCTTCTCTTTTCATTCAAAAATCTTGTATATACTATGTGCAGAATCCACACATACACAGACTCTAAATAAACTTTAAAAACTGTTAAGATACTTTTGGTTTGAGACGGGTTCTCACTGTACAGCCAAACTCTCCATTCTCCTGTCTCAACCTTTCAGAATGCAGAAATTCTAAGTGTCCCACAGTTCAGTTGGCAGTTTAATCTCAGCATTGCAGAGGTCGAATTAGACTGATCTGTTAGCATTCCAAACCGTATATACAGACCCTGTCTAAGAAGCAAACAAAAAAAACCAACGAGAACTTTTTTCTCCCAAATTTGGTGTTTTACCACTTAATATGAATTTAGAAAATGTCTTCACTTTTCCCTTAAACACCATTCTAGCATTTTGCTCACAGAAAGATGTAGGGTAAATCTTTGCTATATGGGAGAAACCAGTGAGGGATCTGCTAACAAATCTAGTTCAACAAACATCCTCTAGTAAAATCCATCCACCTCAAATCCTAATATCCCTCTTCCCTTGCTCCCAGACTTACCTCTCTCTTTGCCAAAAGAGCCTGCTTTGCCTGAGTAGCTTTGAGGGCTTGATAAGCCTTCCTCTTTTTCAGGAGATTTTCTGGAACCAAAGGGATCTTTTTTCTTTCCCTGATAAAGAAAAATTGACATCAACAAAAATTACTAAACCAACATTCAAGGCTTTCCAAACCAAGTCGAGATCCTGGTCTTCCTGGGACCTATGGTTTCTGATCAGTCTTCACCATGAACCTGTAATACTTGTCCCCAAAAACCTTTGGTCTCTGGGTTCGTTTTGGTCGGCAGAGCTTACTATAGCCTATCACAGTCACTAGCGGCAAGGAAACACTAGTAAAACCCGCAAAGGGTTGGGGCTGTTACAGATCCACCAAGAAGAGTAGTTAGTCAAGCTAGGGTGAGGTGGGGGAGACACATGAAAGTAGGAGGGAGACTTGGGGAGAAAGAGCTTGGTGGAAGACAGAGGGGGAAAAAAAAAGGGATGGTAGGGGGAGGGGATACGATCAAAATAACACTATGTGTACGAAACTGTGAAAACGTTATTACGATAGCCAAGGTGAGTGAACCAAACTCTGGCACTCTCCAGTCACTCTCCCCTCAGTTCCTTCCCTCGCTGCATGAAAAGTCGCCCCAGATGTCCTATCCACCGTCGCGGAGCCCTACGCTATTTCAGTCCCCATCTTTACTGCGTAATATGGAACCTTTTTATTTTCTTTCCACAGCCCACAGTATCCTTTTGTAGTACCAAAGTACAAACAGAAGGGATGGCATCGGATTCTCAAAGCCCCACTAGAAAGATTCAAAGACCAACACACTCACCCTTCCTCCGCCATTTTTCCGGTGCTTCAGCTACTGCTCATGCGCAGTCTCACCAAGCACGGTAGAGAGGCCCGCCTCTATGTCTCCTTGATCATAGAGACGGGACTCTCGCTCACGCTGGAGGACTCAGGCGGCCTGAGATTCCTTAGCGGCTGTGAGATTCTGAGAAATGGTCTTGCTAGCCCTGATTCCAGCAAAAACCCCTCCAGTTTCCGTCACATTCCTTCTAGGTTTTCTAGAGTCTGACACCCGTCTAGATCCAGCCTTTTTCGGTTAGGATGTAGCGCCTCGAACCCGGCCGCCTGTGAACGAGTTAAAGGCTTCCCACAATGCACCTGCAGCTTCTACTACAGAGCCAACGCCACACTTCCGGCACGGGCTCTGCGGAAGTGGACAGCCTTGCTGCTGTGATGTTTTTATCCCCGGAGTCTCGAGGGACCGTCTTGGCGCTCACACTTGGGTGGCGGTTATTTGTGGAGGATTTGGGGAAATAAAAATGTGTCTCCTACTCTGTGAGCCTTTGAATTCCTTACCTCGGGTTCCCTTATCAGTACAATTAATATATGGGCGTTCCCAGTAGCCGCTAGGAGGCGCTTTGAGATTTACAAAGTATTAGCACAAGTTGGGTAAACAGTCGAGCCTAGAAAGGGTTCATTTTTCATCTCAGCTATTTCACTTGTTTAAGTATCGCAGAATTTACTCACGTTGCCACATTCTTGCACAGTGCCTTTTTATGCTCTAGCCTAGGACAATGCCATTAACAGCACTTGAAGGAGTCGCCACCGCCTTTATCCTTCTACACCTTTGGCTTATGGGCAGGAGACTTTATTTCTACACATCACTACAGTGGGACTCTGCAAGGAAGTACCCGAGGGATTGGTGTGTCATGTTGACACACACTAAGAAACTAGTCCACTCAGAACGCCAGCTGCTCATTACCAGATGAATGTCAACGGGGATTAAGGGCTCGAGAGATGGTTGAGCTATTAGAGGACCCACGGTTGGTTCCCAGCACCCACATGGTGGCTCCCAACCATATGTAACTCCAATTCTAAGGGATTCATGACCTCTTCTGCCTCGGGCACCAAACACACCGACATACATGCAGGCAAAAACATGCATACACATGAAATAAAGGATGGTGGCACGCCTTCAATCCCAGCACACAGAAGGCGGAGGCAGGTGGATCTCTGTGAGGTTAGAGCCAGCCTAGTCTATACAGTAAGGCCATGTCTTTAAAGTGAACATAAAAAAGGGCAAGAACATGGTGTTGTCAAGGATGGGAGCCTGAGGCTCATTCAGTATTGTAACGGTGTGGTTGTAAAGAGGGAGCAACGATTGAAAAAAGAAAGCCAAACAAAACCCAATACTATGTAACTTTTTGTAGATAAAAGGTAGATCCTATCTTATTGACAATATTAAAGAAAGAGGAAATTCAATGTTACTAACAACTCCCCAGTAGTTGAATGGGACTTTGAGGTCCAGGTTCAGAAGATTTTCTCAAAACTAAGTCATCTGTTCGCCATTCTGATCCAGAAGATACAGGTTCTATCCAGTTTCCTGCTTCCGCTGTAGCTCCCATAAATAGTTCAACTGAATTGTGTCTCCTGAGCACTGACCATATGTGGTAGCCCTGGGGAAGATGCATCATATTACCAAGAATGTGGTGTGGATACTTAATGACTGTGATGGTTTGTATATGCTTGGGCCAGGGAGTGGCACTATTACTAGGTGTGGTCCAGTTGGAGTAGGTGTGTCACTGTGGGTGTGGGCTTAAGACCCTCATCCTAGCTGCCTGGAAGTCAGTCTTCCAGTAGCAGCCTTCAGATGAAGATGCAGAACTCTCAGCTCTTCCTGCACCATGCCTGCCTGGATGCTGCCATGCTCCTGCCTTAGACGATAATGGACTGAACCTCTGAACTTTGTAAGTCAGCCCCAATTAAATGTTGTCCTTATAAGAGTTGCCATGGTCATGGTGTCTGTTCACAGCAGTAAACCCTAACTAAGACAACGGCTTTAGAAATCTTACTCTTTTAAACCTTATCAAAGGTTCTGCTCTTGACCATTTCGGCTGTCCATTATTAGAGAAGGCTTAAATTAGGGGAGATGGTGAAACTCTGTGGATCCATGTTGGCTTTCAAGTCCCGAAATCTCTGCGGTGTTTGTTTGGTTCTTTGTTTGTTTGTTTGGTCTTCAGTCTGCCAATGACCACTCCCATTTCCTAATGCTCTCCCAGTCGTCTCCGGGACTGGTCTCTCCCTCATTGAAGGAGCTACAGCTGCAGTGCCCCCTCTGTACACAGCCTCTTTCCTAGAGTGTGAGCCTCCTGGTGATCCATCTCACTGTTTCAAGTTTTTCTGGTTGTCTGCTAGCTAGCTGTATGTCAGCTTGACACAAACCAGGGTCATCAGAGGGAAGGGAAACTCAGTTGAGAACAATACCTCCATAAGATCCAGCTCTAAGGCATTTTCTTAATTAGTGATCAATGGGGGAGGGCCCAGCCCACTGTGGGTGATGTCATCCCTGGGCTGGGTTCTATAAGCCCTAAGGAGCAAGCTAATAAAGAATTCCCCTCCATGGCCTCTGGATCTGCTCCTGCCTCCAGGTTCCTGCCCGATGTGAGTTCCTACCCTCAATGTTACATGGAACTGTGACCAAGAGAAACCCTTTTCTTCCCAAGTTACTTTTGCCAAGATGGTTCATCGGGGCATTAGTAACTCTTAGACATCTACCGAGAGTGACCAGAGGCTGTCAGGTACAGGTGAGAGATGGGCGGGTGAGCCTGGAGTCGGGAGAAAGGATATCAACAACACCTGTTTATTTGGATAAAAATAGGCATCGGAGAGTGGTAGTAAGGGTTCACCATTAAGAATGAGTCGTGCTTTCCCAGAGAACCTGGGCTACACTTCCAGCACCCGTGTGAAGTGGCTCACAACTGCCTGTAACTCGACGCAGCGGGTTTTTTAGGGTAGAGGAGAGACCTAGGGGGCTGGAGAGGTGGCTCAGTGGTTAGAGCACTGACTGCTCTTCCAGAGGTCCTGAGTCCAAATCCTGACAACCACACGATGGCTCACGACCATCCGTAAAGGGATCCGATGCCCTCTCTGGTGTGTCTAGGTCTGAAAACAGCTACAATGTACTCATAAATAAAATTTAAAAAATTAATCTAAAAAAAAAAGGAGAGACCTAGAAAAACTAGGCTAGGAAGCAGACTTGGGTGACAAATTATACTGAACAGAGTAAAAGTCCAAAGGGTTTCCATGTCATTTCAGACTAACAGAACATTTGCTCTTAGGCACAATCTTTTCTTCAGTTAGATTGCATTTTATCCCCACCGTACAGGGCCAGGACAAGCCGTCCTACTTAATGGACAAAGAGACAAATGAGAACAACTTGTATGGCTGGCTGCATTGTGAGTGGGGCCCTGGCCCCATTTCGTTCTGCTGTCCCAGGCCTGCCTACCTGTCCATCCTGGACCTATAGCAACATTTCCCCTAAATGATTTAAAACAACAACAAAAGAGTTGTTATGTTTTACACTCATTTTACGTGGTTTTTGCTTGCGTGTGCACCGCACATATTCCTGATGCCTTCGGCGGTCAGAACACGGCCTCGAATTCTCTGGAACTGGAATTACAAATGGTTCTGAGCTGCCACATAGGTACTGGGAACCGAACCCTGGTCCTCTGCAAAAGTTAACCCTTAACCAAGACACATTTCCAGCCCCAGTGATTAAAACAAAAAAATTCAACTATTTTCAAACTCCACTTCATTGGAAGCAGGTAGAAGAAAATATTAGGGTAACGTTTTTGTTGTTCTGTTCTGGTGTGTGTGTGTGTGTGCATGCGTGTTTTGAGACAGGGTCTCACTATGTACATAGACTTTGACTGCCCTTGAAACCACTATATAGACCAGGTTAACCTCAAACTCCTAGAGATCGTCTTGCCTCTGTCTCTCAAGTGCTGGGATTAAAAGCATGGGTCATCATGCCCATGTGGTTTGGAAAGATTCCTGTTTACTTTTTTTTTTTTTTCTTTTTCTTTTTTTCGGAGCTGGGGACCGAACCCAGGGCCTTGCGCTTACTAGGCAAGCGCTCTACCACTGAGCTAAATCCCCAACCCCCCTGTTTACTTTTAATGTGTGTGCATAAATGTGTGTGCAGGTGCCATCAAAGGCCAGAGGCTTTGGATGCCCTGTGGGGCTGGAGTTATTGGCAGTTGTGAGACACCAGGCAGGCAGGCATGGGTGTTACTGACCTCACCTCTGGCCTCCACAAAAGCCTTAGTACCACATGCTGAGTCTCTCCTCAGGCTTAGCTTGGCTAAGCCTCTGACCCTGGTTGAGTGTGGTGACTCGAGTCTTCTCTTAGTCCTCCCTAAATCCTGAGAAGCCCTGGACTACACAGGCTGCAGTGACATTTTCCTCTCTGCCCCATCTCCTCTATGGGAACAGTGTCTTGCATTCCTTCTCATTCACCCTTCTAGAAAACCTCTAGCCTCTCCACCGGCCACCCCACCTGAAGGGCCCTAAGCTTGTTCATCTTTGCAATCAAACGAGGGCTCAATATCCCTTCGATAATCCCTTCAAATCCTGCCTAACAGCACCCTAGATCCTAATATTACTCAGGACTTTTGCAACTACTTAGAAAACTGTCCCGGAAATGGAAAAGGGTTTCTCATCCCTACAGCCAAGCTTTCTGCTTTCTCTATTCACAGCCTTGTCCGGTTTTGTCTGTTCTCTCCAAGCCGTGTGAAAGTTCTGTCAATTGGTCAATTACCATTGATCGATCTCTGTAACTTTGTTGCAAAGTGGGAACAGGACCTAACAGGAGGGGAGAAAGCCAAGTTGTAGGCCAGATGCAGCTTCACCCTCCCCCACTCCTTCCTGTCTGGCTGGTGCGTCTCTGTTCCCTCCTGCAATATCCGCTGTCTACAGCTTTACGGGGGTTCAGTATTTTAGGGATTCAGATGTCCTTTAGGTACCAGTGGCATTAGACTGTCCCACAGACTCCTCAAGAACCATGCTTGTTTTTAGGTTTCCTTCAAAACCTCTCTGTCCCATATCAGCCAAGCCATTTGACTATATGACAGAGAAGGGAGAGAAAAATAAAAGGGCAGACCATTCCCAGTGGGGAATTTTGCTGTTCATCTCATACTTTTTCATTTTTAAAGATTTAATTAATTTACTTTACTTATATATGAAAACACTGTAGCTGTCTTCAGACACACCAGAAGAGGGCATCAGATCCCATTACAGATGGTTGTGAGCCACAGATGGTTGCTGGAATTGAACTCAGGACCTCCGGAAGAGCAGTCAGTGCTCTTGACTGCTGAGCCATCTTTCAAACCCTGGTTCTCTTGGGTTTTTGTTTTTTGTTTTTTGTTTTTTTTGAGACAGGGTTTCTCTGTGTAGTCTTGTCTGTCCTGGAACTCTCTCTGCACACCATCTGGTCTCAAACTCAAAGGTCCTCCTACCTCTGCCTCCTGAACGCTGAGATTAAAGCTGTGAGTCACCACTGCCTGGATCACCTCATATTCTTCTGATTTTAGTTTAATGCTCTAAAATTTTTGTTCAAGTATAAATCTCATCTTCGTATTTGTAAGGCTATTGTGTAACTTTCACTATCTCAAGATTTATAAGCATATTGGGTACAATTAAAAACCTGAAACAAAAGAATTAAGGGTTGTAACAACCAGGTTGAGAGTGAAAAAAATCTGTATAGGTAATCTTAAAGGAAATGTGTGGCTTGTCACTGTCTCAGCTGATGTTCCTACGTAGGGATGGAGGCAGCCATCTTTGCTAGGATTGGAAAGGTTGGATTTGGTCTTGTGACCTCATTACCACCTTTTCCAGTTTATATTTTGCTTTTTGGTTTTGAAGGCAGGCTATCTCCCTCTATCCCTGACTGTCCTAGAACTCACTCTGTAGATCAGGCTGGCCTCGAACTCACAAGATCCACCTACCTCTGCCTCCCAAATGCTGGGATTAAAGGTGTGCACCACCACTGAGCCGCTCCCATCATGATTAAAAGTAACCATAGGGCAAAGCCAACCAAGAAACAGCTCCTTCTAGTGTAAGACTCAAAGTGAGCCTTAGCTGCCGGGAGACCCCCAAATGAGACTCGAGAATGAGGTTTGATGCAAAAGCAAGAGGTTTATTGTTCCAGCATGCTGGTGTCGTCCCGCACCCAGAGGAGAGGAGAGGTGACCCTTCTCTTTCATAAGATTTGTATGCAAATTGTGAGGGCAGAGTCTAGCAACAGCAGCTAGGCATGTAATGATTGGTGGTCGTGGTGACCTTTACATTAATTGGCTGAGCAGGGAGGGGGACTCAGGGACCCTCGCTAAGGCCCAGTGGGAAATTCCGAGTCAGGACTGTCTCTCAACCACATGGCATAAGCCAACCAAGAAACAACTTCTTGTAGCCATGGCACCCAAACCAGATGATTTCTCCATTATTTTTGATCATGCTAACGAGCTTCCCCTTCTCTGCCCATCCCACAGTCCCTTCTTTTCTGATCTGGCCTTTGCTGTCAGTCTCTTTATCTCCTGCCTCAGCAATGGGCCATCCAAATCAACACCCTCAGGCACCTACTTTGAGCCCACTTGCAGCCATTAGTACCCCTGCTTCTCCATGCCACTCTGCCGTGGGATCCCCTTTACCATCCCCTACCTGGTCTAACCCAGCCATGGTTCTCTGTCTGGAGGAAGTCACCCAGGTGAATGGCTTGGTCTGAAAGACTCTAGGGGCTTTCGCCAGCCTTACCCCCCACCCCACTCCAGGCAAGGCTAGGTTGAGTTCCAGCTTCCTGCCTCAGGTCGAGCCTAGGCCAAGTTCCATTCTCCACCCACAGGAACACTCTTGAGTAGAAAATTCTCAGAATGTACCGACGGATGCTTGCTAGCCAGTAGATTTAAAGGTCAATATGCTTAGCCAATAAGTTTGAACTGTAACTGAAAGATCCCCATTTAATATTAGTGCAGCCATTTCTTAAAAATGGGAATCTTTTAAGGTGGCCCTTGCTTAGCCCCTAGACGTTAGACAATAGACCAGAAAGTACAGAAAGCACATTCCCACCCACTCTCTAGGAAGCTGCCGGACCATAAGAACAGATGGTATAGATCGTATTTACTGCAGGGCAATTACAAGACAGGAAACATCTCTGGGAAGCTGACTGACCACTATAGATTGTGCCCCAGGATCCAACCTCTATCAAGTTGGATGTCCTTGGTACTGACATAGCTATAGCCTTGTCCTGGGATCTCCAGAAGAGAAACATCTGCCAAGTCAGATATCCTTGGTCCTTGTCCTGGGAACCCCAGGATGGGAAAACATATATCAAGTCAAACATCCTTGGTACTGAAATGGCTGTGTTGATATGGTTGCCTGTCCCAGGAACTCCAGGATGAGAAACATCTGCCTAATCAGTTATCCTTGGCACCGAAATAGCTGAGCTAATGAAACTGTGTAATCTTAAATGAGTATATAAGCTGTACATTTCTGCTGTTTGAGGCTCTCCATATCCCTTCTGTGTGAGGACCGTGTTGAGCCCCAATGCATTGGTATCCCAAAGTAAACCTCTTGTTTTTACATCAAGACTGAGTCCCGCCTGTTTGTGAGGTGGTAGGTGTCCTCAGGATTGGAGCGAGAGTCTCCTCAATCTGAGGGTCTTTCATAACCTTGTTGAGGTAACTTGCACCCCTAGGAAGTATAAAAACTGCTTGTAATAGCCGTTCAGTGTCGACTTCTGGTCACCCGCCCTGAGGGACTAATTGACCTCGGTGCACTAGAAGATAATAAACCTCTTGCTTTTGCACAGATCTGTGCCTTTGTGTCTCAAGGGGGTGGGGTGGGGTCTCAAAGTAAGTACCACTGACCAAGGGTTGGGGTCTTACAGTCAGTGTACACACATGCTCTACTTATTAAAAGAAAAATCTCAAATAGAAAAGGGCCCATTTCAAGGGTCCATGATTTGCCAAAGAATGATACTGAATTCAATTAGTATGCAAAAGGGAAGAACATTTTATTCTATAGAATCCCAGCATGCTGGGGTCTACCTTTAACAAGATGCCCAAGTGAGCTCACAGGTCCAATTTAAAGCTCATTAGGGGAATTTCAGGGAGGGGTAGGTGACCTTTATCTTAATTGGTTAGTTCTATATCTAGGAACATTCCAGAACCATTGCTGGGAGGTTTAAGGGGTTTGGGGGATTGGGACTGGAAACTGTTTCTGGGGAAGCCTGGAAACTGTTGCCAACCCATTCATTGCCCTTGCCTCAGGCCAAGTGGGGGACAGCTACTGATGGTGGGGCAGTTCCTGGTTGGGTGCCTGAAGCCTTGAGGCAGGGGGGTTGGTGGTGGTTAGGGGTTGGGGGATGAGGGATGTTTCCAGTTATTGACTTGCCTGGACTTGCCTAGTTCTTGGAAACAGGATCTAGGCCTAGTCTCCTTAACTGTCATTTTGCTGCCTGTCATGGAGTCCCTGGCTCAGTCCTCTCACTATATATACCAGTGTTGGGAGCGATGCCCTTGAAACCCTCCATATTGATGTTAATATTATGGTTAGAGATAAGTATGACTGGGTTCATGGAAAATCCCCAGCCAGCTGCACAAGACTAATACAAATGTGGTGGTCAAGATGAATAATCATATGATAACGTCTGATGTTAAGATACCCAATGTGATGACCTGTAACCTTTCTGAAAAACCAACATCCTGCTGACTAATAGATATGACAAATCTGTGACCTTTCTGACAACCTGTCAACATCAGCCTACTCCCTGACCACAGGAATATTGTGTCCTTGGCCTGTGTAAATGTTTCTTACTTCCCCCCTCTCTCTGTTACCCATGTTTTGGTATAAATTCAGCCTTGGGAAAAAATAAAATTGTCACATTGATCAGACTCTTGTCTTGGCATCATTCTTCATGTCTATTGTCCCCCATTCTCTTCCAGGAACCCTCTGCACCCTCTTTGACCTACCAATAGTTCTTCTGTGCTTTGTTAAAGAATTCCAATAGATTACAAATATATTACCAATCTTACAACCTTACTTTCCAAGATGTTTACGATTCTTACCAACAAGGTTCTTCCCCAGGATCAGAGTCTTCCAATGACTTTTGATGACAATCCAGTGACCTTCTCCTTGAGGACCGACCGCAGGCAAGTCTGGGACCAGGTTAGAACACATACAGGCAAGTCCAGACACCTTGCCTCTTGGTCTGTCTCTGTGAGCCTGCCCGTAAAGAGCTACTTCTCCTGACATTATGGCCAAATTTAAACATCTAGAGAGAGCCCCCCAAAACCAGACAGGGGCCAATCTGATACAACCCACACAGCAGGGTTTTTATCCTATCCTAGCTCATCCCTCCCCCCAACACACTGCCATCACGCAGGATGGTTTTGGTGGTGGGAGAGCCCTGAATGTCTATGGACTGAGGCTTTATAGTAAGCAGCAAGCAGGGAGTACGTGTGCAAGCATCTAATTGGAAAGCTACTGTGGTCTTTAACATAATTGGCTGGTGCTGGGAGTCCTATCATAAACTTAATTTCTGCTTCCCTCTCTGCATGGGTGGTCCTTAGGGACCACCTTAGGGTGGGCTTGTAACCTGGGGGTGCAGGTTTGTTGGGGGAATAACCTAGAAATACTGGTTTTGTTGGGGATTAGCCTAGAGACTGGAGCTAGGCTGAGGTTTTATTGGGGGTTAACTTGGAAACTAATGCTAGGTACCAGCCTGTTAGTTTACCTGAATTCAAACTTAGGTCAGGTTCTCTAAAATGGAGTCTGAACTTAAAAGATTTGGCCTCTCAGGAGCCCTGAGTAGTCATCACAGTACCAGGGCAACACAGATCGCCCCTTCTAGGCAATGGTGTCATCTACTTGGTCCTGACAGATGTTTGGTGGCCCACATCCCTATCTCGTTTCTCTGTTGTTGGAGTGGGAGAACAGCCTTATTAACCTCATCAAACCCCAGCACTTAATTATATCCTCTTATTGGGACAGGACCTCTTAGTCAAAGTGGGGGCCTTTATCTCCTTCGCTCCCCCAATCTGCTTGAGCGTAGGATCACCAATTATTCTTCTCCTTCTCCTCCAAGTTACACAGTCTGACACACCCTGTCCCCATCAGCTTTCCAGGTAGATCCCTGAGTACAGGACACCTACACCCCATCCAGCCGAGCATAATCCTTCCCTCATCTAATTACAAAATCTTTCCACGCCCACCCAGGGCAAAAGCAAATGTGTGCTCCCCCGGTCCTGGTTGTTTGGAAGGTTTTGAGAGTGCCGATGGGTCGGCTGTGTCTCTAAGTCTTGGAGCGAGCACGGGAGTCAGATGAGAATGGGTCAGGCTCAGGGGGATGTGTGAACTGCTTACTTTGTTTCTGACCGGTCTTTGAACCTGTGAGCTTTTCTGTGCTCATTGGTTTTGTTTTGCTTTCTCTGCTGCCAGCTGCTGGCCACCACCACCAGTGCCATTTGCCACGACTGCTTTGGCGGCCAGGGCTCAGAATTTATCTCTGGGCTTTCTGGTCATTGAATTCAGTTTAGCGGGGATTCAAATGTCTTTCGGATGTGGATAATACCGAAGTTGTTTCCTGCTGCTCTGCTTTATTGGAGAGTTGGGTTATGGATCTTCCTCACCCAAGGGTGTTTGTGTAAAAGACCTGACTGAGACAGACAAAGGAGAACAAAAGGATTCGAAGGAACTTGCTTTGCCATGACTGCTCTCGGGAATGGTTAGATGGAGAACGCAAAACTAGGCTGGGCGTAGTGGTCCACGCCTTTAATCCCAGCACTCGGGAGAAAGAAGCAGGTAGTTCAAGGCCAGCCTGGTCTACTGAGTGCTTTCCAGGACAGCCAGTACGACATAGTGAGACTCTGTCTCAAAACAAGCAACAAAACAAACAGGGGGTGGAGAGATGGCTCAGCAGTTGAGAGCACTGACTGCTCTTCCAGAGGACCCAGGTTCAAATCCCAGCACCCACGTGGCAGCTCCCCATTGCCAGTAGCCCCGACAGACAGAGATGCAGGCCAACACCAATGCACATTAAACAACAACAACAACACAACAACAACAACAACACAACAACAACAACAACAACAACAACATAACAACCCTTAAAGCAAGATTTGCAACTCTAAGAAGTGTCTAAGAATGTCACAGCTGGGTTTTAAGGTAAATGCAAATTGTAAGGGTATAAAAGAGTCATCTAAGGTAATAAAAAATGTTTCTGATTTCTTGCTCCCCTAGGCTTTTGTTATATTGATTGGAAAGGTTCAGGAAGGGGTTGGCGATTTAGCTCAGTGGTAGAGCGCTTGCCTTGGAAGCGCAAGGCCCTGGGTTTGGTCCCCAGCTCCAAAAAAAAAAAAAAAAGAAAAAAGAAAAAAAAAAAAAAAAAAAAGGGAAAGGTTCAGGAAACCTATACTCCATGGTTTGGTCAGACCACTCACATGGTGCGGTCTGGCTTGGCCAAGGCAGGGACAGTGTGGCATGGCTCCTGCCCCTGGGACAGAGCCAGCAGGGTGCGGGCCTCCATGTGTGTCAATGGTTGCTGTGTGTAAGGCTTGTTGCTCCTCCTTCAGGAAATATTCTCCCCACCAGGTTAATGACTCCATGATAATTAGAAATAACGAGAGTCAAGGGTGTGTCTATGTCTCCGCAAAACCGTAAACACCAAGACCTTCAGGACAGCCTTCAAGGCTGAGGGAAAGAACTCTGAAAACAGGAGTTCAAAACATATAATTTCTCAACTATGCAAAATATAAGGACACAATATGAATTGTATAAGGAGCTTCGCAGATGTAAAGGAGCAGAGGCAGCTGCAGCCAGCCTGTCAGAAAGATACTAAGGAAGGAGATAAAGAGTTAGGGAGAGTCGATCCCAGGGTTGCAAAGACAGGCAGATTCCTGAGTTCAATGTCAGCCTGGGACAGGAGTTTAGGTCCTGGCCCACACCTGGCTTATTGTCTGTGATTACAAAGGTAGACAGATTGTGTTTGCTGTCTCTAAGAATCAAGGGGCTGGGGGCACAGAATATTGATTTAGACGGTAATCAAAAGAGAACCTGGGGTAATGACTGAATTGATATGTAAGTAAAGACTGGACTTCTGGTCTGCAAGGGATGAGCTCTCTAGAGAGGTTTTGGAATTTGCAAGAGAGAGCTGGAGAAGAGAGAGAGAGAGAGAGAGAGAGAGAGAGAGAGAGAGAGAGAGAGAGAGAGAGATATCATGCTTCTTTCTGGAAGGCTGTTTCAAAAGAACATAGCCTGTCAGCTTGTACCCCACAATTTGACTTGAGTTGCTCTCAGGTTGCTCCCAAACACCCTTGCACTCAGGAACCCCCTTTCCAAGCAGGGGACTGAGGCTGCTTACCAGCATACTGCCGGAAGGAGATTCTTATTCCTATAACATCTAGACGTATGGAGACTGCTCTCACTGCTCCTGTAGGAGTCATGATGCATAAATGTAAAGCTTTTGTCTTAGGGTTTTCTTGCTGTGAGGAGACACCATGACCAGGCCAACGCCTATAAAAGAAAACATTTAATTGGGGCTGGCTTACAGTTTCAGAGGTTCAGTCCATTTTCATCATGGCAGGAAACATGGCAGTGTCTGGGCAGACATGGTGCTGGAAAAGGAGCTGAGAGTTCTGCATCTTGATTCACAGACAGCAAAAGGAGACTATGTCACCGGGCCCAGATTTAAAATAGGAGACCTCAAAGTCTGCTTCTACAATGGCGCACTTCCTCCAACGAGGCCACACCTAGGACTACTCCCTCTGGCCACGCATTCAAACACACAAGTCTATGGGGCCACGCCCATTCAAACCACCACGACACCCTACCTTTTATGAAGAATGGGGAATCTTTTATATCCTAATTAAGGACCCTTGACATCCCAGATGGGAGACAGGAGTCATTGGTAAACTTCGCTATAGAATATATAGACATGTTAGTAGTGGTCCAGTGCTCTTCAAAGGCGCTTGCCTCTCTAACATCACCCCTTAGACAATATTGATCTACGACCCTGTCACACCATCTGGGTTCAAACCTTAACCTCCATGTATCAGCTACTGAATAACACTCTCCCTGACCACTTTGGAGAATGTTGGTTGAGTGTCCCTCCTGGGTCAACTTTGCAACCATTTGTGGCCTCACCCGTTGTCTTGTTGCACTCTTCACCCTGATGCCCATTAATTGCTCTATGTCAAATATCACTACCACCCCTTATCTGTCCCACATCTCTCTTTGGTATCACAGGCTTCTTTAACTCCTCGGGAACATGGTTTGTGGGCACACTGGCTTCCGAGAACTGCAGTAATACCTCAGTATTACCACCCAAACTCTAGACCCAAACATTTGCAACGCCTCAGTTATCTTTGTGACTACATATAGCACTGCCTACTCACTAGGTAGTCAGAGACTTGTGCCCCGGTGCTCCTTTTTCCAAAACAAAAATGATCCAGTGACAAACCCTTGCTGCTGCTTCCTCTCACGGGATCCATAGAAGCCAAGCGTGACAAACCAGCAGTTCAGGTCATACCCTTTCTCCAAGTCCTGGGCATAACCCCTGGTATGGCCACAGGAGTGGCAGCACTGACTACCTCCCTAGCTTTTACCATTTGCTTTCCTTTAAGTTCATTCAAGATCTCCAATTAATGGCTCATTCTTACCATCCAGGGTCAAAGAGACACACTGCCGGCCGTAGTGCTACAAAATCAGCAAAGATTTACTAACGGCAGGGAGAGGTGGCCTTTGCTTCTGGGTCAAACCAGTCAGGTATAGTGAAAGTTAAGATCCAACACTCAAGAGGGATCTCCAGAAAAACCATTAAGAAACAGCTTGATGGGCTGGAGAGATGGCTCAGTGGTTAAGAGCACGGGCTGCTCTTCCCGAGGTCCCGAGTTCAAATCCCAGCAACCACGTGGTGGCTCACAACCTTTCCCCTCAGAGCTGCAACACTTAATCCGTGGCTGCTGCAAGGAACTGCTGCTTAAGCCTTCCCTCTTCAGCTGGCTACCAAAGATGCTCTGTCTCAAAGGGAAATCAGAGCTGAGGCACAGCCACACTCTGGAGTCCTTGGCTACTTCCCACGGGACAACACAGAGTCCTGGCAGTGTAGTGCTGTGCCAGGGCCTCCAGCTGCAGAGGGAGTTTCTATCTTTCTTGATGTTTCCCCCAATAGCCCACTGGCTGCTCTCTCTGAACCAGAACTACCAAGATGCCATTTTCTGGATGGTGACCGCCCTATCACAAACTGGGGCTTTCACTAGCCTGACAGAAGCCTTGGGTCACCTCTGGGCATGTCAAGGGAATGCAGGCACTTTATCCCTAACAGCAATCAGATGAGCCTTCCTTTAAAAGATGTACCACATTATTATTATTTTTTTTCTTTTCTATTTTTCGGAGCTGGGGACTGAACCCAGGACCTTGTGCTTGCTAGGCAAGCACTCTACCACTGAGCTAAATCCCCAACCCCTATTATTTTTATTTATGTTCATGGGTGTGTTGTCTGCATGTATGTCTGTGTACCATTGCATGCCTAGTACCCTCAGGGGCCCTGTTACCCTAGTAACTGGAGTTACAATGGTTGTGAACCATGTGGTTGCTGGGAATTAAACACGGCTCCTCTGGAAGAGCAGCCAGTGCTTGTTTGGTGAGCCATCTCTCTTGTCCTTTATTATTATTATTATTATTATTATTATTATTATTATTATTATTATTATGAAGACATGGTTGGCTTGTCATGTAGATAGATTTGGATGGTCTCAAGCTCACAAGGGATCCGCCCGCTTCTGTGTATGTCCGTCTGTATCGTGCCTGTAGCGGCTAGATGGCATCGGATCCCCTAGAGCTGAAGTCACAAGTCGTTCTGAGCTACCCAACATGGTTGCTAGGAACTGAACCGTGGTCCTCTGGAAGAGCAGCCAATGGCTGAGCCAGCTCTTGAGTTTCTACTCTTCCTATTTAAAGCTTCATTCCTGGGGTGATCAGTGCCTAAAGCAAAGGGCCTGAACAGGGGCCATAATGCGATGTTGGGTGCAGACTTACACTTGGCACTGAGAGAAACATGACCTCAGGGTAACACAGTAAAGGACACCAAAGGATCCATGACATTGCAGCTTGTGCCAGGATGAGGAGACCCTGCCCTGACGTCCACTCGTCCCCGCTGAGTCTAATCTACCTCATGGAGCACAGGATGACTTGAGTCAGCTGTGCGTGCAGCCATGGATGAACTGGAACTCCTGGTTCTCTTGCCTTTGGCTTCAGTGTCACGGCTGCTTAGGTGTTTATGCGATGGGATCAAAGGACTTCGAGTGTGGCAGGTAAGCACTCTGCCGCCTGGGCTGCTGCTGAGGCTGCTTCCAGCCACCATTAGGGCAACTAATCCCCCAAGGGGCCCGAGTGTCAATTCTAAACCCCAAGGGGGAAATCAGTGGGTCTAATCCCATTCCGTGAGGTTGTGAGACAAGGGACTCAGAAGGGCGTCTTAGGGCTGACGTTACACAGAGGATCCCATTACGCATGCTCACTACAATCTGGTTAATATGGGGATCAAAGAGAAAGGTGACCATTCTAGAGGAAGTGTTAGATGAGATTAATCTTTTACCCCTTAGCTTTTTCCTTGTCCCTGGAAAACCAAATGAAACTACTGAAAAACTGAAACAAATGCAAACCTTCCCGCACAGGCTCCGTGATGCCGTCCGAACGATTCCCACTGTCCCTAAGGACCCAGGGAGGGAGGCCTGACACGTCCGAGAGACATTTCACTCAGCAAACTCGGCCTACCCTGTGACTGTGGGGAGGCTGGCCGGTTGGGATCCTGTCTTCCCAGTGAAGGCCGTTTCTGACTATGCCCACTGGACACTTACCCGCTTCTGGTTGCAGGAACCGTTCCTGGTTGCAAAATGAAGACAATCACAGTTACATTTTCCCAAATCTTTGGCTGTATTGCAATGGTTGTTTCATTCTGTAATCTCCAACTGAACATTTCCTAACCATGGATTAACAATATAGGTACTGACTGGTTTAACAGTATTTATCCAACATAACAAAATAAACTGCAATTTCTTATACTTTTTTTTTTACAAAACATTTTATAAATATTTTTACAAAATGTATACAAAGCAATTTCAAGTGAGACATACTATACAAATGAAGGTATTTAAGCAAATAAAGCCCACACCACACTGACAGTGAGTGACCGTCCTCGGAGCCGGCCAGCCTGTGAGGCCTCCCAATCTAACAGAGCCCACTAAATTCTCCAGAGCTAAAGGATTTCCTTATAGTAATTGCCACTTCAAAATTTGCTTCATCTTTAGGCAGTACTTAAGGACACAGAAAATCAATGCGTAATAACAAATTCATACTTTTCCACAACAACAAACAGATTAAAAACAAAGGGAAGGAAAAATGATTTTTGTTACTGAGCACGCGTTCTAAAACTCAACTGACTAATGACCCTGAACCACCAACCGTTGGCCACTGAGGCAGAGCATTTCCCTTCACCAGCGGGGGCTCGTGAGTGAGTTATGACCCATGTGGTGTAACCTGATCACAGGAGTAAAATACACTTTGTAATCTTCATTTGTCATTATCTAGAGTCTTTCCTCCAAAGAAAGTAAACTTACATACAAGGACACAAAAATTTACAAGTTTCATTTTGGTACGGTAGGCTCTCGGTGTGTGGGACCAATGTCAGGGATGAGAAGCCCTGTGATTTGACAGACAGGAAAGAAAGCTGGGGCTGGAGCGGGAGGGAAGAGGTAAGGAACATACACGAGACTTCTTAAGAATTCCACTGATTTGCAATAATTAAAGTAATTCATCACTAGCCGTGTGCAGGCGGCCATGAGGCTACGCGAAGAGCCTGTGACGCCAGAGAGAGCAGGGCAGGCTGGGAGCCCAGGGCAGCCCAGACAGAGTCCTAACTGGCACATAACTCATCTTTCTAATGTGTTACAATACAGGAAGGAAGTCAGCAACTTGGATATTGGCACAGAGAAGGAAGAAAAGGGCAACTCTACGACAGCCCAGAGTTTTCTGTTTCGGTTGGCTGGGTTGTGGGTGGGAGAAGGTACATTGCTCTCAAAGGCTGTCTGTCTGTCTCGCAGAGTTTGTCTATGTAGTGGACAGAGGGGTAGAAAAGGTCCACACACTCTGCTATTTCTCAGCTTTTTCTTCTTGTTTGGCCTTGAACCTGTGACTCTCCTGCTTCAGTCACCTGACTGCTGGGATTACAGGTGTATGCCAACATGCCTAGATTGCTGCTGTGTTATTTGAAAAAAAGATCAAAGTCAAAATCAAAAGCCTTCCTTTCCACTGCAGGCCAATCTGGAAAAGAAACACTCCACATGATGACCGAAGGGACAACTGCGTTGGGGGATGACGAAGCAGAAATCAACGGGTACATTTACACAGCCAGAGGGATGGCCGGAGGGAACGAGCCCTCACAGTAACCAAAACGACCTCCGATCCCCCGCGGGCGGCTGGGGTGGAGGTGGTGGGGAGGCAGCAAACAGCAGCACCATGACCTGTTACTATGGCAGGAAGAGAGCCAGTAGCAACAGAAGCATCATGCCTGGTACAGGCCCACAGGAGCGGAAAACAGGGGAACGCTCCCCGCAAAGAACATAAATAAAAAAGAGGAAGGCTCCACGGGTGAGCGCGGAGCACCCACGGCGAGGCGGGGCCAGACATGCCCGTCTCCTGCCTCAGTTCCTTCCTTTAGTGGCCTGCTGGTTGTGACCTTTGGTTTACTGTGTTGGGAATGAATGACACACTGCTGACTACTATTCTCACAAACAGGGCCAGCGGACCCTTCAAAGGCGTCAACTGAGAGAGCACAGTGCCGTTTTCAAGCTGAAAGCCTTTTGATGCTTGGCTGTGGGCTGAGGGAGAGGAGACACAGGGGCTAAATGGAACGAAGTCAGCGACTAAAGAACATAGGTTACGTTGACTTTACCCGGTTATAAAACGCAAAACTCTTTAAGCTGCACGCACCAAGACCCCGGGGGCTCCAGCAGCCTCCCCAGCTCGCTGCCTCAGAACTGGCTCCCATTGCTCCCTACTGAGCTCGTGAGAATTTCAAGGCATACACCTGGGGTTAAGAACAGAACATTCGCAGACAGAATTCAACATGAATATGCTTAAAAAAAAAAAAAAAACCAACAAACCCAAAAGGCTTTGCTTCAGCAGCGTCACACAGCACTGGCAGTCTGAGGGTGCTCTGCGCTGTGCTACTGGCGTCTTAGGCCAGGCCTGTGGGGTTCCAGGCAGAGCACTGGCTGTCACTGCTCAGAGGGCCGAGCATGGAGGAGAGTCATGGGGTCTTCCCTACGCAAATACCCTCTCCCCCAAAACAGAACAAAAGCAAACCACTACTTTGGAGCTGCAGTGAGAGAGTCTTTAAAAAAGTGGCTTCTATCAGTCCTGTTTGATTTTTCTTTAATAAGTCTGTTCTTTTGAAATGACTTATGATTGTCAAAATGTTACCCAGGGCCAAGTGTACTGTGGTCTCGAGTGACAGTGCTAAGAAACAAACCACAAAACAAATTAACCAACAACAATGGCCATAAGACTTCCATGACACGTGAAATGTGGAGGGCCTATCGGACTGCTTTCTAGAGAGGGGTTTACTGAGGGTCTCTCTGCAGCCACGAAGACATGTATTGCTCTTCAAAAGAACAGGGTGGAGATTAGAAAGATAACCTGTGACGGAGGACCAAGCAGGCTGGGGACAGGAGACGTTTCCATTTGCTTTGCTGGGAGAGAATGTAACTGGTCCAGGGCAGGGTCTGGGGGAGGACGGCTGCTATTAACACTCTAGGATACTATTTACAGCTGCTTCTAAAATGGAGTCCGTTTCTACAACGCCTTCGCTGTGGTCCGGGATGAACTTTTCCAGGCAGTTTTCCTGCGAAGCCATTGGAGAAAAGCTGGGGAAGTCCAGGTCCACCGTGCCGCTGGCCGCTGGGTCGTTCTGCGGCCGCCCCGCATTCTTGAGTTCCAGGATGTTCTTAAAGGTTTTCTCTAGGCTCTTGGTGAGCTGGAGATCTGGCTGGGGTTCACCCGACCCTTTCATGATGTCTGTGTGTAAAACCTCATTCTTTGGGGAATTCCTCAGGGCTTTGTCCTGGAAGGAGTCGAGGCACGGCATCTCCATGTGCGAGCTGGCGAGGATACCCGGGAGCTTGCTCTCAGAGCCATGATCTGGCCTGGGCAAAGTTTTGCGGTGGCCCTCAGGGCCTGGAGAGCACCCGCTGGCCTTGGCAGGGTCCCTCCGGCCGCCCTTGTCCTCAGGCGGACCCCGGTATTGGCCTAAGACCCCTTTGTCAAATTTCAGTGTTCTACTGTGGCCTTCTGACTTTTTAGAAATGTTTCCCTCTGCAGAGACCACTATGTGGTTAGGCACTAGATGAAACTGGTCATGATTCGTTGCTTCTGCCACGCCTGGCTTGGCTCGGTCTCTGCTTTGGGCCCTGGGCGCCTGATGGAGCGAGCTGGTTTTGCTGCGATGCTGGTCACTCCTGTCAAGCGGTGTCTCAGGTGCAGCTTCGTCAAGTTTAAAGGAACAACAGAAATCGGCCTGAAAACCCTCTGGAAATGAGATCAGAAAGAGCTTTAGCGGTCACAGGACTAGCATTGGGCAGTCTCTTGATTAAGGGCGGTCCTACAGTAGTGGCTAGTCCCGCCCCCTGTCCTTTTCCCGCCCACTCCACCTGAGACCCCGCCCACAGAGATACAGCGACTACTGGAGTATCTTCAAGTCTCAAGGCTCTGGGGCCAGCTTCTCCACAGGAAGCCGCACGCAAAGGAGGCACTCTCCCAAGTGAGTTGTTACAAGCCTACTGCCCCCAGTGTGTGAGAACTGACTGCTTTAAAATAAAAGTTCTGGCTGCAAGCTGCTTCCTTCCTGAGAGCAAGTGGGCTTTGTGGCAGAGGGGGATGAACACAATCTGTCTCTGAGTGACCTTTGTTTACAGACAGGTGAGGATCATAAAACAAATGGCAAAAAGGCACAGTTATCTGCATGGAAGGACAGCAGGGCCAGGGCATAAAAGAATGGTGGTAAAAGAAGCATTTGTGAGGAGTTGAGGTAGAGAACACAGCAGCTATCGAGAAAGGCCTGAGGAGTGTTAAGGAAGGAGCAGTTACATCTAGATAACCAGACAGGTGCACCGCTCACACCTCCAATCCCAAGCTACTGGGACAGAGGCTAAGATGTAAAGAGAGGACTCCCATCTGGTTGACACTGGCTACACAGGCTCTCACGCAGGGCATGACAAACTGACACGGTCATCACAAGCTATTTTACCAAAGACAGAGACTTCAGTTTCTCAGAAAAGGGATAGAAACAGATCCTCTAACATTGCCCGCCTGTGAGATTCCTGGTCCATACCCAGTATTCCGTCCACATGCTACCATTCCTAGCACCGCTCAGTGTATTTATAAACGCCTTAGCCAAGCTCTAAACAGAATCTTTACATTTAACTGTCAGTGAAGAACAGCTAGGCATGGTGGCTCTTGTCTGTGTGCCAGCACAGAGGCAGGTGGATTACCTTGAGTTCAATACCAGTTCAATTTCATGAATTGTGGCATAGCTTGAGCTTCAGAGTGAAATGTTATCTCAACAAACAACCAAAATGACAACCCAGACTGGAATACTGGGGGACAAAGGCCACGCAGCTGTCAGGGCACTGCCTGTTCTTGCAGAGGATGCAGTGTGGTCCCCGGCATTCACAGGGTGGCTCATGACCATTTGGGACTCCAATTCAAGGAATCTGATGCCCCCTTCTGGGCTCCGTGAGCATGTACGTGGTACACACACCCACACATCCACACACCCACACACACACCCACCCCACCCCACCCACACACACACACGCAGGCAAAACAACCTTATACACAAAAGTTAAAAAAGCTAAGCACACACCTTTAATGTCACTTGGGAGGCAGAGGCAGGTGGATTTCTACCTGAGTTTGAGGCCAGCCTGATCTACGTAGTGAGTTCCAGGACAGCTAAGACAGAGAAACCGTGTCTCAAAAACAAACAAACAAACAAACAAACAGAACAAAAAAAGACAAGGTGTTGGAGGAAGGAGACTACAGCCAAGGAACACAGCAGTGCAGCCGTAGGGAGGAGCCCCCTGAGCCCCCCGAGGTGTGGAGCAAATGCACTCAGACATTACTGTGCCGGTCACAGCAAGATAAGAACTGTAGGGACTCATTGGTGTCTCAAAGGAGCACCTGCTGTTCTACCAGAAGACCTGAGGTCACGGCACCCTAGAGAGAGAGAGAGAGAGAGAGAGAGAGAGAGAGAGAGAGAGAGAGAGAGAGAGAGAGAGAGAGAGGGCCTGTGAGAGAGAGGTGAGAGCCACGTGAGAACGCTCACACAACTGAATGTAACTCAAATTCCAGGAATCTAAAGCTCTCTTTTGGTCTCTGAGGACCCCCATATGTGGCATCCAAACACACACAGACAAAAAGTACATCTATTATAATATATGTGTGCATATAAATAAATCTCTAACACACATAAATCTATCACACACACACACACACACACACACACAGCTTAAACACCCAGTGTCTTAAGGAGCTTGCCACCCAGTCTGATGACTGCAGTCCAACCCCAGGACCCACAAGTTTGAAAGAGAGAGCCAACTCCCACAGACTGTCTTCTGACACACACATGTATACTGACACTGTATCTTTCTCTCACCCACACATTTTTTAAATTAAAAAAAAAAAGTGAAAATGCTAGGATGCTATTTAAAAAAACTCAGAATGTAAAATCCTATTAGCATGTGACTTCTAAAACCATTTTTTTTTAACATTTATTTATTTTATTTATGAGTACACTGTAGCTGTCTTCAGACACACCAGAAGAGGGCATAGGATCCCATTACAAATGGTTGTGAGCCACCATGTGGGTGCTGGGATTTGAACTCAGGACCTCTGGGAAAGCAGTCAGTGCTCTTTTTTTTTTTTTTTTTTGGTTCTTTTTTTTTGAGCTGGGGATCGAACCCAGGGCCTTGGCCTTCCTAGGCAAGCGCTCTACCACTGAGCTAAATCCCCAACCCCGCAGTCAGTGCTCTTAACCATTGAACCATCTCTCCAGCCCCACCTAAGACCATTTTTATAAATAAATCCACGTGAGGCTTAACATTCCATGAGATCAACCTGGGCAATATACCTAAGTGAGTGAGACAGGACCCCCCACGTGTTAGAGCTCAGGCCTGTGAGGTGGCTCAGAGAGAGGAAGCTCCCTCTGCAGGCTGGAGAGATGGCTCAGAGGTCCTGAGTTCAATTCCCAGCAACCACATGGTGGCTCACAACCATCTATAAATAAAATAAATAAAAAAAAAAAAAAAGAAAGAAAAAGATTTAAAATAAGCATTTAAAAGGGCAGACTTGGAGCTGAGCGCTCACAACTTTCATCCCAGCACTTGGGAGGCCATGAGTTCAAGGACAGCCTGGGCTCCAAAGCCAGACCTTGTGGGTGGGGAAAATTGAAAGTATGCAGGAGGTGGGACCCTGGTGGGATAAGGGAGAAGTACTTGGCTCATAATCAGGGACTCGCTTCCCTGATGTTTCTAACTGCGGCCTGCAAACAAGGGCTTTTCCTTATGTACTGAGAAGCTTCTGGCTTAATTTAGTTCTCAAAGACTAGAAAGATGGGATTTGAAGTTTAACGGGGGAAAACCAGACACTTAACTGAATGTAAAATTCCAGTTTGGATTTTGTGGACTAGAATCATTCTTGGTATATTCACATATACTCAAGTGTGTCCCCAGAATTCACCTTCTACCTTTTGGACTCACCAAAGGTTGGTTCACACAACTTCCCACTCTGCTGGGGAACTGTCACAGCCTACCTGTACCCTACCTGTACCCTGATGATTCTTACCAGGATCTACGAGCGCCAGACGCTTGTCCCGTGACAGGGAAGCTCTTTCCTCCTGGTTGAACATCCTATCAATCATCACCATCTCTGCAGAGGGGTTGATCCTCTGAAAAGGAGAGGGGACAGTCACTGCAGAAGCTCTGATTGCGTGATTCAAAGCTCTGGGTTTTGGGACGGAATGAAGCAGGGTGAGTGAGAGGGAGCATGGCGTCCACATGCTCTCAAGCCCCCTGCTACCTGATGCTTTACACACCGGATGCTATTATCACATTTGCTGTTGTTTTACAAGGGTCTCATGGAGCCTAGGCTGGCCTTCACCTTTGGCCATCACGTGTGTCAGCTTCCTGACTGCTGGGATTGTGGGTATGGGCAGCCATGCCCAGCTGTGCGTGCGGAGCCCTTCTCAAACAACAGAGCTAATTTTTAGAGACAGGGTCTCACTATGTAATCTTGGCTACCCTCAAACTCACTACTCTGCAAACCAGGCTGGCCTTGGGTTCACAGAGATCCATCTGCCTCTGTCTGCTGAGGGCTGGGATTACGAGTGTGTACCACCATGCCTGGTGAGGGAGTCTCTTGTGATGGCTCGGAAATTCTGTATCAGAAATGGCCGTAAGTGACATTAACTGCTGTCCCTCACAGTGATGGCCAAGTGTGCAGTTTTCCTTCAACCTTAAACATTTCTGCTTTATAAACTGTGCCCCGGGTGTGAAGTCCTGGGCCTTTCCTTCTCAGTGCCTTGGGGCTGGCTGAGCTGCGCAGGCAGCCATGCTGGGAAGCACATGTTTACCATGGCGTCTTCGAGGAGCAGGGATCTGTATTTGTTCAGCATAGCGTGGGTCCTTTTGAGGAGCTGAGTGGCGACTTCTTCAAATTCACTGTCCACTTTAAAAAAAAATGCAGGGAGAAAACAGTAAGGGAGAATCATCCGTAGACTGGCTGGCCCTCTTTCCCGAGACGGATACAGACTCATTCCAGCCGATCTGCAGCAAGCTTCCCTCTTAGAGGACTAGCACCTTGCGTAAGCTGCCTGCAGATGCCTGGGGTTCCTGCTCTGCATGTAGTAAGGGAACGCACTCTAACAGCAAACTGTTGAAGCTGCTATGGGGGGCCGGGAAGAAAGAGCAATGGGCTCTACCCTCTGGCGGATGGGCTAGTTCCCAAAGCCTCTGTCCCTTCACGGAAGCAGTGGCAGGAAGAGTGGAAGCAGTGAAGACTGGGCTGAAAACACACAAACCAGGCCACGACACCTGGCACGTCATGACCTCTCAGGAAAAGTTACATCTCCCCATCCACTCTTCCTAGAATCTTCCAAATATTTGCTGTTGACTCTGGAAGCCACTCACCAGCCCTCCTAGGAAGCCCCAGTGTGTCAGGAAATCAGGGTCCTGGGAGGATCAAGACCATGACAGTGGAGGAAGATGACATCACGGAGAGCTTGGCAGACAGGGGGAAAGCAGGGTAGCACCAAGTCCCTACTACTGGACTTATTCACAGAACAAACAGGTAAAGGGACCGGGGTGGGCGGGGTTCTCCGTGGTTCTTAACTTTCTTGTTGGTTTCCCAAAACTGTTGGTCCTCAGACATTCAGACTTGCTGGGGACCTCAGGGAGCTGCTAACCTGTGCAACAGCTAAGGTGGAGGTCATTTGCACCGCAAAGTCTCTGGTACAAAGCCACACGACCTATATAGTCAGCAGCCTCAACTGTGCCTCCCAGTCACTGCTGCCCCTATTCGAGCAAGGCACTGCCTTTCGAGATGCCGTTCAGGGACTGTTAGGAACAAGTCGCACCTTACCCTCGGGCTGGGGTATTGAGTAACAGAAGACAAGCCATGCCTGTGATGGGCAGACTCGTCCCAGGCAGGGTGCCGCACTGTGTTTCCGGGCTGTGCTGCTTACCTTTGCTCAGGTCTTCCTCCGTGGGCATGGAGCCCTGGCACACATGGTAGGAGAGCAGTCTCTGCACTGTGTCAGTCAGTGATCGGAACTGGCTTTTGTCGGGTGTCACAGCATGGGCTTGGTCCCTCTGTAACTGCTGGAGGATGCTTTAAGAGGAAAACAGTGAGTGTTCAGCTAAGGCCACGTTAGGAAACTCATAGGTCAAGATGTTTATCAACGATGTCGTTTCTGTAGTACGTTTTTATTCTGAATGTTGTTGAGCTATGACCCTGACCTCAAAACCAGTAGTTTTTCCACCAGGTCTCAGTGTGTGGGTGTTCAGAGACCACGCAATGGCTGACCACTGGCTAGCAACTCTCAGGCCAACACCACTAATTTACATACAAACCGTCTCTCCAGAGAGCCTCTGCCTCTAAAGACAGGGACTCACTTCAAGAATAAAGGAACAGTGTACTTTATCTCATCTACAGGTCCTGGTGAAAGTAAACTATAGGAAAAGGTTTTGAAAGTGAATCAGTACCCCCGCCTCTCTTCCTGTGCGAGCATGTGTAAGCCCCACAGCCCGCACACGTGGAGGCCGGAGAACAGCCTGCAGGAGTCGGCTCTCTCCTTCCACCCTGTGGGCTGCACAATCTGAGCCACCTCTGGCTATCACTTGCTGGGCCATCTCGTGAGGACCCAATCACTGCCTTGCTTTTTGAAGCAGGTTCTCTTAGTGGCCTGGACCTGGCTAACAGGCTCGGCCAGCCGAGATTCCCAGGGACCCACCTATGCTTGCCTCCCAGCCTGGGATTAGAGGAGCTGGCTGGCTGCTGTGCATGGCTTGTTTTCCATACGTCAGAGACTGAACTCTGGCTGGATTTGCCAACTAAGCCATTGCCCAGCTCTCAAATTCCTTAAAAAAAAAAAAAAATTGTAGCCCTGACTGGTCTGTCATTTGAGGTACATTTTTTAAAGGGAGAAGAACTGTAACCACTGTAACTGAGGTGTGGTGTTTAGTGAACACAGGCCTGAGGTACTCTGAGGAAAAAGGAATGGAAACAACTCACAAAGCTCCTTTAGTCAGCTGTTTGGCAGCAGGCCTCTTCTGTCCTGAATGACTGTCCACCTAACAAAAACACAGGAAAAATAATCACAAAATATACTTACAGGGAAAGGTTACTATCCTCCAAGTGTTTCCCATTATCTGTTGACAAAGACTTCAAAATGCATCCTGCTAAAGACAGAGACCAGCAAGCACGCCCACTTCCTAGCAACACAGAGAACCAGGTATGGCTACCGACAGCCGGGCAGCAACTTTATTTTTTGTTTTCAAAGACAGGGCTTCTCTGTGTAGCCCTGGCTGTCCTGGAACTCAGAGATCTGCCTGCCTCTGCCTCCCCAGTGCGGGGACGAAAGGTGTGTGCCACCACTGCCCAGCTAGCAACTTTTATTAAGCTATTGATCAACAAATTTAGGGTAAGAAACTAAGGTCTTAGAGAGGTAAACGCGAGGCGGCTTTCCTGCCTTTTTAAGACTAGCGGTCTGGAATGCCTTGAGATTTTACACAGTACAAAGTTGGGTCCAACAGCTACAGAAATGGCCTCTTTCATGCATTCATGACTGGTCCTTATATAAAAACAAACAAAACCTCAACCCTCCCCCATCACCATGAACAGGCACACTTGTTTGTTTTTGAGTTAGCCTTGCCTTGCTGTGACCCCTGGCTGTCCTGGAGCTCATTATGTAAGTCGGGTTGGTCCCAGTTTGTGGGACAGGAACCACTCTGCCATGGCAACTGTTCTGATTTTCCTTTGTGGAGTGCCGGGGATCGAACCCTGGGACGTGTGCTCACCAGGTAAGGGCCAACTACTGATTACACCTTGTGAGTGAGCGGAGAGCCACAGGTGGCATCTTCCCATGGAGTGAACAAGGAGGTGAGTGGGCACTGCCACTTTCAGTTTCCTGGCTGAAGACACAACTCGGCCAGCTGCTTCCCACTGTGGCCATCAGCACATCCCTGCCAGAGACCGACCTCTGCAACAGGGAGCCGGACCGAACCTTCCTTCCTTAATTGCTTTCGTCCAGGATTTTGCTTTCAAAGCTCTATAATCTGCAGCCCTAAGAGTGCAGTGTTTTAAGTGGCTAGCACATGCTGGCTACTGTTCTCTCTCTCTCGTTCTGTCTCTCTCTCTCGTTCTGTCTCTCTCTCGTTCTGTCTCTCTCTCTCTCTCTCTCTCTCTCTCTCTCTCTCTCTCTCTCTCTCTCTCTCTCTCTCTGTGTGTGTGTGTGTGTGTGTCCTGCACTTTTGGGACTCAATCCCAAGGGTGTAGAGTCTCGGGAAGTGCTTTCCCACTGAGCTATAGGCCTGTTGTTTCCTTTCTGCTGCTGTGGTAAGACTTCTGATCAAAAGCAAGTTTGGGGAGAAAAGCATTTCTTTGGCTTACAGTCTCAGGTTACAGACCATAGCTGGAGGAAGTCAGGGAAGAAACTAGCAGAGGCCGTGAGGAGACACTCCTTGCTGGTCTCTTCTTCATCTCACTCAATCGCAGGCTCAGACTTAGCTTTCCTAAACAGCCCAGGTTTACCTGCCCAGAAAATGGTGGCACTCATAGTGGGATGGACCCTCTGTCGACTCTGACAGTTAAAGAGAGTTTCTTACAGACATGGTCACTCTACAGAGAGGACAACCTCATCTCTAGGCAATTCCTCAAGGCTTCTGTCTCAGATGACTCTAAGCTGTGCCGAATTGAGAAAACTAGCTAGAACAACTCATAATCCAGCAAGCACATCCATCTATCCATCTGTCCGTCCATCCATCCATCCATATGTCCGTTTAATATATGTAGGGTACTGGTGTGCACGGCTAGGCATTAAACCCAGGGCCTTGCCCATACTAGGCAAGTGCTCTACATCGTAATCCATGATGGGTTCACAGGGCACCATAAACACTGTGAAAGATACATCCTGGAAGGGACGTGACCAGGCCTGGCCCAGGGAAGGCCTTCAGCATCCACATTGTGACAAGTGCTTGGAGGCAGACTGGTGGTGTGCACTGTGCTCGATGCCAACCACAAAGCCTCCTGAGACCGCACACTCTGGCCACCAGTCAGGAATGGTGCCTGCAAACAGTTTCCTACCTGCACGGCTGTCTGGCTCGGGGAAGATCCAACTGAGTTTTCCTGCTGTGGCTGTGTGGTCCCCAAGGGTGCTGGCATAATTTTGCTTCCAGAATCCTGTCCTGTTAGAATGAACGCAGAAGACAGAAGTCAGATTCACCATGTGTTCCGAAAGGCAGTTCTTTCTTTTCTTCTTTCCTTTTTTTTTTTTTTTCCTTTTTTTGATACGAGGTCCTACTGTTTACCCCCACCTGGCCTGGAACTTGCTGAGCAGACCAGGCTGACTTTGAATTTACAGAGACCTGTCCTGCTTCTGCCTCCAGAGTGCAGAGATAAAAGGGCTGGATCACCACACCCAGTCTGAGAGAATTTCTGGATGAATACCTGTTGGGAGGACGGGAGTGGGGGACACCGGTCTCTCGGCTGTGGAGGCAGAGGTAGGCACTATTAAACTCTGGCTGGGTAATAGAACCACCTTAATCCCTGGTAGTGACAGAACTTCGTCTCCCTCTGACAGATACACGTCAGCCTGTATCTGTCATGTCATGACCCACCCAGGCACCACACTTTGTATCAAATGGCAGGGTAGGTGTCTCAGTGTTTTCAGTTGCTCATGCTGTGCGGGCAGAGCCCAGTGCTGGCAGGAAACTTGGTATTGTCATTTCTACGGCTCAGTAACTGTTTTCTATGTAGAGGACAGTTCTTCCTCACCAGCCTAAAAGATGACTCCCGGAGACTACCACCACTTTAAAAAGAAGCAACAGGGATAAAAGTCACGCAGCCCTGACAGGTAAAGGGCGTGGACAGAGAAGGCTGTCCAGCTGCTGACTGGTTCAGACTGGATGGATCAGGAGTGTGGTTTTTTTAAGACTAGATCAGAAGGCTGAGGCTGGGGCTGAATGACTGGGTTGACAAAGGAGGAAGAGAAGCAGGCAGGACAGAAGCAGAGTGGAACAGGGCAGGGAGGCAGGCAAGGTGGAGAGACACAAAGCCAGATTAAGTTAGGGGCTGGCTGAGAGTGCCCCAGCAAACGGGCCAACAGCCTTATCCTGTACAGATGTCTCTGGGTCTTAATTATTAAACCTCAAATGGGAGCCCAAAAATACACCTGCTGGAAGGGAGCTCTAGAGCCTTTTTTTAACCATGTGTCGAGCTGGTAAGAACAGTCAGTCGCTACACTCATCCAAGTCAAAAGGCTGCTTGTACTGAGTATGGATGGAGTCCAGCAGGTGGTAAGGGCCTTAAGACAGGATACAGCCTACAAACACACACGCACGCACGCACACACGCACACACACGTGGGGACAGTCACAAAGCTGTGTGCCTTGCATAGCCAGGACTCATCCCTCCTCAGAAGCACATTTCTCTATGTAACTTACTGTCATAACTAATGGTACCCTGCAGCCACAGGGCCACACTCTATTCTCTGGGTGGGAAGGGAACAGAGGAAAGGAGTTATCAGGGAGAACTCAGTGATTAGGCAAGATTCAAACAGAACCACTGAAGGCGGAGATGGGCAGAGCGTGCTCCAGCGTGGGCAGACGGGCAGACTGCAGGGTTATCGCAGCAGGCTCCTGACCTGGCAGTGCTGTGCTCAAGAGCCCAGGGATCTGTGGTTGCCGCAGGCTGTCTGTGGTCTTGGACGTGGGAATGGGGGCGGTCTGGTTCAAACACTTCTTCTGAGCCTGTAGAACAAAGAACCAAGAAGGATGTTAATGTACTGTTTTAAGTCCTAATAGATTACTTTTTAAAAGATTTATTTCACGTATATGAGTGATTTGCCCATGTGTATGCACTGTGTAGGACCGACGACAAGTCCTTTGGCTCTGATTCGTTTAAAGACTGTGGCGGTCTGAATGAGAACGGACCCCAAGGCCCACTTGGTCACCATGGAGTACCACCATTTAAGAGGACCGGTGTTTGACGTCAGACCCGGGACAAGGCCTGAGGTGCATAGTTTACATATCAAAGCAGACTTCCCTCCAGGGGGTGGGCTTTTCCTCCCCGAGAGAGAATCCAGACCTTTGATTTCCTAGCCTTCTTGCTGTCTTCTCTCTTTGTGTGCAAACCCTTCTTTCTCTCCTCCCCACCCCCCTCTTCCCATGGTGATCCCCCCTCTGCCCCCCACCGCCTTGGTCCTTGGGACCAGCTTCCCAATAAACCTGCATTTCATATAATCCAATCTGGCTTGGATTGGCTCATTCCACCAGTAGAGAAATGACCTCTCAGATGGGGCCTTGTTGGACATGTGTCACGGAGGTAGGCTTGGAGGTTCCAAAAAGCCCATTCCAAGCCCAAAATTTCTGTTTCTTCCTGCTGCCTGCAGGTGCACCATGCCTGCTGCATGGCACAAACTTCCCCACCATGATGTCAGTGGACTGACTCTCAGTCCCGATTCCGCGCTTCTGCATTGCTGTGATCATGCTGTCTCTTCACAGCAATAAAACACTGATTAAGACAAATATTGTGACAGACCAGTGATACAGATCAGTTAATAAGGGCGCTTGCCTCATTAGAACCCTGGGTTCTGACTCCAGCAGTGCATTAGCCCTAGAAAATGGCACACTGATTTTAGCCCTTGGGAGAAACAGGAGGATCCTAAGTTCAAGGTCATCAGCTACTCAGCCAGCTCAAGACCAGCCTGAGATACAGGAGATCCTCCGAGACTGCAGTCCAGCCTGGGCTACAGAGTAAGACAGATACTGTTTTTAAAGCAAAGGCAAACAAAAGTTTCCCTGACTCCTGATCTTCACAGCTCCCACCCTGTCAGGAGCCTCTGTTTCCAAGTTGTCCATGCCTACGACCACACTTTCCTCTCTCTATATATATGTATGTATGTATGAATGTATGTATGTATGAATGTATGTATGTATGAATGCATGCATGTATGTGTATTTCCCCCATTTATTTATTTAAAAGTTGTATCTTATTTTAAATTATCTACATGTGCATCTTGCATATAAGTCAGTGTCCACCTAAGCCAGAGCTGTCAGACGGCCTGCAGTTGGGGTTATAGGTGGCTGTGAGCTGACCCCAGCTGAGCCGCTGGAAGGCAATCTCAGGTCCTCAGCAAGGGCGGTAGGGCTCTTTACTGAGCCATCTCTCCAGCCTGGTTCCCCTTTAAAAACTGTTGACTTATGCTAGGTGGTGGTGGCACAACTTTAATCCCAGCACTCAGGAGGCAGAAGCAGGCAGATCTGAGGTTGAGGCCAGCCTGGTCTACAGAGTGAGTTCCTGGACAGCCAGGGCTACACAGAGAAACCCTGTCTCAAGAAAATGAAAACAAACAACTAAAACAAACAAAAGCCCCACAAAGGGGTTGGGGATTTGGCTCAGTGGTAGAGCGCTTACCTAGGAAGCACAAGGTCCTGGGTTCGGTCCCCAGCCCCAGAAAAAAAAAAAAAAAAAGCCCCACAAAATCATTTAGTGATACTGTGTGTGTGTGTGTGTGTGTGTGTGTGTGTGTGTGTGTGTGTGTGTGTGTGTTGTGTGTGTGTGTGTGTATGAGTGAGTCTGTGTGTATGCATGTATATACATGCAAGTGCATGGTTGTGTACACATGGTGTGCATGTCTGTACATAATCTCAGAGGCCAGAAGAGGGTGGCAGGTGTCTTTCCTGTCACTCTTGGCCTGTTGCTCCAAGGCTGGCATTCTCTGGGCTGCATCGCAGCCATCCTGTAGTTTCCACCCCTCAATGTCAGCATGTGTTGGACTTTAGGCTCCTCACCCGGACAGCCCAGCCCCCAGCCCTCGTGTTTACACAGCGTCCTAACCACTGGGCCATCTCTCCAGCCCTTCTGTTTTTCTGAGAAAGGGCCTCGTTGTAAAGCCCAGGCTGGCCTCAGTGTCCCAAGGTCTAGGTCTTCAAGAGCTCTACTCCTTCTCTACCTACAAAACTCCCCGCTCATCCCCGTCACTATGACGGCCTCAATTATAGTGTACACACTGCTCCATCAATTCCTTTGCGTCCATACGTAGGCCCTCACCTTTATGGCTGTTTAATACCAGCCGTCCTTTGGCTTCCTCAGGTACACCTGAGACTCAGGAACTTCTCTAGAAGTAAAAATGCTCTGTTCTCTCCCTCAGGGAACCTGAATGTCACTGTCAGGATCTGTGCCATCCTTGCTCCTCAACCACGCATGGTAGCCATGCGTGAGCTCTCACTCCACTGTTGGATCCCATGGACTTACCGCCATGTCCACCACTACAAGGCTAGCACGGTCCTCACTACTT
Organism: Rattus rattus; assembly: GCF_011064425.1. Classification (NCBI taxonomy): domain Eukaryota; kingdom Metazoa; phylum Chordata; class Mammalia; order Rodentia; family Muridae; genus Rattus; species Rattus rattus. The sequence continues at coordinate 83,051,742 of NC_046157.1, read as the reverse complement.
CATACTTAAGTTAACGTGTTGGCTTCTTTGGGATTTTTTGAGAAAGGTCTCACAAAGTCCACGGTGGCTTCAGACCTGCTTTGTAGCCAAGGCTAACCTTGAACTCCTGATCTGGTCTCTACCCGCCAATTCCTAAGAGCCAGGACTGCACACAGGTGTGTGTCCACACCTGGACTGCACACAGGTGTGTGTCCACACCTGGTCCATGACACTGGTTGTTTTGTTTGCTTTTGAGACAGGATCTCACTAGGTAGCCCTGGTTGTCCTATGTAGACCAGGCTGGTCTCAAACTCGACAACATCTGCCTGCATCTGCCTCCTGAGTGCTGGGATGGCATGCCCATCTGGCGTACCTCAGCTTTGACCTCTAAGACCCACAGGATAGGCACCTGACACACCTTTCCCACCCCACATCTTATCTCCTGGACTTGCTTTCCTTCCCCACAGCTCATGCCATCTTCTCTTCCTGGCTTTCACTTGTGATTTCTCCTTTCTGGACTAGTCCCCACCCAGACCCTCTGTCTTGTTGGCCTCTGCTGCCCTTTGGAAGGTCCCAGATCAGCAGCCAGCAAGAAGGCTCAGCAAGTGAGGGCTCCTGGCCTCAGGCTTGATAACCGGAGTGTGGTCCCTGGGTCCCTGGGGCTTGGGAGGGGAGAAGAGAATCGGCTCCTGCGAATGGGCCTCTGATCTGCATTCTCCCTGTGGCATGTGCGGCCGCACTCTCTCATAATAAGTAGTGGACAGTCCCCGGCCAGTCAGCACTGTCTTCTTTGCTGTCCCATCCTAACACATGTCCATTTGGGACACAGTGTGTGTAGACTGGCTTCTCACTGATCCTGAAACAAGGCTTTCCGTTCTAGTGCCTGACGTGTGGCAGGTCATGTGCTTAGTGGTCAGCACAAATGACAAGAACCACAGGTGAAGAGACTCCAGGGGAAAGGAAAACAGTCTCTGAACCTCCAGCGGTCTCTGGGTGGGAGCACAGGGAGGAGGGCTGCGGAAGCGGGAGCAGCGGGATGGAAAGCGGAAGGTTGATACCAGAGCACAGGTTCACAAGCGCCATGTGTCCCGTCCATTCAGAGGACCACAGGGGGCCAGAGACCTTGAGTGTAGGCCAGCGATGTGTGTCTCCTCTTAGGAGTGGGTAGCTCCCAGAGGACCTGGCTCAGGTCACCAGGCAAAGGCTTTAGGAGGATTAGTGTTGTGGAATCGAGCTGTGGGGAAAGACTGAAGGCACATCAATCACTCTGACAAGGAACACATCTATTCTAATGAGGTGACACTAGGGCTGTACCGACTGTGGGAATGGCTGGCCCTGTGCCCTCCACCACTGAGCTGCACTTTAGCATCTCTTGGGAGCTTCTGGAAAATGCTGGTGCTTGAAGTGCTTGCTCCAGGCTGTTGAAATCAGAATTTATGGGGATAAGGGGCAGGAATCCCTGTTTTTCAGAATGTTCCCCAGATGCCTCTATTGTACAGCTAAGTTCTGGTTTTCCTGAACTGAAGACAGGCTTAGCCACAGCTGCCTACTGACAGGGCATAGGCAAGGATGACTGGCTGGGCTTCCTCCCCAAACGCCTACTTCCCCAGGAGGGCTACCTGCAGCCTGCTGCAGGGTGACTGTGGGAAGGGAGAGGGGAAGGTACCTAGCGGCCCACCTCCTCCTCTGTGGTGTGGGACTGTCACAGGGCTGCTTATGTGCAGCTTCAAGGAAAGGATTAAAAATAATCTGTTCAAGTCCCAGCACTGTCTCGGTTACTGTCAATATCTCTTCACTCATGGAGAGAATGTTTGAGAGATTTTCACAGAAGAGTCTCAAGCTGGACGTGGTAGTGTCTGTCAGCTGTGGGGAAGGAGGCAGGTGGATCTCTGTGAGTGTGAAGCCAGCCTGAGCTTATTAAAAGGGGGAAGAAAGCAAGTCCGTCCAGCTGGACATCCGCAGACACAGGAGGCAGGAGGGAGTAGGGGTGGGAGAGGCAGGGCTGGAGACCAGGACAGAACTCAGGTCGCTCGCACCTGCACCCTCACACCCCAGGCCATGAGGGTGGTGCATGCTGGCTCCTGGCTCTCGAGGAATTTTAGATCTACTAAATCTTTTGGAGCTCTGAAAAGGTTTGGCCCTATCATAGTTTTGGCTTGGTCACTGACATTTTGATCCAGTCAGAAGACAGCGTAAAGGCTTCGGCTCAAGGGGCTCATGGAGGATGACTGGGTCTCAGTTTGAGGCAAGGCATTCCCAACCAAGCCTCCAGCAGGGACAAGTGCTTAGTGCGGTAGGAAACCTGTCAGGGTGGAGGGCCTGTGTGAGGGGCCCCAGCGGCTCACCCCTTGGGACAACTGGAGCATTGAGTGGAAGGAAAGAAGGATATTGGAGGTGTGCACCAGACTGTCTGAACTGGGACAGAGTTGGGAGGCACAGATGAACAGTCGGGGCCAGGAGCTCCTCTGGGCCACACCCAATCGCTGGCTCAAGATTCAGGCTTATTACGCTGGTTTATCTACTTTGTCCAAATATTTATTTTTACATTTGTGGGGCATGGGGAGGACATGCCACACGTGTGTGGTGATCAGAGGGACAACCTCTGGGACTAGGCTCTCTCTTTCCAATGTGTGAATTCCAGAGATTGTACCGTTACCTACTGAGCTACCGTGCAGGACCTCAAGTCTTTTCAAAAATGCTGATTTGGGGGGGCGAAGTGGGGCTGAATATGGCATATGACTTAAAATTAATCCTAGCACTCAGGAGGCAGAGGCAGGCAGATCTCTGAGTTCAAGGCCAGCCTTGTCTATAGAGTGGGTTCCAGGGTAGAAACGTCAGAGCCCCCCCTGGAACTGGAGTTATAGACAGTTGTGAGCTGTCCCAGGGGGGTGCTGGGAATCGAACTCTGTAAGAGCAGCAAGTGCTAACCACTGGGTTGAAGGTATAAACCACCAATGAGCAAACAACATCTGAATTCTGGGTGAAAATCTATTGTAAAGTGTATTAATGTCTTTACTCAAAGAAATGTAACATTATTTGACTTAGCGCTAAATCTCTTGCGGCAGTAACAATACGAAATGTCAGGAAGCCCCTGTTCTCAGGAGGTGCTGAAGAAGTTACAGGCAAACAGTCAGAGTGTTTATAAAGGACTGAGGCGGTGCAGAGGAAAATGTGTTTGTTCTTGTGCACACCATACAGGCACGCAGACCCTAAGTACAAGTAACACAGACACTGCAGAATCTGGGCTGTGGGAAACAGCAGGGGAACAGTTTCCTGTCGCCCTCCAGTTTCTGTGGCTCTGGAGTCTCTGCATTCTAGAGAGTGGGAAGCAGACTCAGCCCAGGCTCCAGGCTCCGTTAAGCAAGTGGTGGCTAGAAAGCAGGGGAGTGAACATCCTGTTCTCAGTGAGCGTCTGCAGCAGGCTAAGGACCTACCCACATCAAGAAATGCAGTCCTCTTGGGTGTTAACAGTTAAAAGTATATGATTACTAGTGTGTGCACGTGTGGGCGGGTGTGCATGTGTGCCAGTGAGCATGTGTGAGGTAAGAGGACATCTTTGTGGAATGGCCCTCCCCTCCTTCTACCTTTGCATGGGTTTCAGGGATCAATTCAGGTAGCTAGGCTTGCTTAGCCATTACTTAACTGTTGAGCTCTCTCACTGGTCCATAATATTAACCATATATGTTATTAAGTGCTGGATGATGAGACTGGAGAGCTGGCTCAGTAGTTTAGGGCACTGACTGCTCTTGCAGAGGGCCAGAGTTCAGTTCCCAGCATCCACCTCGTTGGCTCACAACTGCCTGCAACTCTAGCTCCAGGGGACGGGCATCTCCAGCTACCTCAGGCACCTGTGCTCATATACCTATCCTTACACAAGCACACACATCAACAAGTTAAAAGTAATAAGGCAAATCTTTAAAAAACATTTGCTAAGTTAAAACTTTAACAAAAATACACAGTACATACTTCTGATAATGGCGGGGTTTTTTTGTTTGTTTTGTTTTGTTTTTTTTTGTTCGTTACAACAGTCTGGGATTTCTGTAGAAAATTTACGCAGCAATTCACTCTTGGTGCCATGATTTAACGGCTGGTGACCTAGTTATTGCCCTGCAGTGCTGCCCCCAAAGCTCTGCCCGCATCCCTTTACTGCAGGACGGAGTTCCCAAAGCCTCCAGAGGAACACCCTGGACGAGATACCAACGACCTCCTCCCCCCATCCTGCGAAAGTCACAAAAAACTATTCTGAAGCTTCTAGGAGAGGCTTCTTGTTAGCTTCATATACAAGGAATTGGGGAGTCAGCCATATGCTCCCCCCACTTGGGGGGGAGGGGAAATAGCGAAGCTGTAGGTGAAGATAATCAATTATAATAAAAATAAAGCAGATCATATGTACTATCTCAAGTTGCATAATGGAGTGCAGTGTCCACAGTGCTGCAGAGAACAGCCTGTGTAGCCATGTCACGTTAAGTACAGAGGCTGTGTCACAGGGAATCTAAAGGTCTAGCAAGAATGGGGCCTGGGGAGATGGGGACCGGCAGACTGGTGACGAGCGCGTGACTATTTGGTACCAATCTGTATTTTATCGTCGTACAGACTATGTTTGCGTCAGGGTCTGTAACTCTTGGCCCAGGCTGCCTAGAACAATGACAATCCTTCTCAGCCTCCTGTGCTGGAACACACACCAAGGACCCATGGACATAAACGATACCAGAGGAGAAGGGAAACCACCAGAAAACACGATCAGTGCAGAACAGCTATGGAAAAGTCCCCACCTGCGGACACTGTAGTAGTGACATCCACACCTGGGGACACTCTAGTGATAGTCACACCTGGGACACAGTAGTGACAGCCAGGAGTGGCCGCTGGAAGGCTAGACTAGTGTAGTCCATCTGAGGGAAATCTGTGTATCTGCAGAGTCTCAAGCATTACTATATTGTAAAAAACTGGGTCTCAGGTAGCCCAGGGTAGCCTCGAGTTCACTATGTAGCCAAGGCTAGTTTTGACTCCTGATGGTCTTTCTTGCTTCCATCTCCCAAGTGCTGGATCACGGGTGTCCCCCTCCCCCCAGCAGAAGGAAGCACAGGGCGAGACCTGGCAGACAGACAGCAACAGTTTCAGGACAAGACCAATCACATGGAGTTTTGAGGACTCAACATCTGAGAGCCCTGAAAATTATAAAATTATCCCCTGAGTTCACTCACAGTAACCCAACCCAGGGACACCATAAAAAATAACAGCTTTGTATTGTTCCAAAACTTGAGGACAAAGAATGACTAGGGAGCATGCATGCATACACGCACACACACACAAAACACACACACACACACACACACACACACACACACACACACACACACACACACACACACACGGGCTGGCGATATCTCATGATATCTTAGACAGTCAGGGGGCTTGCTGCCAGGTCTGAGCTGAGTCTACTTCCCAGGGCCCGGGCATGGTGAGGAGAGGCCCCATCAGCTCTCCTGTGACCCCTACAGTGCTCATGGCATGAGTGTATACCATCCCTCCCCCCAAAATAAATAAGTAGTTGTGCTAAGAAACAAACAAGTGAAAGCAGCAGCAGCAGAGTCAGGAGAGCCGCTGGAGGCTCTGGAGCTCGGCGCCGAAGAAGAAACGGCTGTGACCACACACACCAGACGCAAGGGCCCTCCTCCTGCAGCCCAGTGCAGACTATAGTAGTTAATATTTGTCAAGTCCACAAAAGCTAGAGTCATCTGAGAAGAGAGTCCCAGTTCAGGAACTGCTTCCATGAGACGACTGGCCTGTAGGCAAGTCTGTGGGACATTCTCTCACCATTGATGTTGGAGGGCCCAGCCCACTGTGGGCAGTGTTATTCCCTAGGCAGGTGGTTCTGGATATATAAGAAACTAGCTGAGGAGCGGGGCCTAGTGGTGCACACCTTTAATCCCAGCACATGGGAGGCAGAGGCAGGGGGATCTCAGTAAGTTTGAGGCCAGCCTGGTCTACATAGCAAGTTCCAGGACAGCCAGAGCTACACAGAGAAACTCTGTCTTGAAACAAAACAAAACAAAAACTAGCTGAGCAAGCCATAGTGAGTAAGCCAGGAAGCAGTGCTTCTCCGCCCGATGCTGAGCCTGTCTCCAGGGATCTACTCTGAATTACCACACTGGCTTCCCTCATTATGGACTCTGGCATGAAGTGTAACCGCTCCTCCTCACGGCGCTCTTGGTCCTCGTGTGTCATCTCAGTGGTAAGACGGTAAGCTAACACAGCAGCCCTGCACACACTGCATGTGTCAACGTCAGAGGGCCACCGAGGGGAGCAGCTGTCTTCTACCATGTGGGCCCCAGGGGTCAGACTCAGGTCACCTCACTGGCCCCAAATCCAATTTGATTCCAGATTTTCACTGTAGAGTGGCTAAGAGCCTATCGTTAAGAGGGAGGAAGAATGGCCAACCATAAAGCAAAGACCCTAAGTTCTAAGTACATGTCCTCTAAGGTGACAACCGTATTTGAGCAAATGCAACAGGAACTCCCCTGTCGCACACGTGCCTGGCACTGACCTGACAGAAGAACTGCTGCTGAGTCCCCGGGGTGCTGCTCAAGGTGCTGGGAGATTTGGAAGCAGAGACTGGAAGACGGTGGGACACACTGACGGGTACCGGAGTTCTGTTTGCCTGTGTCAGCTGGTCTCCCGTAAAGTTTGATCCTGATGCCCCAGACTGTACTGCAGGCCCAAGAGTAGGGTGGGCAGTACTAGCTGAGCTGACGGCGGGGAACCGAGCAGGTCCTGACATGCTGCTCACCGAGGCCATGGTGGCGAAGCCTGGCCTTCCTTGGGAAACACTGCTCTGCCCAGGCGACAGGTGTAGCACAGTTGGTGAGGCCTGCTGCAAGGGCATCTGTCCTCCCACGATCTGAGGAGAGGCGTGGTTGACGATCACTGGGCTTCCAGAGGTGGCAAAAGTCTGCCCAGACACCAGCTGGACAGCGGCACTCTGGTTGTTGAGCATCTGTCCGGCATATGGTTGGTTGGTCCTGAGCATGTTAGAAGAATTCCTATTCAACATGACATGCTCTGAGGCCACTTGGCCAGAGATGAGCTGGGAGGGCTGAGTCTGAACAAGTTGCCCATTTATAGTCTGGACATGGTGGACCGAGTTGGAGCTGACAGAAAGGCTTGTGGGTATAAGGAACTGACTCTGGGGCGTGTGAGGCTGGCCCATGGGGGAGTGAATAACAATGCTGCCCCCTGCGCTGCTCACCGCCTGGGAGGTGACAGGCTTCCTCGTGTTCTGTTGGTTGACAATGTTCACAGACATGTGTGGACCAACCACGGAGCCCTGGGGCGAGCTTGCAGAGGCGAAGGAGATCCCTTGCTGGACGTGGTGCTGCTGGAGTCCAAGGCTGTTCACATTGTATGTACTCTGCTGACCCATCTGGATCGGCTTTGGCTGGATATTAATTGGGACTTTATTTGAATTTGGTGCGAGACCCCTTTGAATAATGATGTTATGCACAGGTAGAGATGCTTGAAAATTTGTGCTGTTAAATGGGACGGTGACAGGCTGTGCTCCGGGGCTGGAAGTGGGGTTCCCAAACAAAGAGTTGCCGTTAGGAGTCTGTCTGTGAACCAGAAGCCCCCCACTCACACTGGACGGGGCTTGCTGCCCACTGCCTTTCAATATGATTTGAGAGCCATCTAGGTTATTAATAGTCATCATGGAAGGCTGATTACCAAAGGACCCGATTAACTGAATCTGACCGGAGCCACTGATCTGGCTGCTATTGGGCAAATGCTGGCTGGGAACACTGATCCCCACGTGTTGCATAAAGCCATGCTGTACACCCACTGTATTGCTTGCAAACGATGCTCCGACAGGCACGTGAGTCACCCCAATAGGCTGCAGTGTCTGACCTGAGTAATTAGAAACATTAGAAGCCTGAGTAAAGGATGCTGATGAAGAAGGATGAAGCTGGGCTTGTGCAAACTGTTGGCTCGAGCCTATACTGGCATCCAGATACGCCTCTTCTGCCAGCGTCTGTTCAGTGATATTAGCCTCTTGCAAGGATTTCTGAAGAATGTCAAAGGGTTGGTCCTCACTGAGATCAGGGAGAGGAGAAGACTCAAGTTCATCTTCAAGAAACTGAAGGCTGCTTGCAAGCGGCAGCCCGTCACTGGGCCCTTCTCCGAGCTGGTTACTTACACCTTTGAGGGACGACTTAGGGTCAGCGTTCTAAAAAGCAGAAACAGTGTGTTACAAGGCACATCTAACTTTCAGAAAAGACACTCATAAATCCCACTGCTGAATAAATAAATGTGAATACAGAGTTTAATGATAAGGTTTCAGGGCATGCTGATTTTATAATTGCTGTTATGTTGAAACAAGGTCCTGCTCAGGCTGGTCTCGAACCTGCAGTCCTCCTGGAAAATTCAGCTTTCTCCAAACCACTTACCTTCTTTCTCCTGTCTTATTTCTTTAGTTATACTGACTAGTCTGTATGCCTATTGCTTTGACAGATGATTTTATAGGGAACATACAAAAACCTAGCTGAGGTGAGGCTCACGTGTGCTATCTCAGCGTGGACGCTCAGTAGGGATGACCAGGAATTTGAGGTCAGCCTGGGCTGACACGCAGGGTGAGGCCAATCTGAGCCACATTGTGAGACTCTGTCCCACACATAAAGACAAGCTAGACATGCTGGCGCAGGCCTTTAAACCCAGCACTCTGGAGGCAGGAGACCTCCGTGAGTTAACATCACCACCACCCACCCCTGCCCCCCAAAAAGGGAAAAGAGCATGACCCAGTAGCTCAGAGACAAGAAGCAGATCTCTAGATGCCCTTAGTCATGTCTGTTATCTGTCTACATCTGGTTTCTTGTTTTGTTTTTGAGGCAAGTCTTACGCTGTAGCCCTGGCGTCCTGGAACTCACTATGTAGACTAGGCTGGCCTTGAACTCACAAAGATCCATCCGCCTGCCTATTTCCTGAGCGCTGGGATTAAAGCTGTGTACCACCAGTGCCAGCTAGCCTTCCTTTTTGAGGGGGTGAGTGGGGGTGCTAAGGATTGAACCTGCAACCCCAGCAGTGATGAATTCCCAGAAATACTTTGTTTTTCAGGTTGTTTCCAAGGTTTTATTGGGATTCAGCCCAGGGGGTATATATCCAGACCACTGTACACCAAGAAGTCAAAATGGGTTTGAGGAGCCCTGGGTATCACTCTACTAGATGTCCAAGAAGGTATCTCTACAGTCCCCAGAAGACCAGAGCAGACTAAAGTGAGTCCCATGTAAAATGAATGCCCTTCTGACTTCCTATAAACATTTACTTATTAACACTCTAGTAGTTGGGAAAACTATCTCAAACTAAAAACAAACTCAGGTAATTCCAAAGGAAAAGCCACCCCTTCCCAGATACGCATGTGTGTGTTAGTTATGTCCTGAAGGAACCCCCAGGGAACAGACAATGCATGGAGGCCACAGTGCAGACCCGGGCGGGGAAGCTGAAGAGAGTGATAGAAGCTAAGACGCCTGCAGGGCCCTGCCATCCTCTGTGGCACGGACAGGAAAAGGGTTTTTCAAAGATTTATCTACTTATTTATTTTATATATATGAGTACACTGTGGCTGTCTTCAGACACACCAGAAGAGGACATCGGATCCCATTACAGATGGTTGTGAGCCACCATGTGGTCCTGGGAATTGAACTCAGGACCTCTGGGAGAGCAGTCAGTGCTCTTAACCACTGAGCCATCTCTCCAGGCCTAGAAAAAAGTTTTAACTTGCTGTTCTGGAAAAGGAACCAAAGACATCATGCACGATGAAGGCAAGCTCTATCTACCACAAGCCCCCTCATCCCTCAGGAGTGATTCTGCTCTGTGTACTATACTATAGTCAAAAAGAAACAAAAAGAAAAGGAAAATTAAAAAGACTGACCAAGCATTCTAGTCCAGTGGTGGTGGCGGTGGCAGTGGCAGACACCTTTAAATATCAACACTTGGGAGTCAGGGGCAGCCGGATCTCTGAATTCAGGGCCAGCCTGGTGTATAGAGTGAGTTCTAAGACAACCAGGGCTACACAGAGAAACCCTGTCTCAAACAAAACAAAATAAAATGAATGAAAGAAAGAACGAGTATTCTTGTGTGTGGTGGCACACACCTTTAGATCCCAACACTCAGGAGGCAGAGGCAAGCAGATCTCTGTGAGTTCGAAGCCAGCCTGGTTTATGGTCTATAGGGCTATAGAGAGAGACCCTGTCTCAAAAAAAAAAAAAAAAAAAAAGGAAGAAGAAAGAAAGAAATAGAAAAGAAAAAAGTCTTCTGATTTGCAAAACTCTGAGCAGTTGTAAGTCTTCAGCTGCTGAGTATCAATGGTTGGATGATTAGACAGAAGAGCCAAGGCTGGGCTACCTCACGGCAGGTCTGAAAGAACCATTTGAGAGGTAGTGGGAAAAGCAATTGAGGGGCTGGAGAGAGGGCCCAGTGGTTAAGAGCACTCAGTGAAGGAACCCCTGGGGAACTTATATGTAATGAATACATCTTTAAAAAGAAAAGCAAAGCAACTGAGAGCCAGGCGGTTATTTTCTCTGGAGCAGTGTCAAGGCAGAAGAGAGGCAGGGTGGCCGGCACCCACAACTAGCATGTGGAAGGTCAAGCCTGGGAACTGCTGAGAGTTGGGGATCATACTGGACTCAGAATGAGCCCAGCCTTAAAAGAGAAGACGGGACGGTGGTGGAGCACCTTTAGTGCTAGCATTTGGGAGGCAGAGGCAGGCAGTGTCTAAGTTCCAGGCCAGCCTGGTCTGCACAGAGAGACACCATCTCACGAGGCTGGGGGCGGGGTTTGGGGATGCAGCTCAGTAGGTAGAGCACTTGCCCAGCATGCATGACGGCTGGAAATGGGTGCCCAGCTCCAAGACAAATAAAAAGGCCACCGAGTTACAAGACCTCCAGGACATCAGCACTGAGGCTTCGAAGCCACCAAAACAGGTCAAGGTGCGTTACATGATGTGATCAGATAATACCACTGAAATACTCGAAAGACTTGAGCATGTCCACAGACTGTGTAAGCCATCGAGGTCCCCAGATGAGGGACACAAGGCTGTAAGGGATGATGCTGAGTCCGTGTTTGGTGACTACATAGCCAAGTGGTCTCTATGGACCGCTGTAAGGTAGTTTGTTATTGTGTTTTCCTAATGAGAAAATAGAATATCATTGAGATTTACAGACCTACCTAAGATCAGCACAACTCATGAGTGTCAGATGGACAAAGGTTTGGGCAGTCCCATAGCAGACCGTCATGTGTAGAAGAGGAACGCAATGGAAAAGATTAAGGTCATGTAAGTTTAAAGAGCAGCTCTTCATTGTGTGTGCATGGTGTATGTGTGCATATATGGTGTGTGCGTGATGTGTGCGTGGTGTGTGTGTGAGTATGTGCATGGTCTATGTGCATGGTGTATGTGTCATGATGTGTGCATGATGAATGCATGTGCGGGCCTAGGTGTGCATGGACAGGGGCCTAGGTGTCCTGCTGCCTGCCACATGCTGTCTGACTTCGGTGAGCCAGGGCCTCTCACTGAAGCCGCAGCTGGGCTGGCTCCTGTCATGACCCTCAGCCCTGCGGTGGACGCACTTCTGCAGCCAGAAGTTTTATGTGGGTCCTGGGGATTTGAACTCAGGTCCTTCTTCTGGCCCTGCAAATGCTCCCACCTTGAGGCCTTTCCCCAGCCCCTAAACACAGGGATCTGAAAGAGTCTCCAAGTAAGACTCTTCACTTTCCCATCTTGTCTACATGCCTAGAGCTTAACGGTCTGGGCTGTACAGGCTGGGGCCTGAGTCAGATCCTAGCGCTGCACCTCTTGGCTGTGTGAAAATCTCTCGGGCCTTGGCTTCCTTGTCTATAAGGCCGAGTTAACGGTAAAACCACTTCGTGGAAGTACTGTGAGCATCAAATGCAGTCTGTACGAGCACGTGGTGGTCAGCACCTTTATCTTGGTTTTAAGATTAACATTATTTGTAAGTAACTATAATTAAAATGTCTCCTTAAAGCAAGATTCTAAACATCCTCATGCGCCTTCCTCACATCACAACACTGTCATTTCAGGAGGTTGGGGGCTTAGAAAGCTGGCAGTGCAGGGCTGGAGGGACAGCCCCGTGGGCGAAGGCTCGTCACAAGGTCTGAGGGCTTGAGAGTGATCCCTGGGACCCACTGGGAGGAATGAGACAACCAGCTCAAGGCTGTCTGTCCTCCTCCTCCTGACCGCTGCACACACATGGGCCCATACGTAAGCCCTCCCACACACATACACAACATAAATGTTAAAAACAAGAAGAAACTGGCAAGGTATGTGTCTTTTTTTTTTTCTTTTCTTTTCTTTTTTTCGGAGCTGGGGACCGAACCCAGGGCCTTGCGCTTGCTAGGCAAGCGCTCTACCACTGAGCTAAATCCCCATCCCCTAAGGTATGTGTCTTAAAAGCCTGATCCTATAACAAGAACAACACTGACATATGGGTTTTTCCTCTCCTGTCAATTACAAGGCGAGGTAATGATTCTTAGCACTCTACAGAGGCAATTAAAGTCTCTCCTGTTAGGTTTCCTTGAGAGAGAAAGGCTGCAGGTTCTGTTTTCAACACTCACCGTGGAGTTGGCGAAAATTGAATTAGAATTGGCTGCAGAATACCCTGCGTTCGTCACGTCATCGCCGCTCTGCAAAGTGGGAATTCAATATGGCAGTTACTGCAGGGTGTGGAGAAACGAAAGGCAAGCCTGAGACACTGTCACTCACCGATTTACTGCTAGGTCCGTGCAGAAAATAGTTCAATGCTTGTGGGTCTCTAGAAAGAAAGAAAAGAGAGGGAAAACAAGTAAATATTGCTACTTCTATTTAAATATGTCACTGATATTGCAGTAAGGCAAAAAGAGAACGACGTACAAGCCTGAGTAAAATCTCCCCATTCTGACCATTTCTACAGCTCTGCCTCCTGGAAGCACCTACTGTTTCAGTCCCGGGCCTTGAACTCAGGATCCTGCTCAGGTGAGAATGTAAAACCAAGCCACACCCTGGCCCGGGGTCCTTCCTGAGATTTACTAAAAGGTAACAAGTAAAACCAAAAGGAATGGATTGCTGTGTTATGACCCGTGTGTAGAACTAACTGCCTGAGGGGTTGGGGATTTAGCTCAGTGGTAGAGCGCTTGCCTAGGAAAAGGCCCTGGGTTGGTTCCCAGCTCCAAAAAAAAAAAAAAAAAAAAAAAACATTTTAAACAAAAACCATTTTGGGGGTTGGGAATTTAGCTCAGTGGTAGAGCAGTGCCCAGAAAACGAAAGGGCCTGGGTTGGGTCCCCAGCCCAAAAAAAAAAAAAAAAAAAAAAAAAAAAAAAAAAGAAAAAAAGAGAACTAACTGCCTGTCTGTCCCAGAGCCGTGGCCACGGTAAACCATTATCTTTTATTTTAAGAGCCCAGATGCTTCAGAGAGCTACTGAGTTCGTTTTGTTCCTCACACCTCACACAAGTGGTCCACCCCGGGTTCCGCAAGAGCATCTTACCCAATAAGATCGAGGAGACAGGAGTCATCGTCATCATCCATGACAACTGCAAGGAAAGAGGACAGTGAGTCTGAGCAGAGCGATGGTCAGTGTGGACGCAGCAGGGCTGCTGCGCGCTGAGCCTCCTTCTGCAGAGGAACTGTCATCATGGGAGCTTCCTCTAGTCGCCCGTCAAGTTTGCCATTTGCAAAATGTTGTGGCTGTTGGGCACAGTCATTTGCCAGAAGTCCTGGCTACTCAGTTAGGACTGAGAAGGGAAGGGAACTTGAGTCCAAGAGTTCAAGGCCAGCCTGGGCAACAGCAAGATCCCCAGTTCATAAATAGTAAACATCAAATACCAAATACAACCGAGCAAGCCAGGCATGCTAGCAAACACCTGTGATCCCAGGAGTTGGAAGGCAGAGACAAGAGGATCAGGAGGTGAAGGCTATCCTTGCCTACATGACAAGGCCAGCCTGGGCTACATGAGACCCATGTCAAAAACAAAGTTAATCAAAATAAAGGTAGGAACTATAAAATTAAGTTACTTGGATATGTTTTTGACTTAAAGGTGTTTTCACTGTAAGGCAGTTTTCAACTTAGAGGTCCAGAGGCTCACACACATCTAAGACAGCTGTAGCCACCTCCCATGTGCAGACTCCCGAGAGGACCATGAAGGACGGAGTGACGCCATCAAATGGAGAATGAGCACGGGCAGAGAACAAATTTTGGTTTAGAAAAGCTCTCAGACTCTTAAGTCTTTCAGTGTTGTAACTGGATACTTCTAAACACTGAGAGCAATTCCGATTTCTCAACATATTTTGATGATCTCTAGGAAGGCAAAAAGTGGGTTCTCTCCACATCTGGAGACAGACCAGGAGGCCGTGTGGTGCAGGCCATACCGGCTCCAGGAGTGGGGCCTGAGTGCTTCCCAGTGCAGCAATACTGTCTACGTTCAATGCTGAATAGTCCATAGCTGGACCAGGAATGTTTAAAGTAGAAACTGCAGCCCAAGTTCGCCCCACTGCAGCTCGGAGCTCCCTCTCCCTGCCCGCAGCAGCCACACGCACGGCCAGCATAGCTCTGGCCCAGACTGTAACAACTGAACAAATTCCAGGAGTGGTTCTCCCCCGAGAGCCAGTCAACTTACACTAGTGATCCGACACCTGGCAACCCTGCTTCTCACCCATTTCAAGCCATGCGTGGAATAATTTACATCACAGAACGCCAGGGCCAAGAGTTCTGGAGCAGTTGGAAAGGGCAGTTGTGAACGGCAGTTGGACGGAGGAATGAAATCCTGTAGAGATGCCCAGAGGAGGGGCATGCCCAGGGATGGCAGAGGGAAGGACGAGTCAGACGGAGAGATTTTTCTCTGTTCAAACTCCCTGCTCCCATTAGTTCCCCCAAACCAATCACAGGGCTAACAGATGTGGAATTCCCTCCTGCCAGGAAGGGCACTTTCTCTGCTCTAGAAGAGTGGAAGGGTAAGTTTCCCGAGTGGGACCCTCCTGGGGGTGCTGGATTGGCGGGGTTGCTGAGTGGCCAGGCTGATTTCAATCCACCGAGCAGAGCGCAGGGTGAGGAGAGAGGATGGGTGAGGGAGATGGGTGGTGGGAGAAGTGAAGCAGCAGAGGCTGCTGGCCACTGAGGCTAAGAGCAGTCAGCCATGAGAAACGGGCTCTTTAGGACCCAGGCTGAGTCATTTGAGGTCATACTGGCACCGATGTTCCTGCACACATGACTTCTGGAAACAAGACTGGGAGGGAAACAGGAAAACTATCATCAAATGGATATGTGATCTGTTACACAAGCCAGGCATGGTGACATGATGACATCTGTGTTCTCAACCCTTGGGAGGCAGAGGCAGAGGCAGGGGCCTGATGCACGTTTAAGGACAGCCTGGTGGTCTACCTAATGAGTACCAGGACAGCCTAGGCCACATACAAACCTGCCTCAAACAAACGCCACAAAAGAGAAGCCATGTCCTGATAACAGGCAGGCATTAGCCATAGCTCGTGTCATTGTAAACCCCGCCTCCACCCCAGACGTCACAATCACACGGAATAAACTGTCCAATTATGATGTATCTTTTGGCCTATAAAGAATATGTTATTTCCTTACTTTGACATGGCTATTCAAATGAAGGATCCCTGTATCCTCATAAACTTTTTTCTTTTTTCTTTTAATTGAGACTGAGCTTCACTATGTATCCCTGGCTAATTTGGAACTCACTGTGAAGACGCCTCTGGCCTTGGCCTGAGAATGCTGGGATTACGAGCATGCGTGATCATGCCTGCTCCTTCTAAACTTAATTTTTAAAATCAAAGCTCAGACTCGGTAGCCCAGCACACGGGAAGCCTAGGTGTGATCTTTCCAATCACAAAACCACAGCATCTAAGGCTCTATACACAAGGACTGAGAATACTGTGAATGTTACTTAGGAAACGGCTCACTGGGTAAAGAGTTTTATTCTTAGCACCCAGGTATGGTGGTACACATGGTGATCCCAATCCTGGGGTGCATCGAAGCATAACTGACAAGCTCCAGATCCTGTCTGAAAAATAAAGTGGGTTACTCCTGGGGGCTGACACTCAAAGTGGACTCCAGCCCACACACACACACACACACACACACACACCCCACACCCCCCACCCCCACACACACACACACACACACACACCACATACCACACACACACCACCACACACACACACACACACACACACACACCACACACCCCACACACCCCACACACACAAACCACACTACACACCACACACACAGAAAAACGTGTGAAAACCCTCCCTCCTCCCCCCAAAATATGTGCACACCCTCCCTGCTGACACCCTTACCTAGCTCCTCTATTTGACAGATTATGTGAGGGAAACTCAAGCCTTTGCAGAGGGCTAACCACAGGGTCTCTCCCGATAGCATTCCAAGGTCTGAGGTTGTAAAGTGTGAAGTGAAGGGCTGCTCACTAAGTAGTCCTAATAGAACAATAAGACATACAGATTTGATAATTGGGTGGTGAAGCCAGTGTACGCAGTGAGCATTATGTCCCCACGTAAACTAGTGTATACTCTATGACGAACTTAAGTTGGGATACAGTCTCCTCTACTGAACCACTGTCACTTGTCAAACACTTGATCTGAAAGACAGCCCAACCGAGGCTGGCGGCCTCCTTGATCTGTGTGTAGAAAGCTATGCGCTTCCACAGTCAGGGGACCCTGAGAACTCTACTTCTTAAAGGGCCACAGCTGGCAGTGGTGTACACACTGCACTCCCAGCACTGTCCAGGGAGACTTAGGTGGATCTCTGTGAGTTCAAGGCCAACCTAAGCTACATAGAGATCCTATCTCAAACAACAACAGACGGGCCTGGGAGAGGTCTCAGTGGGTTGAAGCATCTGCCACACAAGCCTGGTAACCTGAGCTTCACCCACACAGCACACACGGGGTAGAGAGGAAAAACCAGCTCCATAAAGGTGTCCTCTACCCACTACACGTGCACTCCCCACAAGAAAAACAGAACAAAAAAGGTTCCCCAATTTAAATGGATTTATTTTCATTTTGTGTGCATGAGTGTTTGCCTGCAAGTACGTCTGTGAACTGCATGTGTGCCTGGGCCCGAGGAGGCGGCCAGAGAGAGTGCTGAACCCCTTGGCACTGGAGTTCCAGATGATCTGCCAAGTAGGTGCTGAGAATTGAACCTGTGTCCTCTGAAAGGGCGGCAAAGCACTCTGGAGTGCTGAGCCTTCTCTCTAGCTCCCCAATGAAATGATAAATCAGCTTGTTTAGTGTGTGTTGTGTGCATGGCCCATGTGTGGACACCGGAGTCGGCTTGGGCCTCCTACCATGTGGGAGCCATCCCTGGGCCCTCTGAGATGCGTGCTCTGTGGATTCTTCCTGGTTTTGTTGTTTGTTTTAGGTTTTTTCAAGGGTGGTGTGAGGGGCTGAGGAGAAGCCTTGGAAGGTAATAAGACAGAACTTCAACTTCTTTACCAGGGGAACTTTGCAATCTAAAGGTGAGTGGAACTATTCCCCTCCCTTATTTTGCCCTGTCTGGTTTTGGTTTTTGTTGTTTGTTTCGTTTGTAGTTGTTTTGTTTTGGGTGGGGCAGGGGAATCACATTTAGAACCCAGTGTCATGTCTTCTTTTGTAGCGTCTCATCTGCTAGATTTACCCAGATTTCTCGTTTACTTCCTTCCCTTTCCTTCCTTCTCTCTTTGCGATAAGAGTGTCCTGTGGACCAGGCTGGACCCAAATCCAATCTGAAACCCAAGATGACCTCAACCTCCTGATTCTGCTTTGCTTCTGGAGAGCTGGGTGTGCACTCCCACCTCTAGTTCTGGTACCGGGGAGGGACCCCATTAGAGCACAGCAGACGGGCAGGCAGGCATTCTACCAGCGCGGCTACAGTCCAGCCCCGGCCTGCTGTGTTTTTATTTTCAAACACTGTTTTCATATCTAGGAGGTTAGAACTGTGTGAGGGCACCTCTAGGGTGTGTGTGGGCAGAGGATGAGCTTAGGTGTTGTCTCAGATGCTGTCCTAAGGCTGGTTGAGTACTTAGGCTGGCTGTCCAAACGGCGGGGATGTGTCTGTCTGTTTTTCTAGGGCTGCGACTACAGGTGTGAGGCGCTGAGCTTGGCTTTTTTGGGGTGTTCAAGGATGGAACTCGGTCTGTGCCAACACTGGGTCTTTTTTTAACCTTCATTTACTGTATTTCATTTCCCCTCTGTGGTCTTGGCCCCTTCTGTGGTGCTGCAGATAGAAACCAAGGCCTCAGGCTCGCTATGCATGCGCTGTCACTGAGCGCTATCCCAGGCCTCTCCTCTAAGGTTGTAAGCTTATGTAAAGTAGTGGTAACCATTTCCCTCCACAAAGTCCGGCCGCCATTACTGCCTGCTCATTATGAGTGGCATTTCTTGTTGCTTTGATCTCTTTTCAGTCCTGACTGAATGCCAGGCAAACGTCTCTTTTTTTTTTTTTTTTTTTTTGGTTTTCAAGACAGTTTCTCAGTGTAGCTTTGGCTGTCCTGGAACTCTGTGGACCAGAGTGGCCTTGAACTCACAGAAATCCTCCTGCCTCAGCTTCCTAAGTAGCTGAGACCACAGACAAGGGTTAGTAGGCCTCACATCTGTGTATGTTAAATTTATATTACCAGGTGCTGAGTATTTTTTTTAATAAAACACTATTTTTGTGTATGGTGCTTTGCCTGAATTTTGCCTGTTATGAGTACCTAGTACTTCGACCTGGTCCTTGGAAATTGTGAGCCATCATGTGGGTGCTGAGAACTAAACCTGGGTCCTCTGCAAGAGCAGCCAGTGAGTGCTCCTTAAGAGGCCGCCTCTCCCCTAGGTGCGGGCATTCGTATGTCCGTATAGATACCTTTTTGGTTTAGGATGCAGTGGAAAAAAAAACCATTTTGCTCCTTCTAAATCTTGTGGGTTTCTTGTTTGTTTTTGTCTTTTAAGACAGGGTCCGGGGTTGGGGATTTAGCTCAGTGGTAGAGTGCTTGCCTAGGAAGCGCAAGGCCCTGGGTTCGGTCCCCAGCTCCGGAAAGAAAGAAAAAAAAAAAAAAAAACAAAAAAAACAAAACAAAAAAAAACAAAAAACAAAAGACAGGGTCCTGGAATTCACTATGTACATCAGGCTGGTCTTGAACTCACAGAGATCTGCTTATCTCTTTACTAGAGTGCTAGGATTAAAGGCATCCACCACCATGCCTGCCTGCTTTTAAATTTTGTTTTTTTGAGACAGGGTTTCTCTGGAATTCTAGCTGTTCTGGAACTCATTGTGGAGACCAGACTAGCCTCAACTCGGAGATCCTCCCTGCTCTGTCTCCTGAGTTCTGAGTGGGAGCTTCTATGAAGCTTAGGATGGTTTTGATCTGATCTTTCTATGCACCTCCACCTCTGGGTTACATGGTTCTGGGGAACTTTCCCGGAGCCTAGTGTACTAGTCAATGCCTCTCCTGGGCCACAGTCCCAGAGCCTAGTGTACTAGTCAATGCCTCTCCTGGGCCACACTCCCAGAGCCTAGTGTACTAGTCAATGCCTCTCCTGGGCCACAGTCCCAGAGCCTAGTGTACTAGTCAGTGCCTCTCCTGGGCCACACTCCCAGAGCCTAGTGTACTAGTCAGTGCCTCTCCTGGGCCACAGTCCCAGAGCCTAGTGTACTAGTCAGTGCCTGTCCTGGGCCACAGTCCCAGAGCCTAGTGTACTAGTCAGTGCCTGTCCTGGGCCACAGTCCCAGAGCCTAGTGTACTAGTCAATGCCTCTCCTGGGCCACAGTCCCAGAGCCTAGTGTACTAGTCAATGCCTCTCCTGGGCCACAGTCCCAGAGCCTAGTGTACTAGTCAATGCCTCTCCTGGGCCACAGTCCCAGAGCCCTAGTGTACTAGTCAGTGCCTCTCCTGGGCCACAGTCCCAGAGCTCAGTGTACTAGTCAGTGCCTCTCCTGGGCCACAGTCCCAGAGCCTAGTGTACTAGTCAGTGCCTCTCCTGGGCCACAGTCCCAGAGCCTAGTGTACTAGTCAATGCCTCTCCTGGGCCACACTCCCAGAGCCTAGTGTACTAGTCAATGCCTCTCCTGGGCCACAGTCCCAGAGCCTAGTGTACTAGTCAATGCCTCTCCTGGGCCACAGTCCCAGAGCCTAGTGTACTAGTCAATGCCTCTCCTGGGCCACAGTCCCAGAGCCTAGTGTACTAGTCAATGCCTCTCCTGGGCCACAGTCCCAGAGCCTAGTGTACTAGTCAGTGCCTCTCCTGGGCCACAGTCCCAGAGCCTAGTGTACTAGTCAGTGCCTCTCCTGGGCCACAGTCCCAGAGCCTAGTGTACTAGTCAGTGCCTCTCCTGGGCCACAGTCCCAGAGCCTAGTGTACTAGTCAGTGCCTCTCCTGGGCCACAGTCCCAGAGCCTAGTGTACTAGTCAATGCCTCTCCTGGGCCACAGTCCCAGAGCTCAGTGTACTAGTCAATGCCTCTCCTGGGCCACAGTCCCAGTCCAAGCTTCTTCTTTTTTTTTTTTTTTTTTTTTGGTTCTTTTTTTCGGAGCTGGGGACCGAACCCAGGGCCTTGCGCTTCCTAGGCAAGTGCTCTACCACTGAGCTAAATCCCCAACCCAGTCCAAGCTTCTTAATTTTACTTTATTAGTATTTACCTTATTACCCTTATTAATATTTATTAATATATGTTAAATTTCAGTAGGGGACGGCTTGTGAAAGTCCACTGTCTTCTCTACTGTGTGGGTCCTGGGGATTGGAAGCAGGAAGCTCAACCTGCTGAGCCATCTTACCAGCCCCTCGTTAATTTTCAATAGAGGGTTAATTTAATTCCAGTCTAGACTGAGGCCCTTCTGCGTACTTAACTTGATGCCCCAGGAACTACATGAGTTAGGAGGGAGCTTCGTGTGCAGCTGGCTGTGGTCCTTTTGGCTGGTTCCTAAGACCTGTGGGTCACTAACGCTAGGGACTGAGGAACTACTCAGCGTAGAGCATTTGCCTAGAATAAATGCATCAGGTAGGAGCTAAGGAGGTTCATGTCCAGTCCCCAGGAACTTCCTCCCCACCCCCACACCCTTAACTACCAGAAGAGAGAGGCAGTGCAAGTTTCCAAAGTGTGTTCTCTGTGCAGCACTTTCCTGCTGCCCCACTGTGTGCCAAGGCCTCACAGGAAGCTGGGCACTTAAAGGCTCATCACTAACTTCCCCTCTCAGGGGTCAGAACTTTGTGCTGCCTCAGACCTAGTGGCTAAAGTCTACTGTTTCATGTATTATGTTCAAAGAGGAAGAACATTACATTAATTAATTCGTGCATGCATGTGTGCGCGTGTGTGCAGCTATGTGCATGCCACGCCAATGCAAAGGTCAGAGGACAGCTTCGGGGTGTCAGTTATCTTTGTTCCATGAGACAGAGGAGACAGAGCTCCTGTCTTCAGCTTGGCAGCCTATACTGAGCTGCTATGCTAGCTTTCCAAGCTTTAATTGTTTCTTGTGCAGGTAGATAAAGCCACCACCGCTCTGCAGTGTTTTAAATGTGTTTAAAAGGCTCATCACTAACTTCTTATCTATCTTTGTGGGTGTGAGCATGGGGGCGTGCACTCCTGTGCCCAGAAACTAGGACAGCAGCTCTCTGCCGTTCTCACATCCCATCGTATTTGAGATGGGCTCTCGCACTAGAACTAGTTTGCCATTTCAGCTGGGATGCCTGGCCAGAGAGCTTCTGCACTGCCTTGGCCTCTCTCTGCCTCAGGAGCGTCTGGATCTGCCTGCCTCCTCCCTGGCATCCTTGGGGTTACAGGAGCACATAGCTACGCCCAGCATTTTACTCCGCTGATTTCATCTAGACCTTCATGTTTACACAGTAAGTGCTAGAACCCGCTGGGCTATCTCCTCAGCCCTCCTACCCTGAGGTTTCAGTTAAAGAATAAAATCACTTCAAGGGAAAATACCAGGAGCTAGATGTGATGATGTGTGCTCCTGTCTATAATGTCAGCCAGAGGGAGGCTGAGGCAGGAGACTTGTCCAGAATTTGAGGCCAGCCAGGGCTACCTAGTAAGTTTTAGTCCAGCCTGGACTGAGAATAAGAGTTTGTCTTAAACAAGACAGGAGCCAGTGACCTGAGCCTTGGCTGCCCCTCTGGAGCTTCCATGGTGGGAGGAGGGAGCTGATGTCTCCCAACCACCAAATTCCAATCATGGTGTACCGAGCTCCAGCATATTCACACAAGGTAAACGTACCCGAAACTCCGAACAGTCAGGGAGCTCCTCAGCATGGACTGAAATCAGACTGTCCCCAAGAGTGAGGAGGGGCACTTCCTCTTTGACTGTGATGGAGCTTGGGAAACGCAAGGCTTCTTGTAACGTGGTCAGTAATCATGTTCAGGGCTGTAAGAAGATCCAACTCCTACTGTGAACCAGGTACTATATGAGGGGCCTGGACATCAAAGTAGGACGCCATGACATGTAATGAAGGCAGAAAGCTAGCAGGGTTTTGTGGCACAAGCCACTGGTCACAGCACTCCAGAGGCAGAGGGTGGGAGGCTCTCTGAGTTAGAGGCCGGCCTCATCTGCACAGCAAGCTCTAGGCCAGACAGGGCTCTATACAGCCTAAGAGTCTGCTTGAAGGGAAAGGTAAACACAACGCATGTTTTGTAGGACTTTACCCACTGTAGAAGGAACTATTTCCAAAGGGCACCCAGAGCTTGTTAGGCAATGCCCACTACTCACAGAATAACTCAATTTTTTTTATTTTGTTATTTTGAGCAGGGTCTCTCCACATAGCCCTGGCTGTCCTGGAACTCACTATGTGGATCAGGTTGGTCTTGAACTCACAGAGATCTGATCTGCCTGCCTCTGTCTCCAAAGCAGTATGATCAAGGGCGTGCACACGGGGCCAGCGTCAGGATGAGTCGTACTTTACTGTCATTTAGGATGGTGCTGGGCTGGCAGGTCTGTAGCTACAGGATGTCACCCGCTAGGGAGTCTGCTGCCTCTAGGGAGCTCATGGCCTTTTGAAGGAGGCACATGGCAGCTGGCAGGATGGCCCAGTGGGTAAAGGTGCTTGCCACACAAGCCTGGCAACCTGACCTCAACCACCAGTGCCAACTGCACGGAGCTGTCGTGTCTCCAGGCACTGCAGCTGGTTCGTCCCTTCCCCGTCCCGGCCAGGCACTCACACAAGCACTCACTCCTCGGCCTGATTTCCCTGATTTTTCCAGGTGAGCTGACGAGAATCTTCCTGGACTGACACCGGTAGCAGGGGTGGAAGAGAGGAGCTGTCTCCAGTGGATGGAAGTCAGAACAGCTCCGAGGGAGGACACGGAGCAGGCAAGACTGTAGGTCACCCAGGCGGCAGGCAGGGGCTGGTGAGCAGGACGACTCATTGTTTCACTGTCCCTCCAGGTTATTCTGTTCCAGGGAGCGAGGGACACCAGGCTTGGCCAACAGGGTACAAGCAGCGCTGTACGGGGACCACTAAGGACATCAATACTCCATATCTAGTAGCTGGTCTTTCCCACCTCGTTCTACCTCAAGCACCAGATTTCTTATGAAATATGACCCCATGAGTTAGAAAAGAACATGACTGTGTGTTCAGTTGTAGTCTGTAGGAGAAGACAAACTAAACTGAAGTTGTCAGGGCAGGAGACAGGACTGGCAGGTGTGATGGTTTGAAGAATGGCTCCATAGGCTCACCAGGGAGTGGCACTATTTGAAAAAAAATGATAAGGGGTTGGGGATTTGGCTCAGTGGTAGAGCGCTTGCCTGGGAAGCGCAAGGCCCGGGGTTCGGCCCCCAGCCCCAAAAAAAAAAACAAAAAAAAAAAAAAAAAAAAAAAAAAATGATAAGGATCAGGAGGGGTGGCCTTGTTTGAGGAAGTGTGTCACTGGGGTGGCCTGTGGACTGGGATGTATCTCAGCTCCGGCTCCAGCATCACGTGGGCTGCAATGCTCCTAGCCAAGATGATAATGGACTAAGCCTCTGAAATTGTAAGCAAGAAACTAAATGCTTTCTTTAATCCCATGCAGCAGGGAGTCAGGCAGTGGCCAGCAGATCGCTGAGTTCAAGACCAACTGAGTTCAAGACCAGCCTGGTTCATAGAGTAAGTTCAAGGTCAGTCAGGGCTACACAGAGAAACCCTGCCTGGGGGGGCTCGGGTTGCCTTGGTCGGAGTGCTCACTGATGGAACAGTGACTAAGAGAGCAGGTGAAGTGCTTACCTACAGGACTAATATCCTGACTGAACCCACATATCTCAAGAAAACTAGACAGAGCTGTGCACATCTAGACTCCCATTGTCTCCCTGGGGACATGGGAGGCAGAGACAGGAGAATGGCCAGAAGTTCATGGCCAGCCAGTGAGCTGAAAGAGACACTGTCTAAAACACAATGCAAGTCAAGGCCTGACACCCAAGGTTATCCTCTGGGACACATATTCAAAGACACATATGTGTCACACACACAAGGAGGAGGAGTCAGACTCAATATGCTTGCCTCTGGCTTTGCAGCTACTGTTCAGTTAAAGACATACATGTTCACTGTGTCACCAGCTAACAGCCCAGCAGAAGGGGAACGTAGAAAAGGCTAGGAAGGTGATTCTAACAGAGGGCAGGCAGAAACCTCTAATGCCGTGTAGTGTGCAGGCCTTTTAAATTAAGTCTTGACCAGGCGTGGTGGCATACACTCTAATCCCAATACCTGAGAGGCAGAGGCAGGAGGGTCACAGTAAGTTTCAGGCCAGCCTGGCCTACATAGTGAGTTCCGGGTTAGACAGGGATCTATAATGAAACCTTGCCTCAAAAACAATTTAGGCCCTCTGTGGTGACAGGCGCCTTTAATCCCAGCTCTTAGGAAGCAGGCAGATCTCTGTGAGTTCACAGAGAGTTCCAGGGTAGCCAGGGCTACACAAAGACCCTGTCTTAAAAACAAATAACAAAAATAATTTTAAAAGCAAAAAGGAAATCCTGTCTGAAATGAAGAGGGAGAGTAATAAGGCTAATATACTAAGCACCACGTCAGCAAAACAAAATGCACCCCACGTGGGCAGCAGAGAGGCCGCGCAGTCTGAGGAGCTATAGGAGACAGGGTTGTGCAGAGGATGGGGACCTACAGGAGACGGGGCTCATTTGTTTTGGAGAATGCTTTAAATATAATAAAAGCAATAAATCTTACCTGCTACCATATCTAAGTTTTTCTATTATGTTTACTGTGTGTGTGTGTGTGTGTGTGTGTGTGTGTGTGTGTGTGTGTGTGTGTGTGTGTTGCATACATGAGCATCAGAAGACAGCCTGAGGGAATCGGTTCTCTCCTTACCTGGTCCTGGGTAAGGAACCAAGTTGTCAGGCTTGGCAGCAGACGCCGTTCCTAACTGAGTTATCACATTAGCTCCCGTTTTTTTTCTACTTAAAAAAAAAAAAAAAAAAGGCACTGTACATGCTGTCAGGGAGGCACGCTGCCCCACCCAAGCCTAAAGTTCACTGAACACCATCAAAACTAATGAGGCAGCTCCAGGGCTGGGGGGTGGCTCAGTATGTAAGGGACTTGCTGCCTAAGCAATGGTGATTAAGGTCAGATCTCTGGGACCCATGGAAAACAAAAACTAAACCAGACACAGGTAGACACTGAGCGTGCCTAAAAAAACACGAGGAAGGGTAAGAGAGAAGTCCGTGTGACAGCAGCCCCAGATCTCTGTGCACACCCACACATATGTGTGGCATACACAACATGCACACACACCCAAAATTAATTAGGGGCTGGAGAGAAAGAATACCAGCTGCTCCCGTAGAGGACTCTGATTCAGTCTGCAGCACTGACATGGCAGCTGACCGTCATCTGCACTCCAGCCCCAGGATCTGCAGCTCTGTGGATACTGTATGTACACGGTGCACAGACACTGTATGGACACGGTGCACAGACACTGTATGAACACAGTGCACAGACACTGTATGGACGCGGTGCACAGACACTGTATGTACATGGTGCACAGACACTGTATGGACACGGTACACAGACACTGTATGTACGCGGTGCACAGACACTGTATGGACACGGTACACAGACACTATGTACATGGTGCACAGACACTGTATGGACACGGTGCACAGACACTGTATGGACACGGTGCACAGACACTGTATGGACGCGGTGCACAGACACTGTATGGACACGGTGCACAGACACTGTATGGACACGGTGCACAGACACTGTATGGACACGGTGCACAGACACTGTAGGGACACGGTACACAGACACTGTATGGACACAGTACACAGACACTGTATGGACACAGTACACAGATACTGTATGGACACGGTACACAGAAATATATGCAAGCAAAACATCCACATATATCAAATAAAATGGGAAAAAATTAAAAAGATTTCATTCTAACACTTGGGAGGTAGAGGCAGGAGGATCGGGAGTTGGAGGCCAGTCTGGGCGGGACACCCAGCCCCGGAGGGGAGAAGGCCAGAGATGGAGCAGTTCTAACAACAGTGCTTTCTGTGGCGAAGCCCTGACTGGTTACGCTCGCTCTTCAATCCCACTGCTCTGTCAATGAGTACCATGTAAAATGTCTTGGCTTTGCAGCATGTTCCAAGGAAAACAGCCCTATGGAAACAACCAACAGACAGAGGAGTTGCTGAGGATTCCCCTTCCTAAGGGCAACTCAAGGAGAATGTGTGGCAAAATCAAGTTTTAAAGGAGAAACATGAGAGGACTTTTAAACAAAAGTTTAAAATGATTTAGCTTGTAATGTAGCAGGACAGAGGCCAAGGAAGGGTTCTGAGTTCAAGACTGGCCTGGGTCACAAAGTAATCATCTTCCATAAACAAAGTAGTAACAGGCTGAGCCTGCTGGCTACACCTTTAATCCCAGCACTCGGGAGGCTGAGGCACCACTGAGAGTTCAAGGCTAGCCTGGACCACATCGGGAGTGCCAGTCCACCCACGGCTATAGTCCTTGCTCTCACACATAAGCACTCAGGGAGTCGGGCATGTTAAATACACAGGCTTGCTCCATTAAAGGAAGGGATGTAAAACCTGCTTCCACGCAGAAGGCCAGGAGCAGACGTGCTTAATGAATGAATGGCCTAGTAACCACTGCACTATGTGGCTGCGAGCACAGCAGACCCCTCCCAGGCCCTTGTCGTGAGCCTGTCCATCTACAGAGCCCACCTTTATGGAAGATGTCACATGTGCCACATCTCACTACACTACACGTAGGGCTAAGTTCATTACCACCGGGAAAAGTCTCATGCTTTAATATACCTCAAATAAACTGCTGACCAGGCTCTCACAACACACACACACACACACACACACACACACACACACACACACACACACACACACACACACACACACACACAGGGCCACAGAGTGAGACCCTACCTCAAAATAAGCAAAGAAATCTAAAAGCCACAGGACAGTGAGTGGCTCAGCAGACAGAGGTGCTAATGACAAGCTTGACTGTGATGGCCAAGACCTCCATGGTAGGTAGAGGTCTCCTACCTGTTATCCTCCCTTCTCTAGTATGTGCAGAAATAAATGTATTAAAATATTTGAAAATAAAAATATAATTAAACAATCTCTAAGTATAATGAGGATAGTAAAGTCAGCATTTCAAACCTCGAAGGAAAAGGAGCATTATCAATCAGAGTTCCTAGCATGTGCTTGCAGAAGGCACGGAGTCTAACCTGAGGAAGACTGGGGGGAACCGCGTCTTTCTTTGTTGAGATGGGGTTTTGCCCAAGTGATCTCCCTGGCAGGCTCCTCAGTAGCTGGACTACAGGTAGATGCCAGCACACCAGGAACAGATACCGTACGAACCAAACAGCAGCAGTCCCACTGGAGAGACGCTGCCTGTGCACCACAGGCCTCTCTGGGCCTCTTCTCTGTGGCAATTTACAAGGTATTTGCCCATCTGCTGGATGAAAGTCGCTCCCCACAGAGCCTGCCTTCTTCCCCAACCCCTTCTCCTGACTTAGCAGCTCCCAGAAGGCCAAGCGTGGCTGTCCTTTCCAACACAAAGGCTACAGGGAGAGCTGCTGAAAGTGTGAATTTTCTAGTGGCAAGTGTGTGGGGGCTGGGGGTCACCCAGGACTTGACACGTGCCCAGGTACACAGCCTGCTCTGCGCTGCCTCCTAGTGCCCCCACTTTAAAATCCATCGAGGGAGGGAAGGGGAGGTAAGTGTGTGTGCTCTCACACGTGCATGCGTGCGGACATCATGCTTGTGTGTGAAGTCAGAGGACAGCTTTTTGGAGCTAGGAGGCTCTCTGGCTAGCTGCTGCACTGCAGACCCAGGTCACCTGGGATGAGGCACTCTCCTGTCTCCACTTCCCACCTGACCTCTGGAGTGCTAAGATTACATGTGCACCCCCACATCTGCCTTTTCACAGGGTGCAGGCAGTAAGCCCAGGAATTCAGACTCCGGGCAAGTGGATTTACACTCTGAGCCACTTCCCTGATTCAGTGCCCCAAGTAGCCCAGCATATCTAAGATATTAATTAGAACATGTAGTTAAGGGGTTGGGGATTTAGCTCAGTGGTAGAGCACTTGCCTAGCAAGCGCAAGGCCCTAGGTTCAGTCCCTAGCTCCGAAAAAAAAAAAAAAAAAAAAAAAAAAAAAAAAAAGGGGTTGGGGATTTAGCCCAGGGGTAGAGGGCACTTGCCTAAAAAGCAAAAGGCCCTGGGTTTGATCCCCAGCCCCAGAAAAAAAAAAAAAAAAAAAAAAAAAAAAAAAAAAAAGAACATGTAGTTAATATACTTACAAGATACTTTACATTTTTTCAAGACAGGGTTTCAAGACAGGCATGCAAATCTACGAGATCCTGGTCTACAGAGAGAGTTTCAGGACATCTAGGGCTATACAGAGAAACCCTGTCTCAAAACAAACCACACACACACACACACACACACACACACACACACACACACACACCCCAAACCCAAAAACCAAAACCAAAAACCAAATTTTTTTTGAAGAATTGAGCTGAGCATGGTGACACAGGCCTGCAATATGGGAGGCTCACAATGGAGAAAGGCTCAAGGCTAGCCTGAGCTACATAAACACAGTGAGACCACTGCCTCACCGAGAGGAGGGGAGGTGGGGAGGCCTGGAGAGGCTCAGTGGTTAGAACCAGTTGCCCCTGCAGAGGTTTCCTTTGGTTCCCAGCCACTCAGAGCTCACAACTTCCTGTAACTCCAGATCCAAAGGATCTGACACCCTCTACTGGCCTCCGTGGTCACCAGTCAGGAGTGATGCAGACATGCACAAAACATGCCACACACACAAAACCAATCTAAAATAAAGCAGGGGGAGAGGCAGGGAGGAGGGGACTTGTTAGAAGGATATGAGTAAGGCTGGTGAACCTCAAGGGCATAAGGCCCTGGGTTCCACTTTCAACTGCAGAGAAGTAAAGAGTGAACAATATCCACCCCAAGTACCCCTACTTGCTTCTGCAGATTGAACCCAAGGCCTTGTGTATGCTAATAATGCTCTCCACTGAAATGCATCTGGAGCTAGGTCAGGGGTGAGGACTGTTCAGTCATCACAGAAGTAACATCTGAGTTTGCCCAACTCGGAAAGCCGTGCGGCCTTGTCTACCCTGTACCGCTTGAAGGCTCCCGTGAACTGGCCTTAGCTTAGAGTCTTCCTACCTCCTCTTCCCGGTCACAGAGATGACGGGTGTGCACCACCACACCCAATTAATGCCACGCTGGGATCAGAGTTACTCAGGAAGGCCTGCGTGTCTGCTGTGTGTGTATGGTGTGTCTGTATGGCCGCAAGTGTGAGTGCGTGTGTAGGTGCATATGTAGGCATGCAAGTGTGGGGGTCTGAGGTGGTTACCAGACCCCTTCCAAGATTAATTTCCATTTTTATTTATTGAGGCAGTGTCCTTCAACTGAACCTAGAGTTTGCCAGTGGAGAGACTAGCTAGCCAGCTTGCCTTGGCGTGTCCATCTCTGCCTCCTGGGTTTTGGGATTACAGGTCACTGCCAGCCCAGTCCACATGGCTCTTGTTTTGGGGGCTGGTGACCCAGAGTCCAGTCCCCATGCTTGCACACAAATGCTGTCATCTCATTTGCTGGGAACTGGATTTTTTGGTGGGTGAAGTGAATGAAGTCTACAATGTTTCCCACCTAACACACCATTCTGCAGGGAGCTCAGGAAGGACAAAAGGAGGGAAAACCTGAGGCAGATTTCTTCAGGGTGGTGGGGAGAACACATGTCTGTTTGGTCCCAATGCGGTTAGCTACGGTGATTTCTGGTTATGCTTCCAAGTGACTGGCTTGCTTGAGAACCGATTTTGTGACGTGCAAGTAAAAGCTTTTAACTGTTGGGCCTTCTGTTCAGTGCACAGCCCAGCCTTCTCTCCTGCATACACGCTCCTCCTTCCGCCCAAAGCTGTCCCCTCACAGCTGCCTCTCTCAGTCAATCCCTTTGTGTGCCATTACACTGGGCTGCCCACCGAAAAGGCCCTGCAGTGCTTGAAGGGAGAAATGCCCCTGCAGCGCTTGAGGGGTGCCGGTGCACACTAAGGAGCAGCCACACTGACAGGACGGGGAAAAGCTACTCCATCTCTCAGGTGAGGACAGACAGAGGTCCCTCTGCCTCTGTGCTTTTTCTTAAAATGTGTCCCCTGTCCCACAGAGAGTACCCCTTTAAAACAAGCTCCTCTCGGAGAAACTCCACTCCCATTACTGTAAAGGCCAACTCCCTTTTTCCTGCCCTTCTTACACAACTGAAATGGCCTGCACCGGCTCTTTGTGTGCCTGGTTCCCAGCCCTGTGGGCCACAAGCGCAGGGCTCACCACTCACGCACGCTCTGTGCTCAGCTTGCACTCCACCGTCTGCTGGCACGTCATTCCTCCAGAGCCGCATGCTCGCCTGCTACCTAGTCCAGAGCTCTTCCTACCTATCACAGCCACGTACACTTCCATCACCCCTCGGCACACTATGAACTTTACTCAGCTGCTCTGCTTGTCCTGAGGAAGGTGTAGGTTAGGATTCACGGGAACACCCTGAATACTCCCAAGAGGACCTGATAGACCTGCTTATTGTTTGCTGAGTGAATGAACGAATGACGGCGGCTCCCATGCCACCCTAACGAAGGCTTTCTCTGTCCTGACTGTACTTCCACTTAGCCACAGATCACAGAGTTATCCTCCAAGATACATGTACCCCCAAATGCTCTTTCAAGTGCTGTGCACACACACACACACACACACACACAATTAATACTTAGTATTTAATGGGGAAGAAGGGCTCAGGAGATGATCAGGAGTAAAGGTGCCTGTATCCAAGCCTGATAACTTGAATCCCATCTCTAGAATTCAAAAGGTAGGAGAATCAACTCTCACGAGTTGTCCTCTGACCTCCACTCTGGAACTGTTGCTACATACATATACACACATACATACAAATATACATACGTACATGTAATTTTAAAATTGCAAATCAATATCGGATGGGGCTGGGGTTATAACTTGGTAACACATTTTCCTGGCATGGCTTCATCCCCAGTACCAAACCAACCAACCAACCTACCAACCAACCAACCTATCAACCAACTAACCAATCAACCAACCAACCAACCAACCAACCTATCAACCAACCAACCAACCTACCACCCAACCTACCAACCAACTTACCAATGAACCAACCAACCAACCAGCCAACCAGCCAACCAACCAACCAACCAACCAACCAACCAACCAACCTACCAACCAACCAACCAACCAACCAACCAACCAACCAGTCACCAACCTATCAACCAACCAACCAAGCCAATCAACCAACCAACCAACCAGCCAGCCAACCAGCCAGCCAACCAACCAACCAACCTACCAACCTACCAACCAACCAACCAACCAACCTATCAACCAACCAACCTACCTACCTATCTACCTACCTACCTACCAACCAACCAACCAACCTATCAACCAACCAATCAACCAACTAACCTATCAACCAACCTATCAACCAACCGACCGATCAACTAACCAAGAGAGCGAATCCCATAGAACAATGGAAGAAATTTTGGGTTATTTAAAACTGAACGTAAGGACAAGGCAGTCTCATTGTGTAGAACAGGCTGGCCTTGAACTCAGACATCCTGCTGCATCTGCCTCCAAGTGCTGAGGTTACTATGCCTGACAAGAATGGAAAATGCTTTGAAGATGAATATATATAATCTCAAATTCATTGTGGTCAGGATGACCTTGAGCCTCTGGTCTTGTTTCCCAAGTGCTAATATTTCAGACGTGTACCACCACGCCTGGTTTATGCTGAGCTGGAGACTGAATCCAGACCGTTGTGCACGCTATGGCAGCTCACTGGACTACATCCTCAGTCCCTTCCTGTGCACACCTCTAGACAACTTATCCCAAATACAGTGTAGCTCTTATATTGTACTAAGAGATGATGATCTAGGGGTTTTCTCTGAATATTTCCCCCTGGTGGTTAGTTGAATCCATAGGGGTGGATCCGGACAATCTGATTGCATTTCTCATGTTATGTGTGTAGTATGCATGTGTGCCTGCATGTTATGCGTGTAGATATGTGGCACTGCAGTCTTGCTGCTCTCCATCTTATCCTTTGGGGCAGGGTCTCAACTGAGCTCACTAGTGTCCCAGTCTAGCCAACGTCTAGAATTACAGGGGGGCCCGCCCAGCATTTGACCGGGTTCTGGCTGACCCAATTGTGAGGCAAGCAGCTGATCCACAGAAGGCACCATCTCTACAGCCTGAGAGAGGGATATTTTAAGGGCATTAAATAATCACTAAGGTACCTGACGCTATTTTACAATTTTACATTCAGGTAAGCTCTCTAGGCCCTCTGTTTCAAACATTGCCTGTAACACTGTTTCAAGTCCACCATGTACACCACATATGCGACAGATGTTTCTGCTGTTTTAGACAAGGGTCTATGTGGCTTGGTTGTTCTGAAGGTGGTCATGCCTGGAGCTCTAGAGTTCTGACTCCCTCTGCCTGCTAAGTGATTATAGGGGTGTGACATCACACTTGGACAAAGATCCTACTTGTAAAGAGAAGCAGACTCTGAAGTAAAATAGCTATTAAAAAAAGGGGCTATCTGGAAAGCCAAATACAGTGACTTCTGTTGTAGTCCCAGGACTTAGGGCTAAGGCAGGGCTGCCAATAGTTCAAGGCCAGCCTGGGCTGGATAGCTCATGAAGGAAAAAAGGGGGGGAGGGGGCTAAAGAGCAGATGTGGCTCTAAACACAGTGGCAAGGCTTCTATTTTTCTTTGTGTGTGATCTCACCTTGAGGAACCCCGGGCAGACTTCTGCAGTTTTTAATGTCAAATGTTCACAGATCAGAATACAAACTGGAGTAAGGATTAGCCTACTTCTAAGTATACTTACTTGCACTTCTAGGAAATCTGAGTTTTATAAAGAAAAGATGGCTTGCTTCTTTTATATTAAAAGCTAAAAGTAAGGCTGGGTGGTGGTGGTGAGTGGCTCATGCCTTTAATCCCAGCACAGGCAGAGGCAGGCGGATCTTTGTGTCTGAGGTCAGTCTGGTCTATAGAGAGAGTTGCAAGGCAGTGAGGGCTACACTGAGAAACCCTTTCTCAAAAACAAAAAAGCAAGCTAAAACAAACTTCAAATCAAAACCACAAAACTGTGGTAGCAATCAAAGGCGTGTAACTTTAGTTCCAAAGGATCTTTGATGCCCTCTTCTGGCCTCCCCCAAGGGCTGTATGCATGTGGTGTACATACACAAATGCAGGCAAAACAACCATACATGTAAAATAAAAATATGATCTCAAAACCACAAAAACAAAATATACTTTTTTTTTCGGAGCTGGGGACCGAACCCAGGACCTTGAGTTTGCTAGGCAAGCGCTCTATCACTGAGCTAAATCCCCAACCCCAAAATATACTTTTAATCAGGCACAAATATGATTCCAGGATTCAGGATGCTGAGGCAGGAGGACTTTTTTGAGGCCAGTCTCTTGGGTGAAATAAGTTCTAGGCCAGCCAGAGCATCAAATGGTCCTTGTCTCAAAACAAAACAGGTTGGGAATGAATGTGACAGGCAAGCCTGAAGCCCTGGGCTTGATCGCCAGTAAACACCCAGATAAGCTGTCAGCTCAGGCCTGTAATGAGACCATCTCCAAAACTACCTTACTGCCGAGAACCACTGGATATTAAATTAGTCATGATTATGGGAGTCTACTGTGGTATGTGTGCAGAGGTTGGAATTTGAGTCTCTCCTTCCACCCCGGAACACACAGGTGTCAGATTCATGGCAACTGGTTTTTCCTACTAACCGTCTCATCTCAGCAGCCTTGATTTTATTAAAAACACACACACACAAACCAGCACCACAGGGACCTGGCTAAGGTCAACTTTACCTTGCTTGACCACAGAGTTCTCAGGTGTCTATAGTGTGTTGGTTGTAGATTAAAGTTTAATAGGAATGGCGACATGAGACTCACGGACTCTCTGCAGCGACCTTAGGAAAGTCGGTTGCTTTCATAATACAGAAATTAGGGATAGAGTCCGATTCTTCTGAGACTTTGGCAGTATGTTTTTGAGACAGGCTCTCACCATGTAGCCTTGTGTGGCCTAGAACCCAGTGTAGACCACGCTGGACTCAAACTTAGAGATACTCCTGCTTCTGCCTCCCTGAGAGTTGGTGTGTGCCACTGTACCCCCAACTTTAACATCTATTAAATGGCCATCAGGGTGTGAGGCAGAATGAAAGTCTGACAAATAGTATTTGTGAAATGCTTACATTCTAGCCAGAAACAGAGTTGAACTCCTGATGATTGAAGCAGCTGGACTTGGTGGACCGGAAATAAGCACTTGGAGAGGGAACACCTGTCCTGACTTACGGATTCAAAGGTTCTGCTAATGCAATGTTTAATGTGTTTGTAGCCAGGGAGCCAAAGAAGCCACAAGAACAGAAGTGTTCAATTTACAACTTTATTAAGAAAATTATAATTAAACAAGTCACGACCTTTTAAGAATGTGGTTAGGACTAAGGGAGATCTCAGGACTTGCCCTGAATAGAAACACACATGGGTAGAGAGAGCAGTAAAGACCCAGTGGACCCTCCCAGCCCCAGGGCCCTCTTCTCCCACCTTCCCTAAGAGCCTGGGTGGGCACTACGAATGCTCAGTCTGGCCAGCACAGCCTCACCCTGCACTCCAATCCCAACCAGCCATGTACCACACGGCAGCCCATCCTAAGGCTTTCCTTTAAGCATCTTTTCTGCCCCTCGCTGGACACCACCCACTTTATCAACATTACTCATCTGGAGAGGTCTGTTCCAGACATGCTGCTGCTCAGTGGCTATTTCTTTTACCCACTATTTCCATCAGACTAGGACACTTCCCACAAATGCGTCCTTTCTCCTTATATTCAGGCCTTTTTAACCTCCATCCCTAACAAATGATCCTGGATCTTCTAAGATGACAGGAATCTGTTTTGAACCCCCCCCCCACATTTTCCCTCTACTGTTACTTTGTACCCACTTCAGAGCACAGGAAACTGAGGAAAAAGTAACACCAGGTGCTTCAAAGACAAAGTAGCCGGTTAAGGTTTATACGTTTCCACTGGCATCCTTTGCATACTTTCTTCCCTCCACTCCTCCCTCCTCCAATGGAACTGTGCAAAGACCAGAAAGTCAGCACACTTGGTGCTCAGACTCAGGGCTCCAGCCAGCAGCCAGCACACGTTTCTTATGTCCCACTTGCAGCCCAGATGACCAATTTCCTTCTGAAACCAGTCACCACCTGTTCTTCCTAAAGCAGGCTGGCTGGGCTTTGGAAAGCCAGGAGCACACCACAGCCCTCCTCCAGCTCCCTTCCCCCTCTCCCACAGTTACACTCCCTTTAATCTGCGCTCACTTTGTCTGCCTTCACTGCACTCTCCTCCCACCCTGACAGACCTTGTTCTTAGATCTGAAATTCTCTGTCCCTTTCTCAAGAATCCTGCCCCTTTATCAGACTTCCTGTTTTATTAATCTCTCCCTCTTTGGTAGACACTCTCAGCTCAAGTGAAAATGAATTTCTGGGATGGGAAAACGGCTCAGGAGGTAAAGCCCTTGCTGGCCAAGCCTTGGGTTTGATCCCCAGAACCACGTTGAAGATGGAAGACCTGACAACCTCCACACACACAGCTCTCCTCACTATGTACAGAATGAGAATGCAATCATTTGCCCACACACTCTTTGAGCCCACTTCCCCCAAGCACTGGACTTTCACTGCAACACCCTGCAGCTAGCCCTTCTCCCCACACAGCAGAGAAGCTACTTGTCAGGGTGGTCAGCCTAACTTTCACACTACTGTCCTTTCACAGCTTGTTCCTAGCTGCTTCTGTGATCACAAATGGCCTGGCCGCTCCCAGGACACACCTCCCATCTACAGCCCAGTGAGTGACTTCCAGCAGCCCAACTTCAGTACCCACAGGTATCATGCATTCCAGTGACCATCCCTTCCAGCTAGCCCTCTTCTGCTCTTTTCTCCAATTGTAAGTGGCACCATCAGCCATTCAGGGCTTGGTCCATAATTGAGAAGGCATTCTTAAGATTCCTTCTGTCTTACAGAGCCAGCCTACCGTGCACACCTCTCTCATCCCTACCTTGTACCCTGCAGCCATATTGTCTATAAAAAATATAAGCATCGGGGCTGGAGAGATGGCTCAGTGGTTAAGAGCACTGACTGTTCTTCCGGAGGTCCAGAGTTCAAATCCCAGCAACCACATGTTGGCTCACAACCATTTGAAATGAGATCTGATGCCTTCTGGTGTGTCTGAAGACAGCTACAGTGTACTCATGTATCATAAATAAATACATTTAAAAAAAAATATGAGCATCTTTGCACTGGCTGTCCTAGGACTCAGGAAGCTGAGGCAGGAGGATCACACGAATACAGTACGTGAGACCAAAGTTTCCGCAGTGGAATGCTCCTTGGCAGGCACTCAGCCCTGATTTCAAATCCTCACCCCTCTCCCTTGGGCCCCTGCTCCAACTCTGCATGGCTTCTCACTGCAATTAGGACAAAAATCTAAAATCTCCCTAAATGGCCCAATCAAAGCAGCCCCAGAGAAGAGCTGCAACAACCTCTTCCTTCCAGTCTGCACCCTACACAGGCTCGGAATGTCAAACTCTGCTGAGATGTCTAACACAAGTTTATTCAAGTTTCAGCTCACGACATCTCAACAAAACTTACTAGCCAAAAAGGGTTATTTCTTTTATAACTTCCTGCTTATGTTTTCTCCCACTGCCTGTAAATTCTATGAGTTTAGACATCTTATTTTAAATTCCACTCAACATTATTCTTTCCCTATATGCTAGATTATTTTAGAGAAACCATTGTTTTAACAGCTTTTTTGGATTTTTGCCAAAGACAAGTCACTTTAAAACAAATGTTTACAAACTTTGGGCTTTTTGTTTGCATGTATGTGTAAACCTATTTTTTTTAAAGATTTATTTATTTTATGTATGTAAGTACACAGTTACTTTCTTCAGACACCAGAAGGTGGCATCAGATCCCATTACAGATGGTTGTGAGCCACCATGTGGTTGCTGGGAATTGAACTCAGGACCTCTGCAAGAGCAGTCAGTGCTCTTAACTGCTGAGCCATCTCTCCAGCCCGTAAACCTATTTTTTAAGTTGCATGGCTGCCCTGCCTACTTGGCCTGGCTGGACTTGAAGGCGGGAAGTTACTGGCCTAACTCTATCTGGTTTCTCTCTGTTTACTTCTTAATCTTTCCTCTTGAGTCACCTTGAATTCTAGGAACAAGCAGGACTGATAAACATCCCTGTGGCATGGGCCTCAGGGACAGTGTGCCTGCCTGCAGGACTGCACAAACCCAGTCACTATGGTGGTGGGGTGACTGCTTGGAGCAGAAGCAACTTGTAGCTTCAGAACCAGACTACACCTGAACCGGATCTCCTGCATTCCACACCCACCTCATGCTTTCCTGAATA
The DNA here is from genome assembly GCF_011064425.1 of Rattus rattus. NCBI lineage: Eukaryota > Metazoa > Chordata > Mammalia > Rodentia > Muridae > Rattus > Rattus rattus. Next base: position 83,013,800 of record NC_046157.1, on the reverse strand, counting down.
ACATCAAAACCAGCTGGGGATGGAACTCTGGGTAATGTCAGCACCTGGAAGGTGGGTTCCAGGTCACTGAGTCCCTTGACTGTCCCTATCTCAATGAATAAGCTTTTCACAATTTACTTGCCTTTTAATGGCGTAATGGAATGGGCATGGAGGGGTCTAGCCTATTGGTACTGCCAGAGCCAGGCTTTTGCCCTAAGTACTCCAGTAATTGGGCCACAGAAATGGCCCAGGGAAAAGGTGATCTGCCACAGACTAATGCCCCAAGTTTAATCCTCAGGATCCACGTAGGAGAAAGGAAATGTGCAGTTTAAAAAACCCTCCACTAACGTTCAAACTCAGTACTAATATTTTAAAGTCTCAAGATATCTAAATTTTCTACAAGAAAACGTTTTAAATGACTTTAATACATGGCAGGAAGGGGAAAATAATGAGCAGTCACACAAACCAAAATATGGACCTCAAATCTGATGTTTCAACCCCCCCCCCCAAATGTACAGTCTAGTTCTATATCAGCACTTACTAGCTTTCCCTGAGGGCTCTCAAACAATGGACTCTCATTCCGACTTCTCCCTGGTGGGGCTGGAATTTCAGTCCTGAGGTGGAATGCCAAGCTAAAACTGAACACAGCCTCTCTTGGTAAACAATGGAGATGACAATCTGGTTTTTAAAAACATCTCCCAGTTCGTTTTGATGGTCAGATTAAAAAATAAGTATGGAGCTTTTTGGGGGAACGCAATTTTTGCTGCTTAAAATGGTACCACCCTCAACTAGATTAATAAACAGTATCTCAGGATGATAGAATAAACCTCAAGTACTTAAAGCACTAAACACTTTCTGGAATAAAAGTGCTCAATGTGTGGCCGGATTTATGACAAAGTCCCTAACACCCACTGCCTACTACTGTACTCAGAACACAAAGAGCAAAGCCACTGCTACTTCTGCCCACCAGAAACTTAACTATTTCCATCTCGGGGTGACTCCTTAGCTTTCCAGACGGTTCTCCTTTCCGTTAACATTCTAAGATCTCTACACACCTAGCTGTATTTATGTACATAAGAAAACTTGTTTTTTACAAAGTGAAAAAAGTGCATTTTTAAGCTTATCTTAACTTCTTCACAGCAGAGATTTTAAAAAGTCTTATTTTTTGAAGTACCCTGAAGGCCCAAACCAGAAGTCACTTGCAACCGTCTCGTCCCCTCGTTCTGAGGACCAGATCCGGGTCTGTTTTACGATACAACCGACTGAACATAACCGGATTAAATGAATACTTGGGCCACTGGGTTACCGGAAGGCAGACCGACCCTGTTCTTGGCTTTGTTAGCTGGGGCTCTAACCCCTAATAAACAAGAAAACGAAGGGTCCCAAGTCCTGCCCTGGGCCGGGCCTGAAAGACCAAACCGTCCAGCCCAAGATCAAAGGAGAAAACACGGGGGAATGCGGGGAGACAGGGAGGGAAGCCATCAACCAAGGACCCGGACCGCATCCCACTATTTTCGGCCTGAGACAAATGACAGAGAGCAAACCGCCGCCAACTCAGTCCCTTCAAGCCCCAACCCAGCGAGCCAGCCTTTTGGGTCTGGGGTCGTGGTGGTCGCACGGGTCTCCGCGGCCTCGGCTCCATCCTCCGGACCCGGCGGTCCGTTCCTGGCTCCGGGGCTCCCCCGCTCCGCGGCTCCCGGCATAGGCCGAGCTTCCACACCGGGCGCCGCCCGCGCCACGAGGGAAGATGGCGGCCGCCGAGCAACTGCGCCACCAGCCCTGGCCACAGGCCAGGCCCAGCGCCATCTTAGCGTCCTCCAGTCCGCCGTCCCCACCCCGAGAAGCCGCTTTCGGGGCGACTCGGGAAGGGGGACCCTGAGAAGCCCTCTGGGTCGAAAAAAAAAAAAAAGCAAAAAGAAGAAAACCAAAATAACAAAAAAAAAAATCACCAAAACACAAAAAGCGCTCCCCGCCACAGTCCTCCGTCTCCCGGCCCGCCGGCTGACACAGGCCTCGCAGGCGGCCTCCCCACGGCCGAGCCGAGCGTGCAGCGGCCTGGGCCGCGTCCTCCGCAGGGCCTCGCAGCCGGCCGACAACCACTACGGCAGGCCCGGCTTGCGCCGCGACCCAGGCCCGGATGAGGCCCAGGGAGCCCGCGAACCCAGCACTGCCTCGGCCCGGGCCTCCCCCACGGCCCCGGCCTCTCTCCGCGCGCGGGTGCGGCGGGAAAGAGGGAACCGCCCGGGTGCAAATGGAAGCGGGCTCTCGGGCTGTCCCGGACGCCTCCCTCCCCTCTCCTCCGCCGACTCCATTTTTTTTTTTCCTTCCCGGAGAAGCAAGAAAACGCGACTCCCCACCCCAGAGCCTCGGAGGAGGCGAGTGGGAGAGAAGGACCGAGGGGGTGTGCGGAGCCGCGAGGGGAGGAGATTGGGAGAAGCTGATTTTTCTCGCTCGGCCGCCGTCACTCCAGGCCCTCCCTCGCCCCCTGCTCGCGGCCCCGCCGCGCCGCCGTCCTCCCCTCGCCGAGCCCCGCTCCCTCCTCCGCGGCTCCCCGGGCGGCTCCGGGGGGCGGAATACACACACTCGCGCACACACACTCGGCGCACACAACTAATTTGAAAGCGGCTCAATCAATGAGTCATTAAAAGGCTTCCCTCCCCTCCTCCCCTCCCCAGCGCCAACCGCCACGCCGCCACCTCCCCTCCTTTTTTATCCCACAACCCCCCCCCTTCCCGGGCTCTCCCACTCCCCGCTCCAGAAATTTGCATCCGCGGATGGGGGGGGGAGAAGGAAGAAAAAGGAAGGGGGGGAAAAAGACAGGCGCCAGGCCCCCACGCATGGCCGCAGGCGCCCCGGCCCGGCGCCGCCTCCCGGGCCACCGCGCCCCGCCTGAGACACTGAACTTGGTCTTCCCAGGGCCCCGGCGGCGCCGGGAGAGGCATCCACACTAGATTCCCCTTTTCTCCGTGTCCATTAAACATCCACCCACCACCATCACCCACCCACAAACCCACCCCCCCCCAAAAAAAACACAGCCTTAGCCAATAACCCTCTGGGCTGAAACCTAATATCCTGGTTTTGGCAACTCGGTGTTTAATTTGCTCCTCTTTCTTTTCTGTCTGGCTGGAGATCTATCTCAGCTCTCTCCCTCCACCCCCTTCTCCTTCCCTCCTTCTCCCTCCCCGAAGGAAAAAGAGGCAGAGGAAGGAGGTTTGTTTTTTTTCTCCTTGAAATTTTTATCACAAAATTATAATACACTCAAAGGAAACTCACCGTCATGAAAAAAGCAGTGCCTTGTCAACGGGGTTTCTGCGCCATCGCACCAGGGGCGGCGGCGGCGGCGGCGGCGGCGGCGGCGGCGGGCGCAGGGCGCGGGCGCGGGCGCGGGAGCTCCAGGCCGAGCGGCGCCGGCCACACGCGCTCCGCTCTCTCTCGCTCACCCCGCGCCGGGCGGCGGGCGCCTGCTCCCCGCGCCGCCCGGCCTTCATGCTCTGCGCCCGGGCAAACGGCTCGCCTGCTCGTCTACCTCAAACTTCGGTCTTGCCTAGTTTAAAAAAAAAAAAAAAAGGAGCAGCAGAAAGATTAGGATTTCTTTAATTAAAAATTAAAAAAAAATTTTTTTTTCAAAAGAAGACCAAGCTCATGGCGTGTTGATTTCTGTTTCTTTTGAGAAAAAAAAAATGGGAGTAGGGGGACTTTGAAATGTACTGGGGTCGATTCAAGAAACAGGTTTGTTTGTGTATCCACCCTCCTCCCCCACCTACAAGATGTGAGTTGATTCTCCTTAGGGGCCCTGTACACACACACACACACACACACACACACACACCAGTTTTAGCTTAAATTGGAGGAGGAATAAGCAAAAAATGGTTGAGAAACTCCAAATAGAACCATAAGAAATTTTTTTTGCATATTTATTTAAAAACTAACGCATCCATTGACTTTAACTTGGCAGATACTGGGTTAGCCTTAAGTTTCTCATGTGCTACTACTAAACTTTACAATATCCCTTTCCACTCCGAAATGCTGTGCAATCTTATCTGTGAAATCTTAAGATTAAAAGGGAAAATAAAACTAATGACTAAGGAGAGACGCTAAGTATTCCCTGGCCTTCTCTATTTAGACTATCGTTTGTAGTCATGTTTGTGGGGTTTGCATTAAATAACTTCCATTCTTAAAAACGAAGCTACAAAACCCTTTAGCACCCTTTGGTCCAACCATAATTACCACCTGTTTTAAATTTCAAATTGTTGACACTTCTTAAACAGCCTAGTAGTACGCAAAACATAAGTGTTCATTACCAGAGTTCTGTGTAGCCTAACCACTAATGCCCAAATGCCCACGAAATATAGCAAGGGGTGGGGGGCCTGTTGTCACTTGTTTTAAACAAATAACAGAAATAGGCAACATGTGAGTTGTACAAGAATGTAATTCAGGTTTTAAGATACAGATTTAAGCCTTAATTTTTTTTTCCTGATATTATTTAAAGTTAGTTGATGAGGTCTTTTTTGTTGATAAACATATATCGGGGGAGTTCTAAATAAAATTATCCCCAGATTTAAGTTCTTTAAAATACTGTTTGGTTTCTATATCCTTTCCTAGGAGTCAAAACCAAAGCTTCAGGGCAAAGGTGGAGATGATGTCCAGTGAGTGGTAGAGCACAAGCACATTCTGCCTGTGGGACACCCTGGCTCCAGCCCCAGCACATGCACAAGTGCTTTATGCACCTTGCTTACTTATGTGAACATAACATCACACTACAGTTTGTCAAAGCTGCTGCGGTATGCTGCTTCATTCAACTTCTTTTTCAAAAGCAAACCACCTCATGTTTCAGTGACTGGCACTCCATCATTCTACATAATGTGGGCTTGGTATTTAGACCTGATGATAGATAGATACATAGTATCTATCATTGAGGGTTTTTTCTTAGAAGCCTTGTATGTATGTATGTATATAGTTAAATAATTAATTTGCTTTGAATTCAGCAAATGCTTCCCTGGACCTTGCATATTAGCATTTCTTTACACTTGATGGTTGGACCAACCAGTTTTCTAATTGGCTTGGGAAACTTTAAAACATGTTTTAAAGTGCCTTTGGATTGGTAGGAATTTAATTAGAATGCCCATGAAGTGTGCGTTGCGATCTGGGCAGAGCAAGCGGTACAGCTGGTGTTCCAGGTTGCCAATGAAACATTAATGGGTTTCAGGAAGATAGCCTTCCTCATTGGCCAAAATCCCAAGCAAACCAGAAGTCTCGCTTTAAATCTGACCTACCACTGCCCAGATTTGATCATTGCACAATGTGTGTGTATATTCCATGTAAACATTTTGCACCTCATAAATATGCATTATATTTAAAAAAAGCTATTACATAGCTTTCGAGAACAAGATTAATTTTTAAAAAGATGACCTAGGGCACTGCAGCCTTTTTAGTGTAAGAACAGTGGCGTGTGCTGAGTGGGTACTCGAGGCACTTTGCTATCATTCCTGTCATCTGTCTGTCCAGGTCATCTGTCTGTCCCAGTCACCTGTCTGTCCCGAAAACTTGCCCCGGAATCTAAGGAACCTAAGTTTTAATGACTCTGACTTTGCAGATCGGCTCTCAGCACTTTCACGGATTTGTATGAAGTCACTAACCTACTAAGGACCAACGGGAGAAGCCCCGCCTGCTGGTTCCAGAACTTACCCCTCTCTCAGGTCTGACAAGTATCTTGGAAACCTGTAGCCTTGCCCTGTCGATGTCATTCCAGTCCAGGGGAGAGGCACAGGCTGAGGGGCAACCCTTAATTAGTCCAGACCTACTCAGAGACGGCCAGTTGTCAAATCTAATTTAAGTCTGGGGGAGGGGTTTGCAAAATACTGGGACAGCAGAGGGGTGGGCCTCAGTCTCCAGACATGCTTACATTTGTAGGCATGCCCTAATTCTGTGGACTCACGGGACTAGAACAGCAGTTTAAACAGGGGACATGCTTAAATTTGCTTGTAACATTTCAAACTCTGTTGTAAGGGTTTTGGAATCTAAGTTAAAACTAAGAAACTTTTTAAGAGGACGTGTTTTTCCTCCAAAGAGGACCATTCTTTTTCTTAAAAAACAAAACAAAACATTGTTTCATTTTCTATATACAGGAGTTTTGTTTGCATGCTTGTCTATACTACATGAGAACCTCAAGCTCATGGAAGCCACAAGAACTGCAGGGACAGATGGCTGTGAGCCTCCATGAGGATGCTGGGAATCAAACTGCTCCCTCTGCAAGAGCAGCTGGTGCCTTTACCCCCCAAGCCATCTCCCCATCCCCGGACTCTTTTTTGTTTTCCTTTTTGTTTGTTTGTTTTTTGTTTTTTGTTTTTTTTAAAGACAGGGTAGACCAGGCTGGCCTCGAACTCACAGGGATCCACCTGCCTCTGTCTCCTAAGTGCTGGAATCAAAGGCGTGTACCACCACCGCTTGGCTCAATTCTTCAACTTTATGAGAGATTTTTCTCATTATTTTATAAGGAACAACAAGGGAGTTAATGCCTAAGCCAAGATTCTCTTAAACTAAATTCTCTGGAAGTCTCTAGACCACCCACTGTTTGTCACCTGGACCATTCTCAAAATGGCTGTCCTACATGTAAATGAGCGTGACTGTACACGCAACGACTTGATCTACAAGTATTCCTTTCTGCGCAAGAGACCGAGAACAAGGAAAGTCAGACACGCATTTTGAAACAAACAAACAAACAAACAAACAAAATTATCGTTTCCAAATGTTCTAGGATGTGCTTGGACCTTCAAATAAATAGGGCCCAAGTTCACATAACTTAAGAGTGAACATGGGGCTGGGGATTTAGCTCAGTGGTAGAGCGCTTACCTAGGAAGCGCAAGGCCCTGGGTTCGGGTCCTCAGTTCCAGAAAAAAAAAAAAAAAAAAAAAAAAAAAAAAAAAAAAAAAAAGAGTGAACGTGGGGTGGAGGCGACAGCTCAGCCCAGTACAATCCCCACCACTAGGGCAATAGAGAACATGAACCCTAACTCGGTTGGACTTTCTTAGAAGAGATGCAGGCCAGAGAGATGGCTCAGCTGGTAGCTGTGTCAGCCACTGAGTCTCGGAACCTAAATTAGATTTCTGGGACCCACATGGTGGAGGTCAAAAACCTGAAATGACTCTGACTTCACACAAGTATCATGGCATGCTAACGCACATGTACACTCGCGCGCACACACACACACACACACACACACACACACACACGCTCACTCACTCACAAATAAATAAAACAGAATTTAAAAAGCAAGATTCGGAGGCACAGGGAGGTAGCGTGTGTGTGTGCACACCAGCCAGAGGAACCCACTGTGGAGGTAACAGGAGGGCCATCAAATGAGGTAGCAATGTGCGAGACACGTTCTACATTCTCAGGTGGGCAGGTGCCTGAGTGGGCAGACACTCGCCATCATCCTTGCTGACATGACCTTCCATAGTGGAGGGAGAGAGCCGACTCCCACAAGCTGTCCTGTGGCCTTCACAAGTGTTCGTGGCACGTATGTACATACAATGTGCACACAGAAACACTAAAAGAATGTGACAAAACAAAATTATTCTAACTCTCACCGTCTATCCATGACGTTTTTATCTTTATATCTTTGCTTCTACGTAATCTAGAGCTCTGGGATCAGTCTACGTGGGTTCAAATTCCACCTGTGTCACTCCCAAGGTGGTGGCACTCCCCCGTTGGAGCTCAACTCTCTCATCTATAAAATGAGGCTAATTATAGTATTCACCTCTGAGAGTTATTTTAAGGCGTTGGGAACTAGTGCACGGAGGACGTTTTAGCAGGGCACTAAGAACCAGATGAGCTTGTGAACTCTTCCAGAGTGAGCAGTCAGTGGTAGCCTTCTGTGTGACTTGGGTGTACTATATTTGTTTGAAACAGGATCTCATTGTGCATCCCTTGCTCTCCTAGGACCCTCTATGAAGACCAGGCTGGGCTCTTGACTTACAAGATCTGTTTGCCTCTGCCTCCTGAGTGCCCAGATTAAGTATATGGGCCACCATAAAGGCCACTGTGACTTTTTATACATGTGACTTTAGGCAGGACGTGGGACAGGGATTGAAACAGGCTCTCTCCGTGTAGCTCAGGTTGGCACATAACTTGCTCTAAAAACCAGGTTAGCCTGGAACTCATAGAGTCCTGCCTGTCTCTGCCTCCAGAATGCTCGTATTAAAGGTGTATGCCACCTCGGCCTACCTTTTTGACATCTTTGTGTGTGTGTGTGTGTGTGTGTGTGTGTGTGTGTGTGTGTGTGTGCGCGCACGCGCGCGCACGCAGGCACACACCACTCAGGTCAGTAAGCTTGGCAGCAAGCCCTTTACCCGCTGAGCTGGCTGGTCAATCCTTTAGCCTGCCTTTTAAATGTCTCTCCGTTTCCTGTTTGTAAAAGAGGGGGCAAGCAATACATGTGTCTGAGGTTGGTGTGTGAGCTAAGGGACACTCGTGACAGGAAACCCCTTGCTCAGTGCTGGGTAAACAGTAGACATTCAATAAAAGTTGCCATTATTCTTGTGACTCCTCCTGCTAAAAGTAATGTGTACATGGAGAGACAGCTCAGCAGTTAAGAGAGCTTGCTGTTCTTAGGACCAGAGTCTGATTCTAGTACCCAGGGTAGGTGGCCATAACCACCTGTAACGGAACTGTAGGAGAGCTGGTTCTGGCCCCCCACAGACACCCACCCATAAGTCCACATATACAAACACGCACAAAGAAGATTAAAATACATCTTTTAAAAGGGGAGGGGGAGGTTGGCTGGGCAGAGTGGTACAGGTCTTTAATCCTAGCGCTCAGGAGGCAGAGGCAGGCTGATCTCTTTGAATTCAAGGCCAGCCTGGTCTACGCAGAGAGCTCCAAGCCAGCCAGAGGACTGCATAGTAACATGGCCCCAAGTGTAGAGTCACTCAGGGGGCTGAGTGAGGCAGGAGGCTTACAAGTTGGTTGGCTAGCCAGAGTAATAGAAATACAGTGAGGCCTTATTTCAATAAATTAATAAGTGACTGAATAATTAAATGAATGAAAAGGACAACTACAGTGAAAGGTTTGTGGTGTGGCTAAGTGACAGCCACCCACTCAGCAAGCTGGAGGTCCAGGGTCCAATTCCCAGACCCTTCCCCTCAAAAAAAAGCCTGAAATTGGCTTCAAAGGGATAGCTACCCAATGTATTGGACCGATGCCACTGCTCTCACTATCTGGTCTACACTGTTACTTTGTTTGACAGTGGCTATGAACACTTGAGAACACCTCTCTCGATGCCAAGGCTATTTAAGTCATGACGTTTCCGGGCTGGTCATTTTCCTTGACAGACTTTTTAAAAACTCTGAAGTCCTACAAGCTTCTAGCCCCGAGACAAGGAGTTGATACAACACCTCCGAGATGTTTGTTTTCAGAGGCAGCCGGCACTCCCACTGGCCGCCAGTCTCACACACCCAGCCTGTTTCCCCACAGGGAACATGAGGAGGAGGACAGCCACTGGGTTAGGAGGTATCACTCTTGGCTGGAAGACAGCTAGGGGGCTGGGCTGGGACACCTCCCCGTGCTCTACCTGTGCCCCCAGTGCCCTACCTGTCTTAGGAAGATCCTTCCACTCCAGGCACCCAGAAGGACGGGGGATGGTACGAGGCAAGAAGTCAGTCACGTGATCATCCAGGCAGTAGACTGCTGTTTTGGAGGGGGAAAAAAAAAGTCAGCCAGGTTTGGTGGCACACAGATGAAATCCTTGCACTCGGGACACTAGGAGCTAGGGGCAGAAAGCCACACAGTGAGCTCAGCTCTCTGGAAAGTTCGAGGACGGCCTGGGCTGCACATGCCAAGGAACTTGCTTCATCATTGCGCTCTCCTGAAAATGAACTTAATAAGCTGACGAAGATGAGTGTGCGGGTGATCCTAGAGGTGGAGGCGGCGGGAGGCTGCTGCAAGCCTGAGACAAGCCCGGGCCCACCGCAAGACCCTAGCTCAAAATCTAAAACAAGGGGCTGGAGAGATGGCTCGGAGGTTAAGATCAAAGGACCTAGCTTCCTTTTCCAGAACCATCGTGGCAGCTCACGACTGCATCTAACTCCAGCTCCAGAGGGTCTAATACCCTCCTCTGGCCTCTACAAGCACCAGGCACATATCTGGCATATACGGACATAAATATACAAAACACAATATAAAATGGAAAAAAAAAAAAAAACCCAAAAAGCAAAAACGTGTACTAAGCCAGTCAGATGTGCTCAGCTCAGCGCTTGGGAGTCTAAGGCCGGAGGATCTCTGACCAGCCTGGTCTACAGAGTGAGTTCCGGACCAGCCAGGGCTACATAGTGAGACCCCATCTCAAAACAGAACAAATAAGAAAACACAAAATAAACAAGACGTCTGAAGAAGGGGGTGATGTAATGGTCACTTATTAATGAGATAGGGGAGAGAGAGAAGCAGGTATTAAGCAGGCCTCTAAGATGTATTCTCCACACTCACGGAAAACACTGAGGAGGGCAGGAGAGACGGCTCAGTCAGTAAAGACACTGCTGCACAAGCATGAGGACCTGAGTTCAGCCCCAGAAGCCATGATAAGGAGCCGGGTGTTGATGGCAGGAGCTTGTAGGGAAAGCCAGAGGGCAGCGAGGCGGGCCTCTCTGATGAGTTCCAGGCCAGAGAGAGCCTGACTCCAAAACAAGGTAGGTAACTTCTGACAAATGACACCCCAGGTTGTCTCCTGCCTCCACAGGCACGTGCACATACACGTGTGCACACACATGTGAACACACACACACACGCAAAGTAAAAAGAGGGAAAGCAAGGAGAAGGAACACTGTGGGACCGACATCTGGGACCATTCTGGTCATTCAAGGGCCACGTGGTTTAAAGGCGCACGGTTCTTGGAACACCAAAGGGTTAACCAGGTGTCGACGAAGGACGCCGTGTGCAAAGGTACAAACACTCACTCTCACGTTGCACGCACCATGTCCGCACGTTGACTGGTGATGAATCACACCAGTCAAATACCAGTTGGGTACAAGAGTCAGCTCCTTTTGAGTTAACATGAGTCATATCTGACCCAACCAGGAGGTTGTTCAGAAACTGAGAGTCAAGGCGAGGGGCACGGGCGTTCAGGAGGAACAGAGCACAAGGGCCTGGCATGGAAGCCTTATGAGTTCATCTTACCCACGGCAAGCAGGGCGCACGGAGAGTCACGTGACCATCTCTTCTAACTGTTCTTTCTAGTCTCCACATTTGTGACTCAAACCTTTCCCCTCAGCCACGCCCTGGACACTGTAGAGTTCTGCTTCCTCATTCTTTCCTTCAAAGCACAGAGCCCACACACGAGCCTCCCCTAAAGCCAGCCCTTCTCCTCCACAAACACTCAGGCTTCATCTCTTGCTTGGTCCCCCATCCATCTCCTCCAGATGCAGAGGCATCTCTCTAAAGCAGAAATGCACCCCAGCTCCACCTGCACCTCGCTGACTGGGGAGTTGCTAAAAACACAAGCTCCCCAGCAGGGGCAACGCTCAGTACAGGCCCATGCTGGGCCTCAACCCTGGCCACTCTGTAATGAACTAAGATACAGACCCCTAAACCGAAGGCCGGGAGCTTAGGCTCCTGCCTGTAACCTCATCTTTAACTATATGCAAAGTCTTTGTCAGCCTGGGCTGTGTCTCAAAACAAACAAAAGCTGGAATCTAGGGATGTGGCTCAGTGGTTAGAGCACTGCCGGTGTAGGGGACCTGAGCTCAGCTCCCAGCACCCACGTCAGGGGACTCACAAACATCTGCAACTCCAGGTTGAGCGTACCTGACGCCACCTCTAGCCTCTTCCTCACCTGCATTCACTTGCATATATAGCCATGTGTGGACACGTATGGCTACGCATAATTAAAAATAATAAGATAAAATTTGGAAACGGGCCGTGGGCGTGGCTCTCTCACTAGAGTTCTGGCCTTGCCTAGGATCCCAAGCTCCCCCTCCATTGATGGCTCATGGTGGCTCATGATGAGCATGGTGGCTCATAGCCGTAATCCTAGCATTTTGGAAGGTGAAGCCAGGAGGACCAGGAGTGCCAGGTCATCCTTAACACAGTGAGTTTCAGGCTAGCCTGGGCTACATGAGCCTGCAGCTAAATTGTAACGGGAAAAAAACTCGAAACAAAGAACAAGCAACAACATAAAACAGATTGTCTTGCGGAAATCACGTCAGAGGACACGCCTGGGAAGGACCAAGGTTTGGCTTGGGCTTTCTTATCTTACTACAGATTGAACCCAGAACCTCATGAAGGTTACTTATTCTCTACCACTGAGCTACGTCCCCAGCCCAGGAACCAACTGTTCCTTATCTCCTCCAGCTTCCCTGGATACAGACATCATCGTCATCGTCATCGTAATGGTCAACGTCAACGTCATTGTCATTTTATTTATTTTGTGTTTTTCAGGGGGCATGTGTGTGGGGGTCAGAGGACAACTTTTGGGAATCAGTTCTCTCCTATAACCACATGAAACCCAGGGATCAAACTCCGGTCATCAGGCTTGGGAGCGCCTCTCCCCACAGAGCCCTCTGCTCAGCAAGCCTCTCCTATGCCCCACACTCTGACTGTGGAGACTCCTAGCCCTGGGACCACAAACGACTTGCCTAGACCCCTCCCTTCGTCCTTATTCTGAGGCAATCTACCACAGTCAGAGTCACTTTTCAAAACGCCACCTTGCCTTCTGTGTCCACAACAGCAGCTTTCAGACTCTGACTGAGACCCAGTCTCAAGACCTGTGTTTCACATTAGAACGCCATGGGAATGGAGATTTTTTTTTGAAAAAGGCCTCCAAGCTTATTGAAAGAATATCTGAGCCAGGCGTGGCGACACACACCTGTAATCCCAGCATTCTGGGGCAGAGGCAGGCAGACCTCTGAGTTTGAGGGCAGCCTGGTCTACAAATCAAGTTGCAGGACAGCCAGGGCTATGGAGAGAAACCCTGTCTTGAAAGACAAACAAAAATGCGACCAACTAACACACAGAATGACGAAAATCAGCAAATGACTTTTCTGCACACATCTGACAGGCACATACCATGGCTACGGCAATAATCCATTACACCTGTCTACACAGCTCCCCAGGATCTGCCCCAAAATCAAGTGTACACAGCCCTTACACACTACTGACAACTCCAGGAGGGAGACTCTGAAGAAAGATTCTTTAACTGTTTCCACTTACATGAGGTATGTGTGCATGTGTGTTTAGGAGTATATACGTGTGTGTATGAGTTTATTTTTTCCTGGTTACAGTTCACAGCATACTGAGATTCCCAATTGCTTGGGAGTTATGTTAGATTAGGCCCTAAAGTTAACAGTAACTTTTATTAATTAATTAATTAAATGTACACGAGCACACTGTAACTATCTTCAGACACACGAGGGCATCTGATCCCATTACAATGGTTGGGAGCCACCATGTGGTTGCTGGGAATTGAACTCGGGACCTCTGGAAGAGCAGCTGAGGCTCTTAGCTGAGCCATCTCTCCAGCCCCAATAGCAATTTTTTATAATTACTGATTTTTATGCGTATGGGTGTTTTTTCTGTATGTATGTTGGGGCACTGGGTGCACGCCCGGTGTCTGTGGAGGCCAGAAGAGGAAGTTGGGTATGGTAGGGCTGGAGTTACGGCAATTGTGAGCTGCCATGTATTGCTAGGAACTGAACCAGGGTCCTCTGCAGGAACAGCACTGAGCCATCTCTCCAGCCCATTAAGCACAGTTTCACCAAGGTGTAAATCCTTCTCCACCTTTAAAAACCACGCAGGAAACCAACCAGAAAGCATCTTCTCAGGTTGCTAGCTTGCCAAGATATCACAAATGTGGGCAAGCAAATCTCTCGCTCAGATACTCAGAAGCAATACTCACAAACCTCAAAACCTCCTTCCTGCCACTTCAGAAAGGAAACCCCCTTGGGTGGGTGCAGCCAAGGCCTCTCTACTGTGGTGACGGTAGATCCACTGTCACTATGCTGTCCCCATTGCCACAGACAAATAAGAAAAGTGGAGAAGGGAAAGAAGAAACAAGAGCAGTCCATACAGACAGCAGCAGTGAAGCTTGCGGACAAGTACCTGGGATGTATGGATGGACGGACGGACGGACGGATGGGTAGCTGGGTGGGTGGATGGATGGGTGGGTGGATGGGTGTGGTCCCTGGGAGGGAGGGAACCCTGTCTCAAAAAAAAAAAAAAAAAGAGAGAGAGAGAAAGAAGTTGGAGAGCAACTGAAGAACACACACCAGATGTTGACCTCTGGACACAGGCACACAAGAGCACACAAAACTAAAGGTCAAAGCCACCATTTCAGAGCAGAGGTAAGCACAGCCGGGGAGAGGCAGATTCCCACTGAGAGAGGGGAAGAGACTGCGCGGTGATGGGCTAGGCTCTCTGAGGCCTGCCTGCCTCAACCCGTGCTTTACCCCTGTGCATCCGACCCACTCTGAGCTCCCGCTCTGCTTGCTTATCATTATTTATTTTTATCTCACAAGCATTTGGCCTGCATCTAGGCAAGTGTGCCGCATGTATGCTTGGCACTGGAGGAGACCAGAAGAGTGTCAGGTCCTCTGGAACTGGTCCCCAGTGAGCCCCCATGTGGGTGCTGGGAATCGAACCTAGGTTCTCCACAAGAGCAGCCAGTGCTCTTAACTGCTGGGCCGCCGTCCCTCATGCCTTGCCTTACTTTAGGTTTTTTTCTTGGTCACTTTCCAGAACTTATTAGTGGCCTGATTGTATTTTTTAAAGATTTATTCGTTTATTATGTATACAGCGGTCTGCCTGCATGTACACCTGCAGGCCAGCAGAGGGCCTCAGCTCTCATTACAGATGGCTGTGAGCCACCATGTGGTTGCTGGAAATTGAACTCAGGACCTCTGGAAGGACAGACAGTGCTCTTAACCTCTGAGCCATCTCTCCAGCCCTTGCCTGACTTTTTAAAAGTTATATTTTACTCTTTGATGACGATAGGGTCTCACTATACAGCCCAGGCTGGTCTTGAACTTGTGGCAATCCTCCTGCCTCCACTTCCCAAGCGCTGGAATTGCAGGCTTGCACTATCGCACACAGCAAATTCTAGTTTTAATAACGGAAGCTTGCCAGATAGCCTCTCTCCAGGGCAGGGCAAAGCAGCAGGCTCCCGCTGTGGCCAGTCAGTCTCTGCGGGGGAGTTTAACAGCTCGCTGGAGACTGGCTTTATTTGTAGGTCTGTGGAAACGCCTTGGATTGAGTAAAAAGCCCTTCTGGACCACACAACTCCTTTTGTATCTTAAATCCTTGTCCTGAGCAATCCTTTGGTTGGTTTCAACACCAAGCACAGACATTGGGTAAGTATGTGCCTACTTTATAAATTCAGACTGGCCGGGCACGGTGGCACAAGACTTTGATCCCAGAGCTGGGAGTTCAAGTCCAGCCTGGTCCACAAAGTGATTTCCAGTACACCCAGGACTGTTATAAGGAGAAACCTTCTCTTGAAAAACCGAAAACCAAACCAACCGACCAAACATAAAAATAAAATACCTAACGGATTCACACTTTGGCCTCGGAGCACAAATCATTCTTGGGTGATCTCCATCTCCTTCCCACTGCTTCTGTTTGGCCCCGTTGGCTTTTCCAGGGAACCACGGCAACGGCCTTAGCACTGCCCTCCCAGTTCCAACCCATTCTCTTCACCTTCCCATCCTGAACGACCCAGATGCCAGGAGTTCTGACGGTCTCCAGAAACCCCAGGATGCTTGCCAGTCAGTTCTGTTCCTGTCCCCCTTTCTGATGACACTCATTTCCTCTGGCGCCTGCCCTTACCCTCGCTCCTCTCTCCTTTGTACTTCCAAACAACTTCCTTTCCCTTGATAACACACACCACATCGAGTGACTCATAGTCACTCTGGAGCCTGGACTCCGAGGCTCCAAGAGACGAGGACCAGGCTTTGTCTATTTTTATACCTCCCCATCTCCCCTGGGCAGCTGTGGCACCCTGCATCAGGACACTAAGTGACCACCTGGCTGCTGCTGGAGGTAGCGGATGCTTCACGAAGGCTAGTGACTTGTCCCCACCAACAGTGTTCTCCAGACTTAGGACGTTCAGCCAAGATGTCCTCCTCAGCATGGCTGTGTGGAACTGAGGCATCCGTTAGGCTCCTGGGTGGTAGTTGCTTTTATCTTTTCCCCCATGGGGAGGACAATGGTTGGAGTAGAGAGAAGAGAGGGTTGCCACCAGACCTATAGACTTGAGCTTGATCCCTGGAACCCGCAAAGTAAGAGACAATAAGAGGCTTCCACAGTAGTTCTCACATGCTTGCTCTGACGTGTATACCCACACGCATACAGAAAACACACAGATGACTGCTTTTAACAGAGTCACGTCTTATATCCCAACTAACATGCTTCTCCTCTTTTTTCCTCATATAATTGCTTTAAAAACAAATAAAACAAACAAGCAAAAAAAAAAAAAAAGAGGGTCTCTGTAAGCTCAGGCTGGTGTCAAACTCTAAATCCTCCTGCCTCAGCCTCCAAAATACTGGAATTACAGGCGTGACCCACCACCCGGCCTCCTGTAGGTGGGAAGGAGAGATAATTCTGAGTGTTCCTCAGGCACCATGCACCTTGGTTATTTTGTAACTGTACAGGCGTGTGTGGACTTGCTTGAACATGTATGCTTGTCCTCACGCGTGCTCCACTGTGTCTGTAAGTATTCAAACGTCTGGAGGCCAGAGGACACGTTCAAGTGTTCTTTCTCACCGGCTCTCTACCTTGTTCTTTGAGATGGGATTTCCCGCAGGAGGGGACTCAGCGGGTAGGCTAGGCTGGCCAGCCAGCAAGGTCTAGGAATCCTCTAGCCAC
The DNA here is from genome assembly GCF_011064425.1 of Rattus rattus. Taxonomy (NCBI): domain Eukaryota; kingdom Metazoa; phylum Chordata; class Mammalia; order Rodentia; family Muridae; genus Rattus; species Rattus rattus. The sequence continues at coordinate 82,996,976 of NC_046157.1, read as the reverse complement.
GCCTTCGCAGAGGTGGGACTGTAAGTGTGGACTACCATGTCCAGCCTTTTCTTAAATGTTGGTTCTAGAAGTCGAACTCACATCTCGATGCTTGCGATAGCAAACGCTCTGCTGACTAAGCTCTCCTTTTTTTTTTTTTTTTTTTTTTCCGGGGCTGGGGACCAAACCCAGGACCTTGCGCTTCCTAGACAAGCGCTCTACCACTGAGCCAAATCCCCAACCCGACTAAGCTCTCCTAACTCCAACACACACTTATGAATAAATAAACGTGATAGCAATTTTAAAGCACGGGGGCTGGAGAGATGATGGCTCAGAGGTTAGGAGCACTGACTGCTCTTCCAGAGGTCCTGAGTTCAATTCCCCCCACAACCACATGGTGGCTCACAACCGTCTGTAATGAGATCTGGTGCCCTCTTCTGGCCTGCAGATGTACACACAGGCAGAATGCTGTATGCTTAATAAATCAAAATAAAGATTTTTATAAAAAAAAGATTTAAACACAAAAAGGAAGCTATGATGGCTGTTGTTTGCAACCTGACTACACCTGGAATTAACTAAAACCTGAGAAGCTAGGCACACCTGTGAAGGCTTTTTTCTTTTTTTTTAAGAATTATTAAGGGTTGGGGATTTAGCTCAGCGGTAGAGCGCTTGCCTAGCAAGCGCAAAGGCCCTGGGTTCGGTCCCCAGCTCCAAAAAAAAAAAAAAAAAAAAAATCAGACAGGAAGTTTAAAAAAAAAAGAATTATTAAAATTTATTTATTTATTTTATGTGAGCGTGCTATCTGCATATACACCCGCACGCCAAAAGAAGGCATCAGACCCCATTACAGATGGTTGTGAGCCACCATGTGGTTGCTGGGATTTGAACTCAGGACCTCTAGAAGAGCGGTCAGTGCTCTTAACCACTGAGCCATCTCTCCAACTCCCAGGGGATTTTTTCTTAATTAAATCATTTGAGGTGGGAAGATACATTTTTAATCCAGATCTTTTGAGGTGAGAAGAGTCGCCCTCAATCTGCGCCACACCTTCTGCAGGCGGCCACTTTAAGGACATGGGAGAAGGAAGCTCTCTCTCTGCCTGCTTGTTCTCTTTTTTCTTTTTGGTTCTTTTTTTTTTTTTTTTTTTTTTCGGAGCTGGGGATCGAACCCAGGGCCTTGCGCTTCCTAGGCAAGCGCTCTACCACCGGGCTAAATCCCCAACCCCTGCTTGTTGTCCCTAGCAAGTCCATTCCTTTAGGCGTTATAGCCTAAATGTTCAGGATTCCGGCTATACTGACCAGCTGAGGCAAGCACCTTTGTGGACTGAATAGCTACTGGATTCTTGGACCTTCCGTTCATAGGCAGTCAGCATTGCAATAAATCTCTCCTCTCTCCCTCCTCTCTCTCCATATATATATATATGCTTCCCATGGAGGCGTCGCTGACAGAGTTATGCCTCAGAATTCTAGGAAGGGTATCAAGCTCCCAGAAATGTGCTCCATGTGTTCTCTCCAAGCAGCCATCCCTTACAACGTTTGGTTTTGCCTCCTTTTCACTGAACCATTTATTCACTGTGTGTGCATGTGCGTGCCTTCATGTGCTGTGGAGGTCGGGGGCGACTGTCAGGAACCAGTTCTAGCTCTCACCTTTCTCTGTGTGGCTCTAAGGACGGACCTCATGCCCTCAAGCTTGACAGCGAGCTTCCTTACCCACGAGCCACCTCACCAGCCCTGTTTCTTGTTAAGGAAAGGAAGATTCATACACACCACACCTACGTCTCGAATACGCCATGCAATGATTCAATACTGCCTTGAATCAGCGCCAACTCTAGCATGTTCTAAAAATACAGGAAAGACTATGATATGGCAGGGTTCACTTTAACCCTTGTGCTTCGGAGGCAAACTCAGGAGGAGTACCAATTAAAGGCCAGGCTGAGCGACACAGGGAGAACCTGCCTCAAAAACAAACGAGCAAAAATGGGGTGGATGGGAGACAGTAATGTGCTCACCGCGCAAGCATGAGGGCCTGGGTTCAATCCCCAGCACCCACAGAAAAAGCCAAGTATGGTAGGGGATGCTTAAAGTCTCAGCGTTGACAGGTGGTTAAGAGATTCCTGGGGCTCACTGGCCAGCCTAATGAACAGGCCTTAGGTCCCAGGGAGAGAGACTGTTTCTAGGGACATGGTAGGGGCCTGGAAGACAGCTCAGGGAGCAAAAGCTAGCCAAGAGGCAGGACTGACTTTGATCTCCAGGAACCATGTAAAAAGCCCAGTACGGAGGCAAACATCTATAAACCTAGCGTTCCAACAGACAGGTGGGGGGCAGAGGGCAGAGGGCAGAGGCAGGAGAATTACCTGGAAGTTCAGCTCCTGGGCCAGCTAGCCTGCAGTACTCGGCAACAGAAAGTAAGGGATATCACCTCAATGAGGCGGGGGCGGAACTGACTCCTGAAAGTTGTCCTCTGACTTCTGCATGAGTGCCCCCCCCCAAGGGAGGGAGAGAGGAAAGGGCTGGAGAGGTGGCTCTTGCAGAAGACCTCAGTTCAGTTCCCAACACCTATGTCAACTCCTTGTAATCACAGCTCCTTCAGGGAGCTCTCTTACAGCCTCCATGTGCCCTCACATGGTCATACACACATACGCATGATTTAAACGTGTGATGGTTTGAAGAAGCTTGGTCCATGATAAGTGGCACTCTTAGGAGGTGTGGCCTTATTGGAGGTATAGCGCTGATAGAGGAAGTGTGTCACTGAGGGGGTGGGGCTTTGAAGTTCCTATGTGTAGGGTCTGCCCAGTGGGAAGGAGACCACCCCTCCCCTTCACCCCGCTCCTGGGAGCCTGTGGAAGACAGTCTCCTCGTGGCTGCCTAACGGACAAAACCTCTGAAACCGTGAGCCAGCCCCAGTTCAATGTTCCCCATTATAAGAGTGTCCTGTGATTATGGTGTCTCTTTACAGCAAGGAAACCCTAAGACAAAACATAAATTCTTAGGGGAGAAATAAATAAGAACAAGGTGGACGGCTCCTGTGGGTTCCAGGCCAGCCTGGCCTACATTGTGAGTTCTGGGACAGCCAAGGCTACTCAGAGAAATCCTGTCTGAACCACCCCCTCAAAAAAACCCCTTTCACCCTAGGTTCCCTCTGCTTCACAGCTGCTCCTCAGACACATATGAAGTCTTTGTCACTTGAGTTAAGCTTACGGCACTGAGCAGGAAGAACAGCACGCAATGCTCACACAGTCACCGGAGTAATGCTCACACATTCACCAGAGTAACGCTCACACTCGGAATCGCAGCACCATGGTGATGCAGTCAGGAGGACTGGGAGTACAAGGCTAACCTCAGCTACACAGTGACTCTGGAGCCGACTGGGCCATACGAGACCCTGTCACAAACACACAAGCGTGTGCGAAAGATGTCAGTCACTAAATGATGCTCCTCCCCCACAAACCACCACGGAGATGCTTGTACCTCTATCTAGGCAAGTCAAGAGTCACCGGTCACCATAGACGCTGGGGCCTCCTAAAAAAGAGAAACCTCGGGCTGGCTACACACACCCTTTACCTACACCTGGGTGTCACTGTCCCCCAAAAACCAGCAACTTTTAAAAGTACGCATCGGCAAGCTTTAGTTAAGTTGCAAACTAAAGAAGGAGACAGTCTCTGGGCACGAGCGGGTCCCCCTTGACAGGACACTCAATAGTGCTACCTCAGCATATCCGTGGCTGACACACGGGCTCTCTCTTATCCTCTCAGACCTTCTGCACACTACTACACACAAGGCCCGCCATAGCTGCTTTCAAGCCCTCCCTCACTCACCTCTTCCCCTTCCCCCCTTCTCTTCCAGTGTTGTGGCTTGAACTAAGTACAAAAAAAGAAAAAGATCTAGTCTACTGCTAAGCTTTAGACACAGACTTTTTTCATATGACAACCTATAAAGAGAAACCGAGGGCTCGCAAGATGGCTCAGTGGATAAAGGTGACAACCTGAGTTGGATTCCCCCAAGGCACACGTGGTAGACAGATCCAATTCCCATTGGTCCCTATGACTCTTAAAAACTGTCGCTGCTTCAGCTCATTCGCTTTGGGGGCTTATGCATAGTAAGTTATCACTACAGGGGCTGGTGAGGTGGCTCAGGGGAGAGAGGCACTTGGTGCTAAGCCTGGCCACCTAGGTTCGAACTCACGAGATGAAAAGATCTCTCTTCAGGGGCTGGAGAGATGGCTCAGCTGGGAGAGCACTGACTGCTCTTCCAGAGGTCATGAGTTCAATTCCTAGCAACCACATGGTGGCTCACAACCATCTGTAAAGAGATCCGATGCCCTCTTCTAGTATATCTGAAGACAGCTACAGTGTACTTATATATAATAAATAAATAAATAAATCTTAAAAAAAAAAAAAAAGAAAAGAGAGAACCAACTCTCTCAAGAGCCCCTCTGGCCTCCACACGCATGCTCTTACACAAACAAGTACAGAATAAATATCACTGCAAGTCCCGCCTCTAGACTGCCTGGACTGAGTGTTTACTCCCTGAACGAGTAACTGTCCAGAGTCTACTCTGACAGACACTGCTGCGTACTGGATCACGGTATAGCATTTTGACTCTGTGCTGACAGTTCCCTAAAGGCCTTGTGTTGAAGGATTGATGTCATCCATTGGCTTTAAGAGACAGAGTCTAGAGGGAGGGAATTACTCACTGGTGACAAGCCTTCCGAGGGGATTCAGGATACACCTCTTCCTCTCCTACCTCTGAGGGACAATACGGTGAACTGGCCTCCAACTGAAGCTCTGTCATGGGCCCGAAACATACAGGGCCAACTGACACAGACTGAAACCTCGGAGGCCATGAGTCAAATACACCTTCCCTTCTTGCAGGCTACTTATCTAACCTGTTTATTCTGTCGTGACAATGAAAAGCTAAGTAACGCAGCCATGAAGATACTAGATATAGGCCAGGAATGGAGGTACACGGATCTCTTCGTGTCTGAGGCCCAGCCAGGTCTACATTGTGACACCGTGTCTCAAATAACAAAGAAGACACAGTCACGGTCCTTACAGAGCTTAGAGTCACACAGGGACTCAGCAATTGTCACATGTTCTAACCTAATCTCGGGGCATGTGCTTATTGATATCAGTAAGGAGAGGTGGGGTTAGATTAACATTCCCTAACATAGAAGATTATAAACAGTAAAGTTTACACAAAAGAATCATAATACCTGGGTCTGGTGACGCCTGGGTCTGGTGACGCATGACTACAATCCCAGCAACAAGAAGATCCCGCGTTCAAAGCTTGCCTGGCCTCAGAGTGATTCTGAGGCTGGGATATGACAGAGAGCTTGCCTAGCATGTTCAAGGCCTGATGTTTAGTCCTAAGTAATGCAAGGACAGGACAGGACAGGACAGGACAGGACAGGACAGGACAGGACAGGGGGTGGGGGGCAGAGAGAGTGAGTGGTTAAGAGCTCTTCCAGAGGACCTAGGTTCGATTCCCAGCACCTACATAATGCAGCTTATAAATGCCTGTAACTCTAGCTCCAAGGGATCTGATGACCTTTTCTGGCCTCCACGGCCTGCCTTCCCGCCCACGCACGCACACACATACACACGTTCTTCTAATTAAAAATAAATCATTACGAAGGTTCTGAAAGACTTACGTGTCCTAACATGAAAAGAAGCCGAGACTATATGTAAATGGCAATGCGATCCAGCTACCAGGGAGGCTGAGGCAGGAGCGTGACAAGTTCAAGGACTGCCTGATGTAATGGGGTGTGTTTACGTCAGCCCGACCAACTTAGTGACCCGGTCTCAAAACCAAAAAGGGCCAGCAACGTAGCTCAGTCATGGAGCACTTGCCTGGCATGGGAGAGTCCGTAAATGAGTCCCCAGCACCGCTCCCGCGCAGAGAATAGACAACTCACAGTTATCACTCCATCTCAAGACCCCATGAACTAGACCCCGCTCCTCATCAGCTCAGCACATCCTCTCTAGGCCTGGACCCCTTTTATCCTTAGCCAGAAGTGAGAACAGGCTCCAAACTCCCCCTCGTCACACGCCTAAGGGAAGGTCACAGAATGCTGGGTGGGCACGCCAGCCTGCTTGTTACTCCAGAGCTCAAACTGGTGCCGCCAATTCCCAGGACAAGCTGCCTTAGCAGACCAGCCCCTCTGCGATTTCTGGGTTCAACTGAGAGACCCTGTGTCAAAGAATAAGGTGAAGAGTCATCCAGGAAGACTCCTGAGGCCCGCTTCCAAATCTAAGTACATACGCAGCCATGCCAATTCGAACACGCGTCCACGCAAGCCTGCACACCGCACACGTTATATGGGGGGGAAAAGAGAGGCAGACAGTGGCCTCACTGCTCACACATACCAGTGATGGAGAACGCAGAACACAGCCCAGAGAGGAGGGGCGTGACAGGTCATGGAGGAAGCAAGTGTCTTGTCACATGGAGAAGATAAGGCATGCTGTACTAGGGAGAGGGACAACACGGACCTGCTGGCTCTCTCAAAGCCTGTGCCTCCTGGCTCAGCCTCGGGCATCACGGTTCCACAGGTTCCACAGCCTCGGCTCCCCAGGTGAAGTTTCCCGTTATCACTAAGTCCTGTCTCGCCCCTTCTAGCTCTCTCTGACACTTCCCCATCCCTCCTCTCCCTTGCTCCCAACTCTAGTTGTTGGTGACTCCAACCACTCCCTCTGGCTCCTGCAAGCTGCTGAACTGACAACCGTTTGACAGCCTTGGCTCAACTCTGAATCATGCTGCCTGGGGCTTCCAGGCTGACCCTGGGTTAGAATGGGAGGGGGCGGGGGGGGTTAGCACGACACTGTTATTATCCAGCTTGTATCCCCCAGGAGATGTGAAGGTGCCTTCAAGATGAAGTGTGAAGTTTCTGCCATGATTTATAAGGACCCATGGTGGTGGGACTCAGCTTACCTCCCAAACCCCTGCCTCTGATCTCTGTTTCGGGGCAGGGGATTCAGAATCCCGGGAAGGCTGGGTGCGGTGGTACACACGAAATACCGGGATAAGGAATTCGCAGCCAGCCTGGGCTGTACAGCAAGTTTGAAGCCAGCTTGGGCTATACGAGGTCTTGTCTCAAAAATCCATTGAACATTAGGTGTGATTTCTCCAGAGATCATCAGAGGGAACCAGAATAGAGAGGAAGAGAGACAGGGACGTGCTATGCTGGCATCACAATGTCATTACGTCCCCACGTGACACAGCAGGTCTGATACTGCTGATCTGGTCAGACTAGTCTTTCACACAGATCTGGGTTGCCTGCACCTGCTTTGTTGCTAGGCGCACTGGAGCCACGAAACCAGACCTCATTACCTCTCCTGTCCACTGCCATACTCCGGGCACCCAGCACCTGAATGAAACATTTGCCAAAAGAAACGGAGTAGAAGAGTAAATGTCCCTGTCACCTAGCTAGCCTGCCTCACACCACGCTGATTACATTTCTCTCTCAGCCCACGAGCTCTGCAGGAGCCCTGCTTTACAGCCCCCGCCACACTTGCAAGTCTAGCAGGGTGGCCAGCCTAAGGTAGCCCAACTTTAAAAAGTGCAGCAGGACACATGGAAAAGCAGGACACATGGAAGTACATGAATGTCCTGTGCTGGGCAAAGGGGGGATTCAGGGTGGCTACGGAGGCGATGGTGGCAGATGGTTCGGTCCCCAGCTCCGAAAAAAAAAAAAAAAATTTAAAAACTAAAGCTAAGAGGTGGTGGTACATCTTTAGTCCCAACACTCAGGAGACAGAGACAGGAGGATCCCTGAGTTCAAGGCCAACCTGGTCTACAAAGCAATTTCCAGGACAGCCAGGGCTAAACAGAGAAAACCCGTCTACAAAACCAAATTAATTAATTAATTAATTAATTAAAAAAAAACCTACCACAGTGCTAGAAAGATGTCTCAGTAGTTAAGAGCACACACTGCTCTCACAGTGAACCCAGTCATTTTTTTTTCTTTCCCTGAGACAGGGTTTCTCTGTGTAGCCCTGGCTTCCTGGAACTCACTATGTCGATCAGGCTGGCCTCGAATTCAGGGATCCTCCTGACTGTGCCTCCTGAGTGCTGGGACTACACACCTATACCACCGCCTCCTGGTGAGGACCTGGGTTTTATTCCCAGCATCCACACAGCAGCCAAGGCTATCTGTAACTCCAGTTCTAAGGGATCTAACTCCCTCTTCTGGCTAGTGCAGGATCGGCATGTATGTACTGCACATACGTAAATGCAGGCAAAATCATTTTAAAAAGTAATTTAAGGAATTAAAACCAAACCTGATTGCAGCCAGGAAGCATCCCTTCTCCCATCCAAAGGGAACCTGTGCCTGGCCTCACCCCCTCCGGCCTTCGAGGATGGCCTAGGTCTTATCTCCCTTCTAGGTTTTTTTCCTCTCCGCTGAATCCTTCCCTCTGGCCTACAGACATACGTAATCAAAACAGAACAAAGCACCTCACTGGCTTCTATTCCTTCTCTTTCTCCTCCCCAGTCAAAGGGTTGCCAGCTGACACTTGTCCTAAATCTGTGTGATTATTTCCTAAGCTTTTGGCTTCCAGGTATATATCTGTTGTTTTTTATTTATGTGTACACACACACACACACACACACACACACACACACACACACACACACACACTCGAGTGCAGGCCAGAAACGAGCATCGGACCCCCTGGAACCAGAGTCACCGGTGGTTACGGGCCACCTGACAAGAGTGCTGGAAAAATGAACTCTGAGCCTCTGGGAGAGCGGCCGGCTCTCTACTGAGCCACCTCTCCAGCCCCACTGAGTGTGCATCTCTGTAACTTTAGCAGCCCCGGGGTCTCCCTGGCATAGCTCCTTTTGCTTTTGATGTGTGTCTTGTGTGAGGGTCAGGGGCCTTCTTCCCTTCCTCTGTTCCGTTGGTTTCTGAGATCCAAGGCGGGTCCGTCCCATCGGGCTTGCTTGGCCAGTGCTCTCCACGCGGAGCCATCTCACCACCCGAGCACAGTTAGTTCTGACTAGCAGATAGGAACCTGATTGGCCTCTGCCTGAGGCACAATTGTGTGGAGGGGGAGGTGACAGCCAGGAGCGGAGGCCGAGGGGAGCAGCTGCCGCACATGCTCCAGATAAGGATGGAGCTTTTAAAGAACGGGACAAGCCTTCACAGCTGTCTTTCGTTGTCTCTGTGCCAGGAACGTTGGCATTCGTGGTGGGAAGACCGGCCTACTCTCCGATAAGAGAGGACCAGGTCTCCTCAGCCACAGCCCAGGCGCGCTCCTAGCTTGCTTGCCGAGAGGCGAACAGGTGAATGTCTCCCCCTTTGGCCATTAACCACTAGAAAACAGGGCTTGGATCTGCCTTGCTGAGGCTGACGTCTGCCATCTGCCCAACAACTCTGATAAATCCCACTGAACAGCAAGGGGCCTCCATCCTGAGCTGTCCAGGAACAGACCAAGGCTTCCTTCGTTTGAATGCTTTTGCCATTTACTGATTTCCTAGGGCATATGATTACAAACACAAGCTTTTTCTTCTTTAAAAGACAGGATCTTGCTGTGTACCCTAAGCTGGCCTGGAATTCTTGACCCTACTCCTTCAGATTCCTGAGTGCTGGGATTAGGAGCTGTTGTGGTTTGCCCCGAAGTTATCTGTATTTTGATGCTAATTCCACTGCCCCAAGGACAGCTACCTAGTCAGTACTCAGAAGTCAGATGACTTCACCAGAACCACCTCCCCATTGAATTTGTAAAATACAGGTGAGGGGCAGGTACAGGAGAGAAGGAGGCCTGTCATTGGAGGAGAAGGAAGGATGGGAGGAAGAGAAGTTTGAAGGAGGAGGAGAAGACTGGGAGAGAGAGGAAGAGACAGGACACTGAAGAGAGAGGGGGGAGAAGCCATGGCAGGTGATGTTAAGATTCTGCTCTGTGGGGGTTGGGGATTTAGCTCAGCGGTAGAGCACTTGCCTAGCAAGCACAAAGCCCTGGGTTCGGTCCCCAGCTCCGGAAAAAAAAGGAAAAAAAAAAAAAAAGATAAGAATAGATTCTGCTCTGTGTATTTACAGGTTGTTATTAATGTTCCCAAGTGATGGATGGTACCAGGCTTTGTATGTTTAAGTGGGCAATTATATCTTGTCAATTGGATCTAAGATTATTGTGTTGTGTGTTCTTTTATGTGAGGGTTTGAGTGTAGGAAAGTGTGCGGCTGGGATGTGTGTCCGCCAAGATATCTAGCAGATATCATGGGGCACCGAGGTGTAGACCCAGCGGGGTAAAAAAAGACCAACAGTACTTTTTATTTTTATATTTTTACAACAACAACAAGCACGAACCACCAAAGCCTGGTTTAAGACTCACTTTTAAGGGGGTTGGGGGATTTAACTCAGCCAAGGCCCTGGGTTCAGTCCCCAGCTCCGGAAAAAAAAAAAAAAAAAAAAAAAAAAAGGCTCACTTTTAAGGCATTAAAACATCATGGTGGAACTGGAAAAACGACTCTCTGCTTAGAGCATCCTTATAGGTGACCTGGGTTCAATTCCCAGCACCCAATTCCCAGCCTCACAACCATATGTAACTCCAGTTCCTGTGGGTTCAAGGCTCTCTTCCTGTGGGTACTACGCTCACATGGTACACATAGACGCAGGCCAATCACTCATATATGAAATAAATAAATTACTCATATACGAAGTAATAAATAAATAAATAGAAAAAAGAAAGAGTAAAAGAAAGAAAACCCTTGGGTGCTGGGGAGATGGCTCAGTGGTTAAGAACACTGGCTGCTCTTCCAGAGGACCCAGGTTCAATTCCCAGCACCCACATGGCAGCTCCTAACTGTCTGTAACCCAAGTTGTAGGGAATAAGACACCCTCACATAGACACACATGCTGCAAATCACCAATGCACATAAAAATTATAAAAACGCAAGGTCCTGGGTTCAGTCCTCAGCTCAAAATAAATAAATAAATAAATAAATAAATAAATAAATAAAAATTCAAGCTCAACACAGAAAACCATAAAATATACAAACCATTGTTAAATATAAGTGAAGGTTGGACAGACCGGAGTGCCGAATTGGTCAAGTGTTTACCTAAAGCCCGAGCCCACATAAACGTACAAAAAGAGAAACTCCTGGAAAGTATCCTCTGACTTCCACACCCACGGTGTGGTGTGTCGATATCCCCCTCCCCCAGTAAATAAAATAAAATAAAACATTAAAATTCATAGCTCTGCTATGTCCTTTCACTTCGAAAGTTGTCTGCAAGATCCAGCACCCCCCACCCCACCCCCGCTGCAGAATTAATGCTTCTTGCTTTCTGCAACCCTCTGCTTCCTTCTGCATGCCTCCCCGCTCTCTCCTTCCACCAGGGTGGGTGACTTACCTTTGAGGAGCCAGGAACATCTTGTCAAGGATGCATTCGCAACTCACTGCCCTCCCCCAAATGTTAGGAAGAGGGTGTAATGCTGTCTGGCAAATGGCCAGCATTTAGCAACCTTCCTGTGGTTTCTAACTCAGAAACCAGACACATAGCTTGACACCTGCCTTGGCCGCCTACTCCAGCCTGGGGAGAGATGACAATCACCCCAGTGCACCAAGGCCGCCTCAAAGCCACCTCTCTCAGGCCTCACACTTGTTTTTTTTTTTTTTTTTTTAAAGGTCCCCAACACACAGTCGATTGCAGGACCCTCCATCTATGTTCTCCAATGCTTAAACGTTAGGTTAAACAACAGATAATTTTTAGCACCTTCAAGTCAAGCAGACACTGCAAAAAGCTCTCCCTAGGCAGAAATGCAATCTTGGAAGGGTTAGTAACACCAACTTCTACCTTGCATACAGTTTATACTTAAAACCACTGATAGATTCGCCACAGCTGACAGTCAAGCTCAAGAAACCTTTTACCAACTAACTTTCTTTGGGGGGGAGAGGGGGAGTTGAAGCATTTCTTTGTGTAGCCCTGAGTGTCCTGTTCTCAATCTGCAGACCAGGTTATTCTTGAACTCACAGAGATCCTCCTGTCCTGGGATTAAAGGCATGCACCTCCATGCCCTGCAGCTTTCTTAATTAGAATGGGATAGGCTCTGATACAGGAAGACTAAAGCGAAGCCAATCAGGGGGTGTTGCTATTTCCCATAGCAAACCAGTCTCCTTTTAATCTTCATAGGTCAAATCTATCTTTCATCTGGAGAGATGGCTCGATGGCTAAGTGCACTTGTGCTCTTTTATGGGACCTAGATTCCTCTCCCAGCACCCACACAGCAGTTCACAACCACCTGTTAACTCCAATTCCAGGGATCTGACACCCTCTTCTGGTCTCCACAAACACTGCACACTCTCGTGGGCACACATACACCAACGCACGCAAAACACCTCTATATACATAAAATACGAATAAATAAATCTAAAAGAACCTATCCTTCATGAAAGAAAGCAGCTATTACATTCCTTTAGGTAACCTGAACCGTCATCAGCCATATATCAGTAGTCCAAAATTCATATTTTGTGAAATAAAAGTGCTTTTTAAAAGGAGAAAACGAGAGCCTCATCTATCTTGCCCAAGAAACAAAACTAACAAAAATATGGAGCCTGAATAAGTGACCACCGCCCCTCCCCCTACCGGCGCTGTTACATCAGATATACACACAGGAACACAAGAACATGTGATTTTCCCCCTCCGACCCTCCATCTAGGAAAGAATTTGCCACCCAGTGACACGTTTTGATTTAGTAGTGCAATGCTCTCTCTTCAATCAAGTATTTGTGCTTGAGGTTTATATAATATATATGTTATATATTATATATATTTTTTAAATGGTTCAGAAAGGAGACAGATGGGATGTGAGGGTTGGAACTCAAGTCTTAATTCCACCTTAATTGAATGGCTCTCATTTCCTCCCATCTTTATCTGCAGGAAAACGCAGGCATATGGGTAAAATTTCAAATGAATATTTTGGGCAGTTTTTTAAAAAAAAAATCCCAATTAAAAGAACAAAAATGGAGGTTGACAACCAGGGTGGAGATGGGGCTGAAACCGAGGGCTGTATGGGCCGCCGGAGTCTAGAAGGCACGGTGGCTGAAGGCAGCATGCGAGGATGCCACCCGAGTCCTCGGCGGCCGCCGCCTTGGGCTTCTGCCAGAGACTGCACGGTCTTGGCTGCCCACTCGCACCTCGGGTTGGTCCGGACTTTAGGCTAGGCTCGTTCACTTCCGGTGACAAATCCCTCCCACCACCTCTAGAAATAATGTACCGTTTCCCCACCGCCTTCCTAAAGACCGTCGGCCCTATAGGGAGAGGCGAGGCGCTCGGGCTGGGGGTCTTAGCCCCGCGCGGCCAGCGGTTGCCAGCTGCGCAGGGAGTGGCTGCCACCGCGTCAGGGAGCAAGACGGTGGGGGTGGCATGTCATCCTCCCCTGCTCCCCCCTCCGACTGCAGCAATTGGCCATTAAAGAAATAATCTGTTTTTAGACTCCCCCAGGAACCCCGGAGCCCGCTCCAGCGAGGAACCAAGTCTCTCCCTTAGCGGTGCCTCGCGCCTTCTTCCCGCCCCAGTAACTGCCCACGGGGACCCAGACGCCCCCAGGCCGCGCCGAGCTGCAGTGGATGGGGGAGGGCAGGAAGGATGAGGGTTACCGGGGCGGCAGGGACCGGTGGAGCAAAGAGGTGATGGAAGGGAAAAGGGAAAGAAAAAAAAAGAGAGAAAGAAAAAAAAAAACAAAACCCAGAGGCATGCAAGCGGCTCCCTGGCCAGCTGTTCCAGCTGCAGCTTCCTCCGGCGCGGCCCGGGAGGTGCAATAACCCCCCCTCCATCTTTCTCGCACTACCTGTCCCCCACAACACCACAAGCACAGATTCCTCCCCACCACCCTGCAGCAGATCTCCGGCCTGTAAGGGGGTAGCAGGGAGGAGCTGGGGGGAGGGGGAGGCCTGCGAGTTTCTAACCTTGTTCTTATAAACAAACCCACATGTGCAGCTGCCGCTGCTGCAACTCACCCCACAATCCCGGATATAAGTCCTGCCCCTTTAAGAAGGAAAAAAAAAAAAAAAAGCTTCACCCGCCTGCCTCCCACCCCACCCATCCACCAGGACCTTTGTCTCCCCACCCCCTCCTGTCAGCCAGCCCCGCCCTCCTCCCCGCCCCTCTAACGCGAAGAAACCAATAGGCGAAGGGAATATGGCGGGATCTGACGTCACCACGGCCGGCCAATCACAGCGCGCGTTGGTGGGAGGCCTTGCGGAGAGCGCTCGGAGGAAAGGCGGTAGGGGAGGAAGGTTGGAGTCAAGATGGAGGGAGTGGACTGCTCGGTGGCTCTGGCGGACGCTGCCGCCGGGTCCCCGCGGGATCTGAGCCTGGTACCCGAGCGACTTCAGAGGCGCGAGCAGGAGCGACAGATGGAGGTGGAGAGGCGCAAGCAGAAGCGGCAGGACCAGGAGGTGGAGGAGGAGAAGAGCGGCTTCTTCGCTGCCGCCTTCGCCCGGGAGCGCGCGGCAGCCGAGGAGCTGCTGCAGGGCGAGGCGTCGGCCGAGCGGCTGGAAGAGGCGGCCAACCGGCTCCAGGCGCTGCGGAAACTCTTGAACGACTCGGTTCTGTTCCTCGCTGCCTACGACCTGCGGCAGGGCCAGGCGGCGCTGGCGCAGCTGCAGGCGGTCCTAACGGAACGGCGCCAGGAGCTGCAGCCCAAGAAGCGCTTCGCCTTCAAGGCTCGAAAGAAGGATGCTGCCGGGACTGCCCAGGTAGATGCCGCACCCGTCACCTCGGCGGCCCCTTCTCCTCCCTTGACCAAGGAGGAGGGATCTCCCGGGACCAGCTGGGCCTGTGGCTTCTCCAACCTGGAATCCCAAGATCTGGAGAAGAGAGCGGAGGAGCTGCACCAGCGTGACATTCTTTTGAGCGACCTGATCAACTGCACTGTCACACTGTATGGCAATCCCAACACCTTGCGGTTGGCAAAGGCCCGCGGCTGCAAGGTGCTCTGCGGCCCAGTGACCACCTCTGTGTTCCTGGAGGACTGTCGAGATTGCATCCTGGCTGTGGCTTGCCAGCAGCTCCGCGTACACACTACCAAAGACACCCGCATCTTCTTGCAGGTGACCAGCAGGGCCATCGTAGAGGACTGCAGCGGCATCCAGTTTGCTCCTTACATCTGGAGCTACCCTGGGATCGACAAGGACTTCCAGGACTCCGGTTTAGATAGGAGCAAAAATAACTGGAACCAGGTTGACGATTTCAACTGGCTAGCCCAAAATGTGCCCTCCCCAAATTGGAGTATTCTTCCTGAGGAGGATCGAGACATCCAGTGGGACTGAGCACTGGCCACGCTCAGGGACATCCCAATCGGTTTACCTGATATTGTTCTGTTTTTGTTTGCGGTAGTAGGGGCTTGAAATTGTTGAAACTCCCCTCCTTGTGAGTCCTATTAAATTTCATAACAGAGTAATGGGTTTTTGCTACTTTGATGACGTTTTCCTGCCTCCCTTTGAGTATGACAGCTTGAAGAATTAGGGGAAGGATGGAGGAGCTTTGAGGGATTTGCTGCTTTTACAGTTAGTCACAGAGCGATAAAGCAGGTCTTCAATAAATAATAAGGATGTTAGGAGAACTCCATTAGCCGACAGTTTAAGTGGAAGTAGCAAGCCCATAAAAGCTCTATTAACGGCGATTTTTTTCCCCCCACTAAAGGTTTGTTCTGTGTATTTTTCAGCAAGGCTATGAAGACTCCTTCCTGGACCTCTGGAATCCAGTGTTGTGTTAGGTCTCAAGTTTTGAATGGACTCAAGAAGTGTACCAACTCCCTTCCCTTTGTTTTTCTTGTTGATACAGGGTTTCTCTGTGCAGCCCTGGAAGTGGAACTCACAGAGATGCCCCTGTCTCTGAGACCTCTGAGTGTTTGCACCCACCCTAATCACATATTGTTTGTACACTTACATTATTATCAGAACACTGGTGGCAGGAGGTCACCGCTCATGTGATATGCTGCCAGAATCTGAAATCAGGTGAGGACTTTTTTTTTTTTAAAGTAAGTTCCATGCTAGCCCATTTTGACCTGGAACTTACTCTGTAGGCTCCGAACTCATGCTGATCCTCCCACTCAACCTCCCGAATGCTAGATTTGGAGCCTGAGGCTTCACTCCCAGTGGGACCCCATCTTTACAACATATGCTGATTGTGAGCACTGAGCACGGGGTTGGGAAGAAAGCTAAACACAGGCCAAATTAAATGTCGGTCATAGTTATGCTGCTAGCTGTGAATGGAGTCAACGTGCTGAGTGAAGTTTCCCAGCCTTCTTGTTCCAACACCCTGTTACCACCTTGTTCCACTCTGAAAACCACTGTCCAGCATTATCAGTTGCAAAATTTACGTTTATTCTGTTTGATTTGCTTTTGAGATTGGTCTCACTGTGCAGCCCCCAGCTCTGGCACTTGTCCACAAAGATGCCCTTGGCTGCCCCTCTGTGCTGAGATTAAAAGTGCGAATCACTGTACCTAGCCTGGGAGTTAATTTTAGGACATGATTTTTTAGATTTTAATATGCCTTAATACCTCAAGGATTACTACGATATTTGACATGACTTTTACACGCTTATGTTTGAAAAGTATTCTGCCTCCAGAAGAGGATTTAAAGTAGCTCATTGGGAAAATGGAATCTGACAGGGTGACAAAAGGAAGGGGCCTGGGCGTCCTCAGACGACAGAGACAATTCCTGAGTAGGAAGTGAGCAGTTTCTTCCCCTTACCCACTAGTCTCGGAAGGGAATGCTAATAGTTCCAGGGTATGCAGCATCTACTAAGGAGAAGTCAGTTACTTAGGAAGAAACACTCCTAGTGGTAACAGGAGAGATGGGTGGAATAATGGTGTGCGTCGTGGTCATTCAGTCACAGGCTGAACCACCGCAGGAAGCAACACCAGCGGCGGACACTAATGAGCTTGCTACTAAACTCACTACATTTAGAAAAATTCTGGCATTTGCTCTCCATTACCAGCAAGAGAGAGAGAGAGAGAGAGAGAAACTAGAATAAAAGTATCGGGAGCCGTCAGTGGTGGCATGAAACTCTAACCCCTGTGCATGGGAGGCAGAGGCAGGTGGATCTCCGAATTTGAGGCCAACCTGGTCTACAGAGCTAGTTCTAGGCCATCCTGGGCTACACAGAGAAATCTTGTCTTGAAAAACCAAAAGAGGACAGAATAAAATGCTGTGGCTGGGCGATGGCTCAGCGGTTGCCGAGGACCAGCCCCAGTCATTTCGTGGATCTTGAGGATGGTAGGATTGGATCCGCAGGATTGGATCCGCACAAACTCAGCCTCTGGCAGGGATGCAGGTGCAAGTGACAGGTGACTCCTTCTGAAGCTGAGCTCAGAGGCAGCTTTCATGCTTTTCTCCAAGTGCACCCCAATCTTTTATTGGCTACACACTTCCTTGTTAATAATATATAATCAAAAGCCTTTTCATCTTCCTCAAACCCGTTATTTTTCCCCAAAAACCCCCATGTAACTATGTCACCAAAAAAGCACAACGCACACATAAAGTCACAATTCAGTGTCTGCAAAAGCAAGTTATACACTAACTTTTGACTCTCGGGAAAACCTCCCGAGTTGCAGGTCATCCAGGCATGAACTTGTGGTCACAACATTAGCGTGAGAACAGAAAGGTGCTAAGCCGGTCAGCTTGTCTTAATTCACAGAATCTCTTCCTCTGCTCTGTTGAGCTCATCCAAACATCTCTCTCTTTTTTTTTTTTTTTTTAATTTTATTTATTTTATGTATATGAGTACACTGTAGCTGTATTCAGATACACCAGAAGAGGGCATCAGATCCCATTACAGATGGTCGTGAGCCACCATGTGGTTGCTGGGATTTGAACTCAGGACCTCAGGAAGAAGAGTCAGTGCTCTTAACCTCTGAGCCATCTGTCCAGCCCCAAATGTCTATTTCTACAGTGCTTTTCAAACTCTCCCATATGCAATATTAGTTTCCCTTGCAGCTGCCCCCACTCCCCAGGAGGCTCCCTCACAAGCCTGAATCTATCTCACAGGACGTGTACCCTAATTTCCTTAGGCAGGCAATGCCAGGGGTCAGGTCAGTATGCTCAGATCTCTCCAGAAGTTCAGTTCACTAATCCGACAGCCCCCTCATGAGGTTCAAACTCTTCTACCCACCTTTTGTGTTTTTATTATACATATATCTTCCAATTTTACCCAATAATATTTCTGGATCAAGGGGTTGGGGATTTAGCTCAGTGGTAGAGCGCTTGCCTAGCAAGCGTAAGGCCCTGGGTTCAGTTCCCAGCTCCGAAAAAAAGAAAAGAAAAAAAATATTTCTGGATCAAACTATTATTAGAGATCTCCCCTCATGGGAGCCTCAGCATTGCTCACTGGTCCAGTGCACCCAGCTATCCCTTCCTCTGTCTTGTCCCTTGTGTTTTCTGTGACCATCCCATAGTGTCCTTAGTGACCCAGGCCCAGTGTTCCCTTTCTTTGGCATCTTTAATTCTCTTAACTACTAAAGCTTCAGGCTTCTCAAAACAGTTCCTGCTTTAAACATTTCCTGGCGTAACTTAATCATCATGAGTTGGCTAAAATTTCCCAGAGAACAATTAAGGCAGCCAGCTTCCACATCCAGAACCCCTTGTCCTGTTATGCCTGGGTTGACTGCTTCAATGGCCAGGGCCAGAGCAGTTTGTTTCTATAGACAACAGAGCTATTCTCTAGTAATGCCCTCAATCCCTTTCCCAGAACATTTTACCAGAGTTGTATTTAAGGACAAATGTGGTATAGAAAAAAGCCAAACATAAGCATACAAGAAAGAGCAAGGCCATCTGTGTACTAGAAAACCAGAGCTGCCTTATCTATTCAGGTCGACAGTGCTCTGGCAGCATAAATTCACGCAGCCGAGTTCACAACCAGATTGCACCTGACAAGTGGTGAGAGCACTTGTGCAAGCTTCACCTGAGTCGGAAGAGGAGACGGGAGAATCAAGGTCACTGAACCCCGAGTCTCCAGGTCCCATGAGAGACCCTAGCCAAAGAAACAAAGTTCAAAAGGGGAATGTACCTCTGGCCTTAACACAGGCGGGCAGATGCGAGCTCCCACCGAATCCCCTAAGTAGATATAAAACGCCTTGAAATCCCTTAGATCTCAGAAATCTATCATTTGGTTTTTCGTTTATTTGTCCTTCAGACAGGGTTGCACGTAGCCCAGGCTAGGCTGGAGCTCTTCATCTCCCTGCCTCAACCTCCCTTCGCTTGGCCACAAAACAGCACGTTGTAATAGACAAAGAGACAGTTTGAACCGTGATCTGTGCTGGCTGTCTTAGTTTTCCCTGCTGTTCAGGGCCCTCTGTTCCTCCCCGAGTCGTCATGTCACCTGTGACTCGGCGGGCAAGGCTCACCGTCAACATCCTTCCCAGCACCCACATGGCGGTTAACAACCTCCTCACTCCAGTCGCTGGCCGGATGCGACCTCCTCTTGTGGCCTCCCTGGGCACTGCCTGTAAGTGTGCACAGGCCCACAGGCAAACAAAACGCCCATAAACATACAGGAAAAGGGGGAAGGGGATACAAGAGGATTAGTATAAAATCAGCTTCCCTTCCTGCTTGACCCTGGGCCTTTGTGTGTTTGAGGACAAGTCACTTCAGTACCAGTTTTTTTCCTGTCTATACATTATAAATATTATTCTGAATACCCTTTTCTTCCTCCCAATGGAAGCACGTATACTATCCCGTCCCTTCCCAATGGGTACATTAAACAGCAAGTGACATCTTGCTCTTTAACCAGTGTTCACACAGGGAACCTATGATTCACTTAATCACCATCTAAGGAACATTAAAGTCCATAAGCTGTGTGTGACCAGCACTTTCAGGCAGAGGCAGGCTGATCTGAGTTGGAGGCCAGCCTGGTCCACAGAGCAAGTTCCAGGACACCCAGGGCTACACAGAGAAACTCTGGTCTCAGAAAAGTTATCAGGGAATATCTTTGTGTAGAGATGACTCAGCGATGAGCCATTCTAGCCGTAGGCCAAGACCTAGGACTGAAATCCCTGCCTGGACAGGCTATGAGCGTCCGGGAGGTTGACATCGGTGGTGTTCCTAAGAGGTTCGTTAATTCACAGTTGCTCTGAGTGCTGTCTTCCGGTCTCTGACACAGCCAGCTGCGAACTGGTTCAACTCTGGATCTCTGCCAGTTTGATAACAACTGTTATCTTCTTGTAGTCTAACTATAATTGTCTCCCCTTCTCCGTTGTTTAAACCATTTTGTGTGCTGCCACCAAACTGGTCTTTTTAAAGTATGTCTCTCTTGGTCTACACCTCTCCTAGGCTCCCTTCTCCCCAGGACTGGCTCCTGGAAGACAAGCCCTCCCTTCAGCTGTTCCTCCAGTTGAACCATTTCCTCAGACGTGTCACACTCCAGTTCATCTGAACTCACAGTCACTACACACACACACACACACACACACACACACACACGCACATGCACACACACTCACACACGCACACACGGCACTAGTCAGGGACCTGGTGGGAAACAGAGGGCTCATGAAGAAACTCAGGGCAGTCCGTGAAGAGCTTAACATAGGAGCCATTTACAGAGGTGCAGCAGAGTTTAGGAAAAGCAATGAGATGGCCAGAGACCTGACTGAAGGTCCCTAGGGCTGAAGCTGGTACTGGACGAGAGGGACAAGATGGGGGAAGACACCGTTCAAGCATTGTAGGTTTCAGTGGAAGAATACAACCAACCCTCAGAGTGGAGGCAACTGGGGGCCAGCCCCACGTGGGTACTGAGTCTCCTACTGCCCGTCACTGGCTGAACCCAACTGGACGTGTCAGAGCAGTGTAGACTGTTGGTACAGCCATATATTAATCAACCTCCAGGACACTGGTCAGGGTGGGAAAAATGAAGACAGGCTCTAGAGAAGCAAATGGAAGACTATTTGGTGACAAACATTTTTCTTCCAAACTTCCTGGGCTCTGTTCCATCAGATCCCACACAGTTTGGGTGGGTCTGTGTACACTGGCCAAAGTTTTGTATAACTCAAATGTCACTTCCTCTGGGGTTTTTTCCAGTCTCTGAAAATGAAGCACAGTGTGTACACACACACACTCTGTCTCTGACACACACACTTTGGGCAGTACTAGGAAGGATTTACAGTCTGCAGTGCAGTTAACCCAGCAGTGGGCAGCTGTGACTGGGAGGCTGCTCGGTCCCAGGAGGCTGAGTGTCCAGCTGCCCTTCTGTACGAGCTGGAATCCTGAAGAAGTAGGTGCCAACAGATGTGCTGGCAAGGTAGTGCAAGCAGGTGAAGAACAGTCTTCCCTCTTCCACTGTCCTTGTGTAGACCTCATTGGTCCAGATTAAAGGTGTGCACCACGACGCTGCCTGGACCTAAGCTGTTCTTTACTTGGAGCTTGCTCCGTCCCAGGCTAGCCTTGAACTCAGAGATCTGCTTGCTTCTGTCTCCTGGGATTAAAGATTTGTTCTACCTTGCCTGGGCCTAAGCTTTTCATGGCCACTATGTCTCAAGATCTGGATCAAAAGCCTGTGTCTCCAGCCTCAAGATCTGGATCACAGGTGTGCCCTCCATCTCTGGATTGTAGCTCAGGCCAGATTAAAAGTCCAAATGAAAACAATGACCAAAAGCAGGAATGCCTAACATGATATGACTATCCTTTGTTCGACTGCAAATGCATAAACCATAAGCTATGCTGGGTGGGATCATGCTGGGCGATCTGAAGTCCATTTAATACCCTTGGATGCAGGATTCAGCTCTGTTTCCCTTCCCCTTTATTATTACTTGAATACATTTTTGTATTTTCCCTTTTTGAGCTTGCTATGCTTGATCAAAACTCTCTTCATGAGACTAAACCAGAGGACAAAGTCTATGCTGGGCTTTTCTGAGACTTCCTTTGTCAAAGCAATTAACATAAATCTCTCTGCCTCGGCCTCAGGTAGACTCTTCAGATGAGAGCGAAAAGCAGTCACATTCTTCAACGAGATATCACAAGAAGTCTCTAGGCCACATACTCTTCTCCGTTGAAACCTCTTGGGCAAGGTCTGCAGTTCAAATCCTCCTCGGTACTAATGTTTTCCATATTCCTGCTAGAATGGTCCACATCCCACTGCTTTGCAAATTCAAAGTCCCCAAGTCCACGTTCCTCCAAACAAAAGACCTATCACAACAATTCTCCAGTCCCTGGCACCAACTTCTGTCTTAGGGTTTGACTGCTGTGAACAGACACCATGACCAAGGCAACTCTTATAAGGACAACATTTAACTGGGGCTGGCTTACAGGTTCAGAGGTTCAGTCCATTATCATCAAGGTGGGAGCATGTCAATTAAATGTACTCCTTTATTTATAAGAGTTGCCTTGGTCATGGCGTCTCTGCATAGCAATGGAATCCTAACTAAGACAGATGGAATCCAGGGTCTTGGCACACTCTAGGCAAGCGCTCTACCACTTAACTATGTTACTGGCAGAATGGTTTTTCTTTTGTTTGTTTGTTTTTTGTTTTTTGTTTTTTGTTTTTTTTTTTTTTTTGCTTTTAAGAAGTGTCTCACTGGGCTGGAGAGATGGCTCAGCGATTAAGGACACCGGCTGCTCTTCCAGACGTTCTAAGTTCAAATCCTAGCAACCACATGGTGGCTCACAACCATCTGTAATGAGATCTGGTGCCTGAAGACAGCTACAGTGTACTCATATAAATATAAGTTAATAAATTAAAATGTGTGTGTGTGTGTGTGTGTGTGTGTGTGTGTGTGTGTGTGTGTGACTGCATAGCTCTGACTGGCCTTGAACTCACAGAGATCTGCCTGCCTCTAGCCCAAGAGTAATGAGGTCATAGTTCTGAGTCACCACATCTCAGCTCAGAGTCATTCCTTATATTCTGAGAGAATAGGAACAAAACAAGGACTGTGAATGAGCTTGTCTCTGAGGGCAAGTTGTCAGATTTTCCAGTAGTAGCTACATTTTTTTTTAAAAAAAGCTCTTTGAGACAGGGTCTCATGTAGCTCAGGCTGGCCTCAGACTTGCTGTGTAGCCAAGGATAGCATTGAAGGATGCTCCCTGAGTGCTGGGAGTAGAGCTGCATGCCCTTACGCCTGGTTTGTGCAGTACTGAGGATCAAGCCCAGGTTACTTCTCCATTCTGGGTTAGTGTTCTCCCCACAGAGCCCCATCTCTAGTCCATTCGTTTGACGTTTGTTTAAGATACAGATTCTCACCATGTAGTCCCGGATGGCTTCCATCTTTTGATCCTCCTGTTGGAACCTTCAGACAGGTAGGATTAGGTGTGCACTGCCCACTCAGTACAGCAGACTTGATGTCAGAGGGGAAAACAGCTAGCGAATGTGAACCACACAGGCCAACTCAGTCAACACTTCCTAGACCCCATGGCGCCTCTGAGCCAGTTAGGCCCGCTGGCGCGTGATTTCAGCAAAGGCACTGTTTCTCTTGAAGCACTCGAGATAAGGTGAGACATCACAGGAAAGACCCTAAGGGAGATCACTACAGGAGGACAAAAGAAACCGTTCTTGCTTCTAAGGAATAAAAGGCCAAGTGCCTGGGGTCCAGGAACATAGAGTTAGGTCTCCTCAAATACCGTGTTCTGACATGGGAGCGACTTCCTGAACATTTTATAGTAACAGAGCGAGAAAGCCAGATTCCAGTTACAGCAAAGCAGGAGTGACTGCTACCGGCCTGGGATGCCGGCTGTCAGCATTCTGAGACCTTTGACTGGTGGAAACCAGGGCTCTGTTTATCCACGCCAAAGAATTTACCTCGAGGTCACAAAAGATCAGCAACAGAGAAAGGCAGTGGGTGGCTATTAAGGGGCCAATGATGTCCAAGAAAATGTGGCTCTGTACCTGCAATAGTCCAACCTCCCCGCGTCACTGCCATGCTAATCACTCAATTGGCCTTTCCTTCTAAGGACCAGCCTCCTTCTAAGGATTCCAGTTCACAATGGGAAGAAGTGAGGGGGCCTTCAGTGTTAACTGTGATCTCGGAGGAAATGAAAAAGAGAAAGAAACCGCTTCTTCCTAGCTTGGGTTACTGAAGTCCTTGAGGGAAGGGGCATTTGTTCATGTCCTACTATAATGACAATTTCCAAAAGAGATGACAAGATTGTTGACTGACTCAGCTTCCAAAGAACTAGGAGTTAGACAGTCCCCTGAGAGGCAGACCGATAAAAGGCCCCGGATATATAATGAAGATGGCGAACTCTGATTTCGTCCTCACCCCCTGACATGAGACAAATGCCTGGTGGGCTTTCTCTCCTGCCAATAGCCAGCTCTTCCAGCTAACTGGTCTAGGCTGGCCAGATATGGTCAAGGGTGGCCTTGAACCTGTCCACCCAAACCCATGGGCCTGTCAGCCTCTGTTTCTTTGCTTAGAATTGGGAAAGAGTGCTCACCTCAAGCCACCAATAGCACTTGAACCTCAAGAGGAAAAGTGAATTTCAGTCAGCTCTGTGCTCTGCGGGGATCTTTCTGTGAGCACTGCTCTTCATGCGCTGTGCATGAGTATAAGTGTGCAAATGTGTGTGCGCATCTCCTGTATGCTACCTGCTGTGTGTGAGATTTTTTTCTACCTTTTAGTTATGTTTTTTAATACAGGGTTTCTCTGTGTAGCCCCTGGCTGTCTTGGAGCTCACTGTGTAGACCAAGCTGGCCTTGAACTCGCAGAGAGTCTCCTGCCTCTGCCTCCTGAGTTCTAGGGTTAAAAATATGCACCACCATTGCCAGACTCCAAGAGTTCCCCCTACTTAAAAAAAAAAAAACTTATTTATTTTATTTTTTTTTCCTTTTCTTTTTTTCGGAGCTGGGGACCGAACCCAGGGCCTTGCGCTTCCTAGGCAAGCGCTCTACCACTGAGCTAAATCCCCAACCCCTATTTATTTTATATATGTGAGTACACTGTCATTGTCTTCAGACACACCAGAAGAGGGCATCGGATCTCATTACAGGTGGCTGTGAGCCACCATGTGGTTGCTGGGAATTGAACTCAGGACCTCTGGAAGGGCAGCCAGTGCTCTTAACCGCTGAGCCATTTCTCCAGCCCAAGATTCTACTCTTTACTGTTCCCTTCCTGAAGAGTCCATCCTTTTCTCTTGTTTCTCCTCTTCCTTCTCCCCCTCCTCCTCCTTCTAGCCCTCTCTCTCTCTGCATCTCCATTTCCCAAATTAGCTAACTTCCACTCAAATATCTATCTTAGAGCCGTGTTTCTTGATTTTTTTTCACTATTACATCCTTAAGGAGCCTTTAATTTTTTTCAAAATAGAAGTTTATTTCTTTCATGCATTGGTGTTTTGCCTGCATGTGTGTCTGTGTGAGGGTGTTAGATCCATGGAATAGGTTGTGAGCTGCCATGTGGGTGCTGGGAATTGAACACCCAGTCCTTTGGAAGAGTAGCCAGTGCTCTTAACCGCTGAGCCACCTCTCCAGCCCAGGGACCCTTTAATTTGACCTCGTTTATGTATTTGTCCTTTTGAGATAGGGTCTCATGTATCTCAGACTGTCTCTGACCTCCCTGCGTTCCCTTTTACAGAGAAAATGTGCCATGGAAAGTGGAATTCTCAACCCCTGGTGGCTTTGCCTTTCTGGGGATCCTTGGCAATGGTGCATTTCTCCTTGCCACAGTTGGGCTACAGTGAGCAGTGAGAAGCAGCCATGGATTCTGAAAGTAACCTGTAATATACTGAGTAGCCCTCCATAACAGAAAACTATCTGGTCCAAATGAAAATTCAGCTCACACACAAAGAGATGGCAGTTAGGACAGCAACTGGAAAACCCTGGAACAGTTCCAAAGCATTGAGAGACAAACAAAATGTAACATATAATAACATAATAATACTGTGTGGTTAGAAGGTTTCAAGTCAGTTGTGGTGGCACATGTCATTAACTCCAGCACTCAGGCAGAGGCAGGCAGATCTCTGAAAATTTAAGGCCAGCCTGGTCTACAGAGTGATTTCCAGGTCAGCCGGGGATCCATAGCGAGGCTTCGCTATCCAAAGCAAAACTAACTCAATTTCATACTAAAATTTATAGATATGTTCAGAAATAATAAAATCTAACAGCTTCCTGGAGTGCTGACTCATGCCTTGGTTCTTGTGAGGAGAGGCAGGCATATCAAGGTGAGTTCGAGGTCAGCCTGATCTATACACAGTGAGTTCAAGGCTAACCAGGGCCACACAGAGAGCCACGAACTCAAAAACAACAAAAAGCAAAACGAACAAGTAAAATTAAAAAACCAAGATCCCTAAACATAATTCCAACAAACAGAATCCGATACTCAGACAAGCCTGGAGTCCTACGTGGTTCTGGGTATCAATCAAGCTCGGGTGCCGGAAATTGGGGCTTCAGTGCCTGTGACGGCTGAACCATTTGGCCAGCTCTACATTCCATATTTTAAATATAACATAGGAAACATTTACGGAGATTTAATTATAGCGTAATTTCATGATGAAAGTGAAACGTTTTCCTCTCGTGGGCCCATTTCTAGTTTGCTTTTGCCTTCCAAGATAATTTGACCTCAGGGATGCTGGCGAATGACCTCACCGTCATCCATTGAAGCCATTCCTCTTATGACCACCAGGGGGCGCGCATGGGCTCAGAATAACCTCTGCCCGGTCCCTAGGCGATTTACTATCCACAGACCAGGAGAAAGGTGCGTGGCTAATTCCATCGTCTTTGCAGCTATTTTTACACGTTCATTTCTGGCTTCTGCTCAGCCCTTCCTTCCTATTTTCTCTCACCCACAAACGTGCCCTAAGGGCTTCCCACAGCCCTGTAAACCCCGTTTCTGGGAAGCTTCCGCATGCTTGCGTGAGAAAGGCAGGAGTGTCTGCACCAAAGCGAAGCAACTCCAGCCAGAGAAGTTCGTCCTTTCCGATGCCTCTGGTGGCAAAAAGGTGAAATGTTTTGAAGATCCGAAGATGTGAAGAGCCGGGCGACAGCACACCTTTAATCTAGTTACCCTGTTGAGGCGAGGCAGGTCGATTTCTGTTGGTTCGAGGCCAGCCTGGTCTTTAGGGCCAGTTCCCAGACAGCCAAGAGTATATCGTGAAACCCTGTTTGGACGCACGCCCCACCCCTAAAAACAAACAAACAAACAAAAACAAACAAAAAACCCCCACAGTAGATAAAATGAAACAAATACGAGACCTTGGGTAATATTTTTTGGTCTGTTTGTTTTAAGCAACGGTGTATGACAGTAATAAAAGAAAACTGTTTTCTATATGTCCCCGATTTGCCTATGGCTATCCGTCAAGAGGCTTTGCTTCAGCAAAGCAGTCAGTGCTGTTTTCCAAGGTGACTGACTGTGATGGAGGAAAAACAACCTTTCTTTCGTGGCTTTGTTCTCATGCCTCTTCTCTCTAATGTGCATTTTGGTTTGATTTTACCTAGAGATCTGGAAACAAAGATTTTGGAGACAGGGTCTTGCTTTGCCTGGTGTGGAAATTACAGTCCTCTATAGTACTGGGATTGCAGGCATGTACCATAGCACCCAGGTTACCTGGAAATTATTAAAAAAACAAAACAAAACAAAACAAAACCAAAAAACCCAAAAAAACCAAAACCTTCTTTGTATTTAGTGTGTGTGTGTGTGTGTGTGTGTCTGTGTGTGTGTGTCTGTCTGTCTGTCTGCCTGCCCATCTATTTCTGCCACAACATGTGAGTGGAAGTCATAGGAGAACTTGTTGGTTTAAAGTGCACATTTCTGGGGCTGGAGAGATGGCCCAGCGGTTAAGAGGGCTTGCTGCTCTTGCAGAGGACCCAAGTTTGGTTCTGAACACCTACATGACCCCAGCCTGAGGATCTGATGTCTCTCTGGCCTGCTTAGGCTCTTGCTCTCTCTCTCTCCTCTCTCCCTCTCTCTCTCCTCCTCCTCTCTCCTCCTCTCTCTCCTCCCTCTCTCCTCCCTCCCCCTCCCCTCCCCTCCCCTTCTCCCTCCCTCCCTTCTCCCCTCCCTCCCCTTCTCCCCCTCTCCTCTCTCGAGTCCTGGCTGTTCTAGAATTCACTCTGTAGACCAGGCTGACCCTGAACTCAGAGATCCTCCTGCCTCTGCTTGCCAAGTGCTGGGACTAATGATATGTGCTACCACACCTGGCTGACCTGGAAGGCTAAAAGGGAGGCATGCAAACAGAACTGATGTGTGAGGGGAGGGAGGGGGCTCTGACCTGAAGGCCTGACCTACCTGCCGGGCTCTTATTCTAGTCATAAACGCTTTAGTTTTAGATGGGCAGGAATGTGAAGAAATGATTGGTTTGTTCATGTCATTTTTCCCCTTTATTCATAGGCTGTTCTGAGAAATAGCGTTACTGCTGGGAATGTAACTTGAAAGAGTTACTTCATTTTATTTCTATTTCTGTTTCTCTCTGTGTGTATGCCAAAGTAGGGCAGAGAGAGCATCAGGATCTCCAGAGCTGGGGTCATGTAGGTGTTCAGAACCAAACTTGGGTCCTCTGCAAGAGCAGCAAGCCCTCTTAACCACTGCGCCATCTCTCCAGCCCCAGAAATGTGCACTTTAAACTTTAACAGGTGGATCTAGACTCCTTATCAAACAGCCTGTACAAATGTGTTCTAAAGGAAAAGCGTCTGTGTGATTCTTGCTGTGTTGAAAGAATAGAAAGTCTTGTGGGGTTGAAGCTGGTGGGCCAATTCACCGTCCTCAGCTATATAGAAGGCTTAAAGCCAGCCTGGGATTTGTGTGTGCTGCCTCACAAGTAAATAAACAAGCACATACATGAACAGAAAACATAGACCCCTGTTAACTGATGGGCAAACGGACAGCACTTCCGTGCTGTGGAGCAGTTTCTCTTCACTTTGTACCTCCACTCTGTCTACAACTGCTCTTAAAGCATTGATTCCAAACCCAGACAATATTGTGGATGCCAAGAAGTGCATGTTGACAGGAGCCTGCCATAGTTGTCTGCTGAGAGGCTCTGCCAGAGCCTGGCAAATACAGAGGTGGATGCTCGAAGACAACCATTGAACTAAGAACGGGGTCCCCGGGGGTTGGGGATTTAGCTCAATGGTAGAGCGCTTGCCTAGCAAGCGCAAGGCCCTGGGTTCAGTCCCCAGCTCCAAAAAAAAGAAAAAAGAAAAAGAAAAAGAAAAAAAAAAAGAACAGGGTCCCCGTTGGAGGAGTTAGAGAAAGGACTGAAGTAGCTGAATGGGTTTGCAACCTCATAAGAAGAACAACAATACCAGCCAACCAGACCCCACCAGAGCTCCCAGGGACTAAACCACCATCCCAAGAGTAAACATGGAGTGACCCATGGCTCCATCCGCATATGTAGCAGAGGATGGTCTTGTTGGGCATCAATGGGGGGAGAGGCCCTTGGTTCTGTCAAGGCTCGATGCCCCAGTATAGGGGAATCTCAGGGCAGGGAGGTGGGAGGGAGAGAGTAGGTGGGTAGGAGAGCATCCTCATAGAAGCAGGGTAGGAGAGTGGGTTTCTGGAGGGGAAACCAGGAAATGATAACATTTAAAATGTAAATAAAAATGCAATTTAAAAAAGGGGGGGAAGGGGCTGGAGAGATGGCTCAGCGGTTAAGAGCACCGACTGCTCTTCCAGTCATGAGTTCAATTCCCAGCAACCACATGGTGGCTCACAACCATCTGTAAAGAGATCTGATGCCCTCTTCTGGTGTATCTGAAGACAACTACAGTGTACTTATATATAATAAATGAATAAATCTTTAAAAAAAAAAGGGGGGGAGAAGGCACTGATTCCTCCTTTAGCGTGATCCCATAGCTTAGAAATGACTTTTTAATTTTTTTATTTAGGTATTTTATATGTATGTCTGCTCTCTTTGCAATATACCCACATGCCAGAAGAGGACATCAGATCCCATTATAGATTGTTATGAACTGCCATGTGGGTGCCGGGAATCGAACCCAGGTCCTCAGGAAGAATAACCAGTGCCCTCCACCACTGAGTCATCTCTCTTGCCCAGAAATAGCTTTGCCAAGTGACTCATCAGCTTCAACCCCACAAGACTTTCTATTTTTTTAACATGGCAGGAATCACACAGATGCTTTTCCTTTAGAACACACATTTGTACGGGCTATTTGATAAGGAATCTAGATGCACCTGTTAAAGTTTAAAATGCACATTTCTGGGGCTGGAGAGATGGCGCGGTGGTTAAGAGGCATCAAAGTCGTGCACTACCCCCACCTGGCTTGGATTTAGCATTTTTATTTACGTATTTTTGTTCTTTGGTTTGGTGGGGTGGGGGTTCCTATGAGAGGAAGGGTGGGCCTGAGAGGACTGGGAAGTGAATGGAACTGGGGTACCTTATGTGAAATTTCTAAATAATCAATAAAAACATGAAGTAAAAACAAAATCAGTGGATTAAAAAAGTAATTTCAAACAGACACTTCATCAAAAAAGGTACCGTGATAAATAAGTGGGGAAAAGATGGTCTGGGGATGGAGAGATGGCTCACTGGGTAAAGAGCTGGCCTAGCAAGCGTGAGGACCTGAGTTTAGGTCCCTGGCACCCATGGGAAAGGCTGGCATTGCGGCTCATTCCCATAACCCCTGCTCTAGGAGCACTGCGTGACCTGGGTACCTGGGCGCCAGTGTAGCCAGGGGGAGACTGTAGAGAGAGACACCAACACCTCTGTCCCCGCCCCACGCAGAAGTACTGACACACGCACCTGAGCATACATGTACACACATGATCCTCAGCATCGATGTGAGACAATTGCAAGTTAAGATAGCAGTGTGCTACCACCACACACACTTAGGAATGGTGGAGATCGTCAGGCATGGTGTCACACACCTTTAATGCCAGTGCTTGCGAGGCGGAGGTTGGGGGAATCTTTGAGAGCTTGAGAGGTCTGCCTGGTCTACATAGTAAGTTCCAGAACAGCCTGGGACTACTTAGAGAGACCCTGTCTGAAAAAGACAGAGAAAGAGAGAGAGACAGACAGAGACAGAGAGAGAGAGAGAGAGAGAGAGAGAGAGAGAGAGAGAGAGACAGAGACAGAGACAGAGACAGAGAGGGAGACAGAGAGGGAGATAGAGAGACAGAGAGAGCCAGAGAGACAGAGAGACACAGACAGAGAGAGACACAGAGACACAGAGAGACACAGAGAGACAGAGAGACAGAGAGAGACACAGAGACACAGAGAGACAGAGAGACACAGAGAGAGAGAGAGAGAGAGAGAGAGAGAGAGAGAGAGAGAGAGAGAGAGAGAGACAGAGACAGAGACAGAGAGAGAGAGAGAGAGAGAGAGAGAGACAGAGAGAGAGAGAGAGAGACAGAGAGAGAGAGAAAGAGAGAGAGACAGAGAGAGAGAGAGAGACAGAGAGAGACAGAGAGAGAGACAGAGAGAGACAGAGAGACAGAGAGAGACAGAGAGACACAGAGAGAGACAGAGAGAGATACAGAGAGACAGAGAGACACACAGAGACACAGAGAGAGATACAGAGAGACAGAGAGAGACAGAGAGACACAGAGAGAGATACAGAGAGACAGAGAGAGACAGAGAGGTGGGGGGATTGGGGCAGGAGAGGTGTCCCTTGTTGCTCTTGCTCTTATAGACAACTGGTGTTTGGTCCCAGCCCTTCAAAACCAGGCGGCTCACAGCTGCCTGTAACTTCAGCTGCAGGGAAGTTCTTCTGGCCTCGGTGGGTTCCTGCACCCATGTGTACATCTCCCCCCCCCCGCTCCCCCTGCCCCACATATATATGTAACTAAAAAGAAAATCGTTTTTAAAAATGTATACTCCAGCAGTTGAGACAGAAAGGGGGATAATTCAAGACGAGCCTGGGCTACATGGCAAAATACCGTCTCGAACAAAACAATATGAAACATAACAAGAGTCACGCAATCTAGGACTGGTCAGGATGTTTGGGGACGGTAACTCTGTATTTTCTATTCAAAAATTTGGCAAGTCTAAAATTGCTTTTAAAATATCTACTAATTAGAAATGACAATGAACTGGCTTGGTGGTGCTGAGATTGGAAGATTCCTTCAATTTCGAGGCCAGCCTGGGCTATATAGTGATATGAGGGCTATAGGGAACTTGTCATAACAATGGAAAAACCAAGACGGAAAAACCAACCGCAAACAGCAACAAGAAGCAGCAGACCCACTCACGAAGGCTTCCTGCGCCTCTTTGCTTGTGACCATGGTGATGGATGTTTAATGCAGTCACTGCTTTGGTTGACAATTTATTTGTTGGTTTGAGATAGACCCTCAAGTAGCTCACACTGGCCTTGAACTTGCTACATGTAGCCATTTGTCCTACTGAACTCCTTTAGTCCCGGCACTCAGGATGTAGAGGCAGTTGGACCTCTGTGCATTTGAGACAATCTGGTCTACACAGTGAATTCCAGACCAGCCAGGGCTACATAGTAAGACCCTGTCTAAAATAAAAACAAAACCGCAAATTCCCAACCACCAAGACGAACAGGGTGGAATCTGGAGTTATTTGTGATTTTTTTGTTTGAGACAGGGTTTCTCTGTGTAGCCCTGACTGTCTCGGAACTCCCTTTGTAGACCAGGCTGGCCTCAAACTCAGAGATCTGCCTGCCTCTGCTCCCCTAGTGTGGGATTGACCGTAGGCACCATGGCTGCTTTGTTTATTGTCTTAACACATGTGAGTGGTCGTTTTGCCTGCATGTATGTCTGTGCACCACTTACGTGTCTGGGGCTCATGGACGCCAGAATCAGGGGTCAGATCCCCTGGAACTGAATTACAGATGGGCGTGAGCCACTGTGCGTGCTGGGAATGAAGCCTGAGTTCTCTGCAAGAGCAGTCAGTGTTCTTAATCATGGAGCCCTCTCTCCAGCCCTGAGAGTTAAATCTCTCTTGTCTCAGACTCATAGACCCATGAGAACCTCACTGTGGCTTGCAGGAACTGCCCAGCCTATTTTTCTAGCCAGACTATTCTTTTGGCTCTGGAGTTTTGGGCTGAGCTGGGTCCAGCGTGTACATACACAGAGGCTCCTCCTGGCCATGTTTTGAATTGGCATAGCTTTGTCTAATGGGATGACCGGGTTAAAGAGATTAGCGACTGCATTATGGATCCCACTTTTAATCCGCACTGTTCGGACTGACTGTCCCTCCTTGGCTGGGAAGGACTCTGCAGAGAAGGCGGCCTAGACTAGCTCCGGCTACCGTTACTGAATTAACGGGGATCCCAGGCTAGGGAGGCCCCAGAATGGGCAACTCCCTGCAGCTTGGGCCCATGGTGCTCTTCCCAAGACCCTGAGTGGTCCAGCCCCTAAGCTCATTCGGGCTTGGAGTGGAAGCTGAACTAGGGGAGGCTGCTGAACCCCCTCGGTAAACATGGCGCTGCTCAAAGTCAAGTTTGACCAGAAGAAGCGGGTCAAGTTGGCCCAGGGGCTATGGCTTATGAACTGGCTGTCCGTGTTGGCCGGCATCGTCCTCTTCAGCCTGGGGCTGTTCCTGAAGATTGAACTCCGCAAGAGGAGTGACGTGATGGATAACTCCGAGAGCCACTTTGTGCCCAACTCCCTGATTGGGGTGGGGGTCCTGTCCTGTGTCTTCAACTCTCTGGCTGGGAAGATCTGCTATGACGCCCTGGACCCTGCCAAGTACGCCAAGTGGAAGCCCTGGCTGAAGCTGTACCTGGCCGTCTGCGTCTTCTTTAACGTCATCCTCTTCCTGGTGGCTCTCTGCTGCTTTCTGCTGCGGGGCTCCCTGGAGAGCACCCTGGCGTACGGGCTCAAGAACGGGATGAAGTACTATCGGGACACGGACACGCCAGGCCGGTGCTTCATGAAAAAGACCATCGACATGCTCCAGATCGAGTTCAAGTGCTGTGGGAACAACGGCTTCCGGGACTGGTTCGAGATTCAGTGGATCAGCAATCGCTATCTGGACTTTTCCTCCAAGGAGGTCAAAGAGTGAGTAGCCGCCACTCCCACCCAGGTCGTCGATTTCCCCAGCCTACCCGGTCCCCTTCCCCCTGGATTGGGTACAGAGCGGATATCTGTGTGAGGGGCATTATGCTGGACCAGGTGACATTGCGGGCAGCGTGGTCCATCTGGCCCTCAACGAGGGCAACCTCATCTGGTTCAACTGACATAGACTTACATTTCCTGGTTTGCACCTCAGGTTCCCAAGCTTTTGGTGAGGCCAAAGGTTTCTACCCATCTTTCAAGGAAAGATACTAGAATGTGTAACCCGAGGGTCTGTCTATGCCCAGTACACAGCAGGTGTTAGTTAAATGCGTGCTTGTTCTGGTTTTTCTCTTCCTTTTTTTTTTTTTTTTTTTGACTCAGGGTCTTATGTAGTTTGGCTGCCTAGAATTCCTCATGTAAACTAGACTGGTCTTGAACTCAGAGGGATCCTTCTATTTCTGCCTTTCAAGTGCTGGGATTAAAGGCATGTGCCACCATGCCTGGCACGGTGGGTGTATACAGAGGGCAGGGGGCAGCGGTAGGGAGTCCGGTCTTTCTTGGCATGGTGGCCTCGTGGTACTTCCTCTCAGGTTGGCAGGCATGCACAGCATGGCAAAGCCCTTTTACCCACAGAGCTGTTTTGTTTGCTGGCACTGCACAGTTAACGTTTTCCCAAGGTACCCTTGGTATGTGTGAAGATGAAGTGCTATGGTGGGGAGGTTTCAGGGAGAATCAACCTCAGTCTCAGCTCCTCCCCAGAGGATGCTTTCTAGGAGGGGCACACTCTGTGACCTAACGAGGCTGACACCCCACGGCAGTGATCCATCCAGGTTTTGTTTGTTTGTTTTTCCTTCCTTTGAGTAACTGGCAAACCCCACGGGTCTTGAACTGACGGGCAGCCCAGCAGCAGGATGTGCTTGAAGCCCAGAGGCTCCTGGGAGGCTGGCATCTAGCTTAGACAAGGCTTTGCTCCTTGGGTGGAGGGAAGCCAGTGAAGGTCACTGCTGGGATGTCATTTTCTCTGTGGAAGGAGATTAGAGCCACAAATCCCCAGGCAAGGAGAGGATTGTGACTAGAGATGCCCTTCCCGATGCTTGCTTCAGGGACAGGGCAGGGGGGTGGGATTTGCATAAGTTACCGAAGAGGAAGTGAAGCCAGGGACAAGTAGAACTCTTGGACATCAGAGAGGCCAGTGCTAAAGTGGATTCTAGATGATGGGAACCTTTTCTTTTTTCTCCTTTTCAAATTGACTGAGTTTCACATGTGTCTAATGTATTTTAATTCCATCCCATGCCCTTCTAACCCCCCGGCCCACCCTCCTTACTCCCTCCCAGTTTCAAGTTCTCTCTCTCTCTCTCTCTCTCTCTCCCTACCTCCTCCTCCCTCCCTCTCCCCCCATCAAATGGAGTTAGTTACTGTTATCTGTATGTGCATGGATGTCTGTCCCCATTTGGGCGTCAGTTGCCCCATCCCACAGGGCAGTCGACCAGGGTCTGGGGTCCACCTAGGAGAGAATAGGAGACAAGAGACACAAAGAACAGACAGCAAGTCAAGAGGTCTGATCAAGCTGACAATTTTTAATTTTTCTCAGGCAGAAGATATACTGGTAGAAACAGGATGTGGGGAGGGGTTAGGTAACCACGAAGAAATGAGCCTGGCTCAATGACCAGGGTATTGGCTGGGTAAATCGGTCAGCGGGAGGAACAGTACAGGGTGGGTTGCTTAGTGACCTGACCACCGGTGCTAAGCGACCTGACAACAAGATTTATTCAATTTATTAAGTTCAAGCAGAACTGAGGTGCAGGTTTAGGTATGGCTGCTTTGATCTAACATGAAGGCTGCTCCCAACATCATCTACTGAGCGTGGATAGTTTCTCAGAGCCCACGTCCCTGAGGAAAATTGTTCCCTCCCCCACTCCCAGCAGCCATTAGTGGCCAATAACTCCTCAGTGATTGGGGTCCTGTCCACACCCATGCTGGGACGTTTTCTGGCTTGATTTCTCGCAGGTCTCATGCATGCTCACAGTTCATAGATGCCGTCGCTCTGCTGTGTCTGGAAAGCACAGGGTCTTACAGGCTTTCTGCCACCTTCTCCCGGGACCATCCCTGAGCTTGGGGTGTGATAGAAATGTCCCGTTTAGGGCGGAGCATTCTGCAGTCGTACGTTTTCTGCAATTGGCCAGTCCTGAGCCTCTGTACTCACAGAGTCTACGGTCAGGAGCTGCCCTGCTGGAGGTTGGGAGCCCTCATCGGCAGTGTAATAAGTCGTTAGGAGTTGGTTTAATGCTATGGTCACTTAGCAGAACAGCAGTAAGTTCTTCCCTTTCCTTTCCCCACTCAGGGCTAGGGAATCTACTTAACCCAGGGCCTTGGGCATGCTAAGCAACTGCTTTACCGTTGATCCACCTTCTCAACAGCTATTCTCCTGCCTGCCTGCCTGCCTTCCTCCCTCCCTCCATCTCTTCTCATCCCTCTCCCTTCCCCCCCACTCCTTCCTTCCCTCCTCTCTCTCCCTTCTTCCTCCCTCCTTCCCTCTTTCCTGTTCCCTCTCCCCCTCTCCCTTCCCCTCACTCCCCCTTTTCTTCCTTTCATAGAGGAGGCAGGAGCCGTCCCTTTCGTTGTTTCCCCCACTTCTCTCTGTCAGGGTCTTGTCTCCCCCTTAGAGCCTGTCTCTGAAGAACAATATGAAAGTTTCTTTGTACTTGCAAATTCCTTTTGCTTTGAGAGTGGAGAAATGACTCAGGTCACTCTACTCTCAATGACCATGGGACCCAAATTTCCAAGTGGACATTTAACTCCGTCAGAACTACTTCAGTGGGACTAGGAAGCTGACACTGGTGAAGGTTCTCGCTGCTGAGTCTGACAGTGTGACTTTGATGCCACAGGACGAGAGAACTCTCTCTAGCAAGTGTTCCCTGACCTCCTCACAAACGCTGTGGCATGCTGGGCCCCTGCCACAATAAATAGTATGTTTTAAAAATCCTTTTAAATTTACCTCCCGGTACCATACCAACTCTCTGGGATGCAATTGAAAAGTTCCATTGTCCTGGAGGAAAACTTTGCTACTGTACACACTGAAAATATGACTGACCACAGTAAGAGGCTTGGCACTAGAAAGAGAAGCAGGCACATCTCTGAGGTCAAGGTCAGTTGGGTCTATAGAGCAAGCCTGACAGCCAGGGCTACACAGAGAAATCCTGTCTCTAAAAACTAAATAAATAGGGCTGGAGAGATGGCTCAGAGGTTAAGAGCACTGACTGCTCTTCCAGAGGTCCTGAGTTC